>NC_057733.1:18664874-18706378 GCF_004010195.1 Chiloscyllium plagiosum
ATGCGTGGACAGAGGGGGATGAAGGTGAGTCCTTTGCTGAGGACTGATCGTTCATCCTCAGTGAGGGGAAGGTCTGGAGGGATGGTGAAAACTCGGCAGGGCTGAGAGCTGGGATCTGGTGTGGGTGCAACATTTAAAAGGCATCTGTATGGGTAAATGAATAGGAAGGGTTTGGAGAGACATGGGCCGGGTATTGGCAGGTGGGACTAGATTGGGTTGGGATATCTGGTCGGCATGGACGAGTCGGACTGAAGGGTCTGTTTACGTGCTATGCATCTCCATGACTCTATGACTCTCCTGAGATACAAATGAGGTCACAAGTAGAATCCAGACACTCATCTGTCTTAAAAAGTTCAGGTTGGTGTTGGCCAGTACTTAGAATCCATAATTTTACATCAAATCAATGAGAAATTAGAGCTACTTAGAGTCATAAAGATTTACAATATGGAAGCAGAACGTTCTGTCTAACTCGCCCATACCGACCAGTTATCCTAAATCAAACTGCTCCTATTTGCCACCATTTGGCCCATATCCCTCTAAACCTCTCCTATTCATACACCCATCCAGATGCCTTTTGAATGTTGTGATAGTATCAGCCTCCACCACTTCCTCTGGCAGCTCATTCCCCTACACGCACCATCCTGTGTGAAAAAGTTGACCCTTAAGTCACTTTTAAATCTTTCCCCTTTCACCTTAAACCTATGTCCTCTAGTTCAGGACTCCCCTACCCCAAGGAAATAAATGAAGGATAGGACAGGAAATGGATCTATTAAAGATAAATGACATTTGACTCATTCAATAAATAGCTTTGATGAAGCAATTGATATTATTAATAAAAGATAGAATAGTTATGGTGCCTATGGCTTTTCAAAAGACATTCAATAATGAGTGAAAACTGAGGCAGAAGATGAAATGTAACACCACATATGGAAAGGAAGCTGACTGACAGGAGAAAAAGTGAGTTAATGTCTATTCCTGAGTTCAGAGGAGGGTTATCAGCGATGTACCCCTGGAGCCCATCTTGGTTTACTTAGGTTTCCAGATATATATCTGCATATTATACATTATATAGGACCAAGTGGTGGGGACAATCATATTAAAATTTACTGATGATGCAAAGTTTGACAAATAACCAAGAGACTATAAAATGATGTTAGGACATAGTTTAGCAGAATACACAGACACTTGTCGATGCAAAGCATTGTAATAATAAAAATGACAGTTGAGAATGTGCCATATTAAGATTCTAATGGATGTAGAAGAACACAAAAGACTATTTATGCAAATGCAGAATGCTAAACCATGCTGAAAAGCCATTAGAACTTGGATTGTGTACATAAAATAACATAGTACAAGATCAAAGTGCTTGTGATAAATTTGTTGAAGATCATAGCGAGTCTACATTGAGAGAATTAAGTACTGTTTGGATACTCCAATATAAGAGAGGACATTAAAATCAGAGAAAGTGTGCATAATAGATTCATTGTGGTAATACCAGAGATGACAAATTATAGCTTTGAGGATATACTTAAGGCTCTAAGATTCTTTCCACTAAAACACAAAAGGTTAATCGAACATTTAGCTCTGCTTTTTTTTAAAATATAGGGTCGATAGGGTGAATAGGAAACTATTTCCTTTGGATGGAAACTCAGGAAATAATAGTCATTAACTTTAAATGATTGCTAAGCAAGTGAGGAGAGAGATTAGGAGAAAGTTCTTTACACAAATTGTAAGACAATGGTGGGTTTTACTACAGGGAGGCATTATTTAAAGGAGAATTAGACACAACTTTGATGTGCAGAGGATGGGCAATGTGATTCATTTTCAGTTGCTCGAGTTAAGTACCAATCTCAGCCTCATCGTCTTCACTGTGAATGAAAAATGAATGACTCTGTAATTTGCAGCAGTTTATTTTCATTGCATTGTGTAAATGTTACAGTCCCATATGAGTATTTGTTAATCAAACAAGATACGTTTGGATGAAGATTATGTTTCGCTTATAAGATCCTTGACAACCTGACTCAGTGAACGCTCCCAATCTGATGAGGGGAGCATTGATTTAGTTACTTCTTCTCATTGAAAGTACTGCTATAACTTTAAATAGATCCCTTAATATAGAATTGAGAGAAAAAAATTCTAATGACAGTGAGTTAATCACAAGAAATTCCATCTTCAGTTTTATTGTGTAGTAAATATACACAAGTAAATTACTAATTGGAAGGTTATAACTTTATATACAACTTATAACACCGTTGTTATGTCTGATTTGAACTTTTGGATGTAGTCCAAGATTTTTGGATTTTGGTTTACATTTACATATATGTCTATTCAGCTAATACCATTCTGCCAAGCCTGATAGGAGGCAACACTTTCCAATGTCTTTTTGTGTTGTGGTCTTGTGTTGTGTTTCAGTGCATTACCTCGTCATGCTGTGTTAATGGTTAATGGTACAGTAATGTATTTGCCTCAAACCAATACTTCCATCTTCTTCACCCTGTCTGAAACTAAGATATAAATAAAAAGATTTTATTTATGTTTGCATCCCTCAGCAGGTTGTAACAAAATAGCATTGTCTTGTCCCAAGTTAAAGGAACAATCTCATTTATCTGCCAACTGTCTCCTGGCTAACTGTTTCATACTGACAATGTATTCAGAACTAATTTCTTCAATATGCTATAATGTAAATTGCTGTTCTCCACAAAGTAAAACCTTCAACAAATTAACACTTAACCTTTGAATATTTGAGTAGCAATCTCCTAGTCACAGAAAACTGTGAATGCTTCAATTTTCATTTCAGAGCAGTCTTGCAAATTTCCTCATTCAAATATTTTGAACGCAGAGGTGATGGTTTATCTCAATCCACACATGTGACCCATTTTACAAAACTATCCAATCTGAAAATTGATCGCATTTTCAATTCTTGTCCTCTTGTCATTCACGATCCTTCCAAATTCTGATTTATCTATGGTCTCAGAGGATTTGGTAAAAGTACCATGGATCTGAAACCTATTAAAATCTCATTCTTTCTTAGCCTGTATTTTGCTGAATCATAAAATCACAGACCCAGATAATCATTTTTCCAGTGTTAGACAGGAGTTGCACATGGAATCCCCGTTGTAACAGACTTTGAGGAAATTGCCCAGAAAGTTTGCAGATTTGGCTCAGCAATTCACCTATACTTGGAACCCTCTAAAAGTATCCATGTTGTCTGAAAATTCAGTGGGTACCACTGAGATTAAGTAAATAATTATCAGGATAAATTAGACTAGTAAGTACATAGTCTAATTCCTGAGTGACTATTAAACTGACACCGAATTACTTCACACACCTCAAACTGCATCTTGCCTAAAACATCCAAAATCCTCAGATCTTGACCTGACTCTATCCGCTTTTCCCTGCAACCTGACATCACCCTTAACATTAAACCCAACATCCCAGCAATATGCCTGGCACCCAACACCCCGCAAGACCCAACCCAAAATTTCCTGCCCTGTTGCTGGATGTCATCTCCCCAGATCTGGTCTTAAGCCCCTACTCCACCTTTTGGTCCAATTCCTGTTCTATGTCGCTGGATCTAAATCTTTTCCCCTCTGCCAGATACAACCCACTTGTCCCCTCTGCCAGAACTGATCATCTATCCCCTCTTCCCACTGCTCCAGACCTAACACTTCTTTCTCACACTGAACTAACCTCCCTTTCCCCTGCTGCCAAATCCCCTCACCCCAATTTTCACACAGTACAGATCCATCCTCTTCCCCTGATTCAACACCCATATATCTCACACAGATTGCCACTCCTCAGAAAAGTTGGCCCATGGTGACTTACAGAAGAAAGTCATTCAGTTTATTATGACTCTGCTGGTCTTTTTGAAATAGTCGCACCCATAGGTTGTGTTCACTTGAAGATTGGCACATCATACATGACCACCATACAATTTTGAGATGAATACTCTAAACATCGATGCAACCAGCAAACCATGAAACAAGATGGGTCGACACATTAGGGATTGCTGGGTTCCCAGCCACCAGAGGGCGGTAGACCTTGAGGACGGGAGGGGAGCTTAGTGGTCAGCACTGCTGCCTCACAGCACTAGGGACTTGGGTTCAATTCCAGCCTGAAGCTACTGTCTGTGTAGAGTTTGCATGTTCTGTCCATGTCTGCATGGGTTTCTGCCAGGTGCTCTGGTTTCTTCCCATAGTTCAAAGATGTGCCGGTTACATGGATTGGCCATGCTAAATTGCCCCGTAGTGTGTGAGTTAGCCATGGTAAATATAGGGCTGGCTGAGATGTTACTTGGAGGATTGGTACAAACTTGATGGGCTGAATGGCCCTTTCTGTCGAGGTTTTATGACATAATGGTGCTGACCTCCACATTCCTGCTTTAGTTCATAACCTACTAACTTCCTAATCGTCAAATATCTATCCGATTGCCTTCTGAAACAACTTAAAAAATAAACTTCCACCACTTTTGAAGGCAGTGCATTCCAGTTCCTGAAAATGTCTGAATGGTATCATTTCTCTTTATCTCTCCTCTAGACCTTTTGTCAATGATTTTGAATCTATGACCCTATTGTCAGACTTGCTATAATGAGTATTTCTCTATAGTGCCCATCAAAACCTTATCATTATTAAAATCTTTACCAGATGATATCTTATTCTTTGCCATTGCAAGAGGAGCAGCTTTAGTTATTCCAAACTCCCAAACATGGCTGAAATATTTGGTAAACATCCTCTGAATCTTACAAATTTACTGTTTCCTATGGTATGGTGCTGGCATTGTCCTCAGCACCTCAGCTCAGAGTTAACCAATTAGTTAATTCTAAGAAATTAAAACTACTGAAGTTCTAATAGAATTTTGTTTAGTTTTATAGTCTATTCCTCTATTTAAAAATGCAAGTAATCCATATGCTATTTTAACCAGCTTGTCACTTTGCCCTTTGTCTTCTCATTCTCTCTGTCGCACTTATGTTCTTTTATTCATTTCTGATTATGCTTTAAGTTGAGGAACAAATACTGACCAGGACAATTATATTTCTTTCCTTAACTCTCTGGTGTACCTTTATTTTTCTTACACCCTGCATTGTTTCTCAAGTGCTCTCATTTGTTAGTGTCTTATTTTCTTTTACTCTCCCACTTTACTTTGCTGTTTTGTGTTCATTTTCACTGTTCGCATTTTTATATACAAGAATTGTTAGTCAGCTACTGCACTTAATCAGATGTTGAAAGTGCAAGGACAAGTCAATGATTGCAGTGCACTAGTTGCAAACAAGTGATTGATCGGGTAAAATGGAATGCTGTAAAAATATGATTCACATCACATTCACAACAAATATTTGAACAAGTTCAAAGGAGCATTAATCTTATATAGAAAAGCCTCTTTATAGATGTACCTAAGAGTCAGATATATACCAGTTATATAACTCTAAATTAATAATGGAGTTACAGCATTTTTCTGGAGGGTTTTCAAGATTGCGCTTGAAATCAATTTTCTCTGTAATTAATACTTGCAATATGTTTAACAGCTTTTAAATTACTTAACCAGAGGCACTCTCAGTCTCAAAATTACACCTTAAGAACAAACTACTACCGATATGGGAACTTTGAAAGAAGTGCAGGAAATGCTGGAACGTTTTGGCATTGAATAGATGTTCAGGTAAATTTTGCGTCAAAAGGCCAGTCATTAAGTTAGAGAAGCTTCTAGACAGCTCTGATCTATTTGGAAAGAGCTTCTCCAAAAATTAGCCATAACCATGCATTACCTATTATTGTGAGAGGCTTTCCTCCTGATGTCGAAAGACCTTAAATCTCCTGATCTTCTTAGTAACCTCAGTCGTGTGCAGCAACTGCAAATGAAGGTGCCTTTACCCCTTCCTATCTACTTCAACAGCTTCTACCTTCGACTGTACAGTTGCCATTCTATTAGCTCTGAGCAGCATTCTATTGACCCTTCAGACTCAGTATGCATCCTCCAACTTTGATTGGATGACAAACCCACTACCTAGCCAAAAATTGGTCACCTTCTTAAAGACTGTTTCTGACAACAGGTATTGCAGTGGTGTGGGTGTTAAATGAGAGGTTGGTCAATTTTGTAGCAGTCTTTCGATGAAGAGCCAAACACATCCTAGGACACGCGTGAGAATTCTTAGAGGCATGACGTTCGAACCAGAACTCCATCAATAAACACATCCATTTAGATCCCATCTACCTTCCCTTGAAAAAGAGAATTGGAAACCAATTAAGAAACCAAGACCTATAAATAGAGAGGTGGGACATACTACCAGTGCTTCACCAGAGACTCTCACTGATGATGTTACCTAGTATGGTGACGAAATTCTGAAAACAAATCTTCCAGCTCAGCGAGCTAACTTACATACTTATCATCAACTTGAGCTACAAATCTCAAAAATCACTAGCCAAAGATTATCTTTTTATTTAAGCATAGTAAACACAACTATGTACAGGTCAAGACTTTACTCCAGTTGCGAGGCTGCTCGGGGGAACCACTTCCTGGTAGCTGGGTGAGTGTGTGTCACTTACCATTAATGTTGTAAACGTGCTGATTTACATATTCATTCAATATATATGGAATGGCATGGTGGTTAGCACTGCTATCTCACAGTGCCAAGGACCTGCATTTGATTCCAGTCTCTGTCTATGTGGAGTTTGTACATTTTTTTCTGTGTCTGCATGGATTTCCTTTTGGCGCTCCAGTTTCCTTTCACAGTCTAACGATGTGCAGGTTTGGTGGATTGCCCATACTAAATTGCCCAAAGCGTCCAGGGATGTGCAGCATAGGTGGATTAGCACCAGTAAATGCAAGGTTTCAGAGATGGGGTGTGATGCTCCAGAGAGGGTCAGTGTGGACTTAATGGGTCAAATGGCTTGCTTCCACACTGTAGAGATTCTATGATTCCCATTTACCCTTTCCCCTACCACTCCTGAGTTTAAGGTCCTAACCCCAGACTGAAAATTCAATTCAAAGTCTGATATCAATGACACTTGATCATTGAATTCTGAGCTGTAACAGTAACTCTGTAGGTCTCTCCACTGATGCTAGTAGTATCTGCTGAGTGTTTCTGCCATTTTCTGTTTCTCTCATATGATTGCTAGGATCCATTTCTTTCTCTACTTATTGCAAGTGAAGAAACTACCCAGAGTCTGAAGTGTTTCAGGCAGAGTTCTAATTAGTTGTCATGAGAAATTTCATAAGTTTAATTGGATTTCTATCAGCTCATCACGATTCTACATTGTATCGTAATTCAAAACGACACATGATATCTAGCGCTGAATCAATGAATTCTGATGTTGTACAGATGTAATGTGATACTTTTCTTCACCACTGGATGTGTCCAAGTTGGAATGGCTTGATGCTTTTTTTTTAAAAAATGAATTTGCTTGTAACAAGTAAACTCTTGGTACTCCTCACATAACAATTTGAAAAAGGAATCCTCTTTTGGATTTCACGTCATTTTTTTCCTTCTTTAGATAAGATACTGAGCTGATGTGGCAAGGAACATCCTTAAAAAGGTCCAGCAAGTGGGGTAAATTGTCCACAGAAATACAATATGATCTCTTGGTGATGCCCAGTGTTGTATGGATGAATTTAATGCTTGCAAATTTTATGCTGGCCCCTACATGTGAACATAAAATAGTACTTGTGGTTCTGCAATGCAATGACAGTCTCTAAATTTTGAATGCAAGCAGATGCAAAAGGTTGGCAGCCCATCACCCACTACTCACCACTTTTAGATGACTATAAAATTATAAGACAATGGAGCAGAAACAAGGCATTCAGTCCATTTGTTCAACCATTCAATGAGATCATGGCTCCTCAGCTCCATTTTCCTGTCTTTTCCCCATTACCCTTGATTCGCTTACTAATTAAATATCTATCCAGCTCAGCCTTGAACATACTTAACAATCCAGTTTCTCCTGCCCTCTATGGTAAAGCATTCAAAAGATTCAATTTCCTCTGATAGAAGAAATTCCTCCTCATTGCTCTTTAAAAGAACAACACTTCTTTTTCTGAGATTATGCATTCTAATCCCAGATATGAGGGGAAACAACTTTTCTGCATCTAACCTGTCATGTCCTCTAAAATGTTTGCATGTTTCAATAAAGTTGCCATTCATTCTTCTAAATTCCAATGAGTACAAGGCTCAACCAACTTAACCTCTCCTCAAAAGACAGTCTCTCCATACCCAGGGTCAATTTAATGACCGCCTCCAATGCCAGTATATCTTTCCTCAGATAAACCGCCCAAAGCTATTCCAACTGTGAGTAAATAACAAGCTATTAAGCTTGGTTATGACACCAATCTTCAGCAATTTATTATTGCCTGCTGCGTTTTCCAGGCATCAGACATTAAAACATTTAGTTGAGTTTTACAGCAGCTACACTGAATAGAATAGAAAATAGAATATCCTTTATTGTCACGTGTACTCAAGTTCAGAAGTACGAGAGCACAGTGAAAGTTTTTCTAGTGTCGCCTGTCATGGCGCCATCTTTGGTACAAGTTCTTAGGTTCCAATCTTAGATCCAAAAGAGGAACAAAAAAAAGGTAATTGTGTTACTCTACAGTGTTTCAAGAATAAGTTAGAAATAGGACATGGTTAAGTGATTGAATTTTTTTTTATCTGACTGTAATGTCAAATAAACATTACATTATGGCAGCTCGGCACAGGGGCTTCCACATGTGGCCTTACTGTCCACGCCAAGCCCAGTCCAATAACCATCACTGCTCAACTCCAATCCTCCAGTCTGCTCCACCCCAGCTCTCAGCTGCTCCATGGTCAGATTCCTCTGGTTCCCTGCATGAGGGCAGAAAAAACAGTTTTCCTCCTGTTATATCGTGGAATAAAGTAGCAGATTCAGGTGGTGGTACCTGTATGTTACTTTAACTAATTTTTTTTCCACCTGATCCTTTAATAAAAATGAAGGATAGTTTCTAGGACATGGGGGCCTTTAAACCTGTAGCTGTGTCTGACTTTTTGTTATTGGCATTACACCGTTTACCATATAGCATCCCCATTACACCGTTTACCATATAGCATCCCAATCGTGCTTGAAGCCCCCTTTGCTCTCTTCTACCAGACAGTCACTGATTAGTCACGGAGCGCTGGATTTGATGAGCTTAGATGACGGGAATGGAGCGGCTGACCGCATAGTTTCTGTTCTGATCCTTCCACCCAACTGAAAATCAGAAAATTCTGCCGAATGATTCTCATCCTGGTAACATAAAGTGTGAATCCACATTCATAAGCAGTTGTCCTTAAGCCATCTTCCATATTGTTGCTATTTTTGTTTCTGCGATTAAGTCCTGTTATTAAGCACCTTCATTACCATTTTGAAGGGTTAAGTGTAGGGTTTAAAATGCCTTTTAGAGAAAAAAAGCAACTATCCAGGTATTAATAGACAATCCGACATTTTGCAGTAAGTGACCTTGAAGGTCAAGAATTATGCGGTTATGGCTTCCTAGTGGTCTCTACAGTATATGGTTTATCGTCCACGGTCTATTGTATGTTTAAAGAGGTTTTAACATATGTTATTGACCTTAAGACATATCCCTGGTGTGTTCTGCAGTCATCAAATCAGGTAGGGTAAATGACTGTAATTCAAATTGCTCAAAGCCCAAGACTAAACGCAAATGCATTATCCTGCACTCAAAACCTTTTCAAAGCATTTAAGCTTAGAAAATGTTTTAAGTACTTGAGCCATGAGAGACAAGTAGCCTGGCTCAATGCAGCATTGAAAATTACTTGAAGTCTCAGTGAACTCTGTTGGAGGCTAAAATGTCTTTTTTTTTTCTTTTCAGATACTTTAGCCGTCAATGCCGTTTACTGAACAGATCACATCAAATGCCAAAAGGCACTTCTGATGATCATCCCTGCCTCAATGGCTTGAATACACTGAATAATTAAGCTTCTAAATGCTAACTCACTCACAAAGTTCATTCTGAAAAAAATGCTCTTGTCTTTGATGCAATACTCACAAATCAAAGCAAAGGGCTGAGAAAGAAAAAATAAATGAAGAAGTGTCATTTTGTATGATTCATTTTCTGGGTAGCTGTGACCTGACAAAAAACAGTTGCCTTTTAAAACTTTAATGGGAAAGGGTATCTCGGCCATACTTGATCCATGTGCTAACGCAAGCTAAGCTGGGGCTGCACCAAATATGACAAGGGGTTCCACTTAGGGAAAACAGGCTGCTTCATTTACCTCAAGAAAACCAGAAACTGGGAGTGTGAGTCAATGTATGTGTTTCATTTCAAAGTTTTAAACAACCGTCACAAATCTTACTATGTGAGGCAATGTTTATTTTCCTTTAAATGCTTTTTGACATGATTAGAAGGCGAAATGGTTTCTAAATATGTTTAGAAATGTTTAACTTGCACTTTTTAAAAATCCTAGCAGATATGTATAAACAATTGATTGCTCTACGAGACAAAGAGCTTTCTTTTTCCTGAGCTAGTTCCACTTCAAGAGTCATAGAGTCATAGAGATGTACAGCATGGAAACAGACCCTTCGGTCCAACCTGTCCATGCCGACCAGATATCCGTCTATAGGAATCAGAAAGAAGCATCAATTGTAATTGAATGAATACTGGAAAGGTCAATGAAAATTTAAAACCATTCTATTTCCATCCTTTCAGGTGAAAAGCACATTCAAGGATAGTACTGTTTTCCAACTGCTGAAGAAATATAGAATTTGGAAAGTATGTTAATCTTGATGTACCATGCTGCAGGTTTGTATCTCTGCTGTTATAAGACATAACTCTATAAGAATTTAAGAAATAAAAGCACAAGTAGCCTTCTCAAGTCTGTTATGTTTGTCAATCAGATTTTGTCTGATCTTCTACTTGACTTTCCTGTGCTCTCTGTGACCATTTTCTCATAATTGAGTTATTAAAATCATGTTTCCCTTTTTATTCATTCAAGTGATGTAGGTGTTGTTGGCTAGCCCAGATTTATTGCCTTTCTCCAATTGTCCCAAAGAATGTGGTAGTGATCTGCCTTCTGAACCACTGAACTTCTTTGGGGTGTAGATACTCCCACAGGCCTGGGAGTAAAGGAGTACCAGGATTTTGAACTCGTGACAGTGAAGGTGAGGTGATATAAAGGTTCTAGTAGTGCTGTGATTGTGTCCCTGCCTCCGAGCCAGGAGGTTAGATTTCAAGTCCCACATGTAATAATATCTTTGAACAGGTTGATTTAGAAAATATCTCCAGAGCCCCAACAAAATTGTCTCTTATAATGTAGTGGTGGTGCTCCTACTTGTGAGCCATAAGGCCTAGGTTCAAGTCCCACCTGCCTCAGATGTGTGTTGTAACATCTCGGAACTGGTTGATGTAGAATTAAGTCGTGAGCGCACATAAAACAGGACAGTCTGGATACAGCATGTTAATTTAATTAACACATTTCTGTGTGTCCAGTGGAGATTCACACGGATGATCCCTGGAATGGTAGGCCTAACATATGATAAACAGCTAAGGATCTTGGGATTATATTCATTCGAGTTTAGAAGGTTGAGGAGAGATCTAATAGAAACTTACAAGATAATACGTGGCTCAGAAAGGGTGGACGCTGGGAATTTATTTCCGTCATGTGGGGATACTATGACTCATGGGCACAGCCTTAGAATTAGAGGGGGTCAATTTAGAATGGAAATGAGGAGATATTTCTTCAGACAGAGAGTGGTGGGCCTGTGGAATTCATTGCCATGGAGCGCAGTGGAGGCCAGGACGTTAAATGTCTTCAAGGCAGAGATTGATAAATTCTTAGTCTCACAAGGAATTAAGGGATATGGGGAGAGTGCGGCTAAGTGGCGAAGAAATGTCCATCAGCAATGATTGAATGGCGGAGTGGACTCGATGGGCCAAATGGCCTTACTTCCACTCCTATTTCTTATGGTCTTATTTCCTTTAAAGATTTTTTGATACACTGCCCCTTTAAAGGGTTGTTAATTGGCTAATTAGTTAATCTGGTTTTGGTTACTCAAAAGAGAATAAAAGGACACTGCTGGGATGCAGACTTGTTTACTAGGTGTAAAGGGATATGTTCTCAGAACAAACTGGCTGCCAAGAAAATAAGTTGAGAACTAGAGCTCAGAGTCAAGAACAGGGTGCTTGAAAAGCATAGCAGATCAGGCAGCATCTGAGGAGCAGGAGAATTGATGTTTTGGGAAAGAGCCCTTCATCACTGCCCAAAAAAAAGAATGAATTTTTCACCATCTGACTTGGTGTCCTCGCTGTAAGCTGTTTAATGCCAATAAGTGGCATTTGAGGTTGATCAGAGATGTATGAGGTCTTCTGCATCATCAAATATCCTTCAACAACATAACCAAACAAAAACCTGTGGTCTCTACCAACAGCCCACTCAGGACTGAACAATATATTGCTCCTGAAGTTCTGATCTTAACTCTGTCAGCATAAGGTGGATCGCTTCCCCTACACTTTGTTCTTTTGGCTGATTTTAACCACTCTCGGGACCTTGCCTTAAAATTAGTGTCAAGGTGTAACTTTAGCACAGGAACTGACATTCAATTGGCTACAACACAATTGCTATCTGTACTGGATTGGATGTGATGTGGTGCCTATGGATTCAGCCTGATGTTCAACTACTCCATGTGCTTGTTTAAACTGAACAAAAATTCCCAATGTGTGAACATGTTCCTCCTGTCTGCAAAGAGGGTCATGTGTATTAAAATGTAACTATGTCACATTAATCTTTCAATTGCAATTTTTCTTACACTTGGTTGTTTAGTAAATTCTGTTCAATTTTAAAATCATATCTAACGCTCTCAGTACATTCCCTACCATGTAAGTGACTAATGTGGTAAATGAATTTTACTGCTGGTCTGATATTAGTAATGGAGGCCATTCATCCCAAAAACAGGCAAGGTGCTGATTGTGTTATATCCAACCAGCTCACACTTGCAAAATGCACAATGTCCAGCATTAGATGTGATTCTATGATTAGGCAAAATTTGCTTGCAAACCCTTGACTAATCAAATTCAAATTGGCTGGTATAAAATTTTTGTTAACTACCAGCCATCATTAACTGGTGCATTAACCATTTCAATTCCTCTACCAATCAGAATCCACTTGCCAACAAGTGCACACTCTAATAGAAGTAATAGCCTCTCATTGAGTGTAATTACTATTTTCTTTTTACTTTGGTATTTCTTACAGTTTGTCCAAATGGGTGCAGGAAGAAATACGATTACAAAATGTTATACTTGTCATCATGACTTAAGTTCTGTGCTTTCCAATGCTTAATGTTAGTAGAAAAGTGTTGACTTCTTACAGTCACAAATCATTTACCCTTGTATCATTTAAATAGACCAACCATGGATAAATTGTGTAAATGTTTACCCCTACCATTGCACTAAATGTCCACCAATCAGTAGAGAAACAATTCTAAAATTCACGCCAAGGCCAGGCCTGGCCTCTACAAGCAATTTAGCATAGCCAATCGACCTATCCTGCACATCTATGAATTGTGGAAGGAAACCGGAGCATCCTGAGGAAATCCACGCAGACACAGGAGAACGTGAAAACTCCACACAGATAGCTGCCCAGGCCAGTTTGCTTCTAAGTTGGCTGGAGATGGTTACTCAAATGTTATCCTAGGACTGCCAGGATCTACCAAGGAATGTGATGGTGAATACCCTTGGCAGTATTTGCCATAAGTGATGGATTAAATGTAAGGTGGTCCTCAGCACTGTGCATAATTTTAAATTTGATGCCTTTATACCGGATCCAAACTGGATTGACTTTAAAACAAAATCTACTTCAGTGTTCAGTTCTGCAGGTGAGTAGATATTAAATTTTCATCACCTCTAATTAATAAAGCAATTATGGGCAGACTGGTAGCTGTCAGTTGACAAATGCAAGTCTCATTACAGAATATTGCTGCTCAATTCCAATCAGTCATGTGCTGCAATTGGTTAATTACAAAGGAGCTGCTTTAATCAAGTGGTTTATAAGGGCAGACTGAAGCAATGACAGATCCCTGGAAAACACAGGCCTGGAATTTGAACACAGTAGTGCTTTGTTTAGAGCTCAAAACCAGGGCTGAATTTACCCAGATTTGAGTTCCCATTTAACAGAATTGAAACGACGAGGCATGTTGGAAATGCACAAAATCACAGTCAGTCTTCCTTTGGCTTCTAAAGTGAATTGACCTAATTGAAGTTTTCTTATATTTTGACTGAAATGAATCTTGTTTTTTTTTTGTGTATTTGAAATCAGAATTGAGACATCAGATCTTTGGCCATTTTATTCTGAAGATGGCTGGTCTCAGAACAAAGCAAAGACAGAATATTGTTACAAATGCTGAGCTAACATTCCCAAAAACCATATTTGGTCAAATATTTCATCATACCAGGAAGAAATTGATCATAAGTATAATACTTCAAGATTACCATTCACTTTAATTTTAGCCCTACTAACATTAAACTAACATCCCTACTCCAAGGATGTTGGCATCCCATTCTCAAATGCCATCACTCTTCAGTGAATCCACGACAAAGGCTCATATAACTACTTTGCAGGGGCATGTGCAAAGCAATTGATCTCTGTATACATGTATATCAGCACTCTTGTCATAGCCTGAAAAGTGAAGCAAGGCAGAGGCATCAGTGATCTTCATCAAAATGTTATGGGGTGGAATAATCCACTGGAGTGCCCTGATCTCCCTCTGTTACTTTGGCAGAACATCATTGTCAATGCTGGGGAAATGGTGTGCATATATTTTAGTTTCTCCAGGACTGCTATTCCAGTGAGGGTGGGGTCAGGCTCATAAGAAACCTCCTTCTCTAGCACTGACCCCATTGCTGGTTACGAACTGAAGTGGAACCAAACCAACTGTGCAAATGTGACATTCCATTTAATTCTGAGATGAGCTTCCAATTACATTTCCACTCCATCACCAACACTGTCTAGTTCCACTTCCCTTGTGCCATGAAATGGTTTGTTTATTGGTATTGTGTTGATGGACCTTCAGGTTTGGACATTGTGTATATTCTCAAGTAGTTTTTTGCCATAAAACAATATTTTAATGAAGTCATGAGTTTAAACACAAGACACATGGTGCAAGTACTCAATTAGCGATTAAAATTTGAAGCCTACTTAGAAACACTGTCCTCCAGTGTTTGTTAGTGCATGAACTATGCAGTTGTAAATCTGGAATCTGCTGCACAGTATAAACTTCACTTTTTGTCGTAATGAGCAAACTGTAAAAATGCACTTCAGCAAACGAATAAAAATGACTCCACAGGACAATGAGACAACAACCATACTTTTGCTGAGGTGGTCTGTACTTTGTTTGTGGCCAGAACAACGATTTGCAGATGAAAACAATTTGGAATTATTTTTGGCCGAAGGGTGAAAACAGGCACTAAATGGGTGCAGTGTTAATAAGACTAGTCTGGATTTAGAATGCAATTTTGGTCCTAATTGCTGATTACCATAATTTTGGACTTGCCTCGAGGTGCCAAAACAGACATCTGCAGGTTTATCACTCAAGCTGATTAGACACAGTTTTTTGTGGAGTAGTGAGTATGGGTGCCATCTATCCACTCCCACTAAAGCTGTGGAGTGCTCAGGCTTGCTCACAATGCCATGTTACAGGATGGTTCAGGGACTGAGCGAGGGCACACGGGCTCTTAAGGATGAGGAACCCTAGAGGAAGAGGAATATCCTCCACCTGCAAGGGTAAAATTTGTCAGCCACCACCCCCCCACCCCAACCCCAATCCCCCTCTCCTGGTACTACTTTATCTGGTCACATCTCCCAATCCTCATCCAGACCAGCAGAGACAAGATACCCAAGAACAAGCACTCCCACTATTCTGGTATACTTCAATTCCAGCCTTGAGCAACTGTCTGTGTGAAGTTTTCATGTTCTCCTGTGTTTCCGTGGATTTCCTCAGGGTGCTCGGGTTTCCTCCCACAATCCAAAGATGTGCAGGTTAGGTCGACTGACTATGTTAAATTGCCTGTAGAGACCAGGCAAGTGCAGACTTGGTGGATTAACCATGGGAAATGCAAGGTCACAGGGATAGGGTAGGAGAATGAGACTGGGTAAGGTGGTCTTCAGAGGGCTGGTATGGACATGTTAAGCCAAATGGCCGCTTCCACATAGAATCCCTTCAATGATTTTATCATTAGCTGGAATGTACAGTACTTACTTGATTGAGTGAAGTTCTCACAGAACTTGTGAGACTTGTGGTTAGGCTGACAAAATACTAAGTATGCATCATTGGATATTTGTCTGATGAGCAGAATGTGGCTAGTCAAGTCCTGCAGGGGTCTGTGCTGGGCCCAAAACCCTTTCTCTGTTTATATCATGATTTAAATGAGGGAAGTAAAGGAGGGTAGTTAAATTCACAGCAGCAAGTCAAGTAGGAAAATAAGTTGTGAAGAGGATGGTAGGGAGGTTTGTCAACAGGTAAGGATGGGTTGAGCGAGTAGGAAAAAAATCTGGCAGTGGGAGTACAATGTGGGTAAATGTGAAGTTGTTCATTTTGGCAGGAACAATGGAAGAGTAGAGTATTAACCAAATGAAGAATGATTGTGGGATTCAAGATGCAAATGGATTTAGGTGTTCTGGTGTATGAGTCACAGAAGGATTAGTATGCAAATGCAGCACATAATTAAGAAGGCTAAGAAAGGATATTGTGTTTGTTATACAGGCATGACTGAGACCAGCTCTCAAATATTGTGTGCAGTTCTTGCCTTCTTATTCAAAAAGAATGTGAATACATTTGATGTGGTTCAGAGGCCGTTTATGAAACTCAGTTTAAATGATTGTGTCATCTTGAGGATAAGTTGAAGCAGGTGGGCTTCTTTGCACTGGGAGTTAGAGTGAGTAGTGATTTGATTGAAGTGTCTGAACAAGATGGATGTAGAAAGGATGTTTCATATTGTAGGTCTGTCCAGAATTAGAGGACACTGTTTTAAAAGTAGGAGTCTTCCTTTTAGGACTGAGATGAGGGAAATTTATCTTCTCTCAGAGCATTTTAAAACTTTGGGACTGTCTGCCTTACAAGGCAGTGAATGCAAGATCACTTAAATATTTAATATTCTTGATTGGCAGGAGAATCAAAGCTTATTAGAGGTAGCTGGAAATGCAAAATTCAAAACAGAAACATATCAACCATGATCTTATTGAATAATAGTGCAGGATCATCATGCTGAATAATCTACTTTTACTTCTATTTTGTACATTGGAATTTTATGTGAGCAACCACTAAATCTTGATGAAATAACCCAGAAAAGCTCTCAACAACTTTCAGGCATTCTTCACAGTTCCAGAGGTAGTCTTCATGGAGGTGGTCTTCCAACTCCAGCAGCAAGTAACATGAAATCAGGAGTTACTACTTTAAATAGTGCTTGAAATCCAGGTCACTGCTGAGTTTACTCTTAAACATGTCGTCCCTTCAGGCAATGGCATTAGGTTAAGCACTCATCACCAAATAGTGTGAAGTCTCATTTGTGAGTAAGTTAGTAAGGCAGTCAGGTCCTCAACAACACCCTAGATGAGTGTTCTGAGCACAGACTTCAAGTCCTTTACCAAGATGGTGTCTAAAGATGAGCTAAAACATTCCCCATTAATGAGATGCTCTGCGGTATTGACATAATCTTGGGAACATCACCCCCTTTATTCTTTACAGGCATCAACCTCCGTTAAATAATTGCACAGCCTCATGTACAATGGGAAAACTACCATTTACCAGTTCCATTCCAAACAGCACACCAAACTGACTTGGAATTATTGCTGAGCCAAAATCCCAGAACTCCTTTCCCAATGCTACTATTAAGCATCCCAAAGCACATGGACTGCAGTGATTCAGGGTGACAACTCATCGTGAACTTCTGGTTGAGGCTTGTCAAACCAGTGATGTCCAAATCCCGTGAATAAGAAATCTAATTTCAATAACCATTCTTAAAGATTCTCTTGTGGATTAAATAAATGGTGATGTACTTACCAAGTCAAGAAATCTTTTATATTCAGATAAAACCTTGCTCTAGCCAAAGACTGAGTAATTTCAATTGTCTTGGTGTAAAACAAACACTATCAGATCAGCTACCTATGGTTTGCCCTGTATGATTTCCCTTTTATTTGTGAAAGGGAGTCAGGGTAGGTCATATTATAGGCTCCTAATCTGATATTACTCTTTCTACACCATTGCCTTTCTTGAATGAATGCACATTCCTCTCTCTAGACTATTCCATCATAACTTGAGTTTGCCCACGTGTTATTCATTCAATTATCATTACCAATTTAATTTATACTACATGGGGAAGAGAATGATCTTGTATGTTGAGATTTTGCTCACACATCTTTGAGCTATTATGCCTGATAATTGCCTCCTTTGCATCTGAATCATCCACTTTTCAGCATTTCATATTGTTAAATATCTAGTTAGCAGATTGAGAAGTATGACAGTGGGTCATTATGGATATGTGGTGATTGGTAGGTATTCAGTCTTTGCTGCCAACAAAATCATATCTAATAAAATCACCTATTGAAATAGTTGCATGAAGGCAATTTTAACCCCCATAATATGTGTGAGCTCAGATAAAGAAAAATGCAAGAATGTTAACAATCTCAAACCCAAATGCTCACTGTCTCAAACATGTCAACCTCTGGCTTTTCAGAAGCAGGATGAGAAATGGAAACTGAGCAGCTCCTATGCCATAAGCTATTTGTTTCTGCAGCTCAGAGTTTATCTTTTTTTTTAAATTAGTCCTTGGCCTGGAGGAATTATTCGGCCTTGAGAAAACAAATAGCTAAAGATATGCAAGAACTGTTGCAGAGTTAAGTGTCTTTCTTTTGGGTCCAGCTTAGCAGAAACATTTTCTTGCAGCTCGCTTAGCTAACCTGCTTTTCCTTCCAACGTTGGATCGATCCCCCGCTGTAACACCACCAACCATCCCAGTTCTTCTCCGACATGCCTCTGATTCCACATCATCTCTCAAACAACTGTGCAAGTTAGTCTAGCCTGTCAATTAGTCCAACAACATAAACTTGCCTGCTCCTCAGCTGTGACCTCTGTTGCAAATTCATATCCTAGGGTGTCAGGTTGGTTTTCATGCAGACATCTTATATAAGTTTTTAAAAAAAACTAACGTGGATATTAAGCAGATTATTCTGTCACAGCACCCCAAAACACACTCTTGAGACTCCTACCCCAGAGAGAGAGAGAGAGAGGTTTATATATATGTGTGTGTCTGCATGACAGGGAAGGAGTGTTTTTGCCTGTGTAAGAGGGGAGTGCAAATGAATGTGCACATGCATGGAAGGGAGGGACTGTGTATGAAGGAAGATGTGAAAGAGGTGGAGAGAATCCAGTATTAACCCTGAATCTCAGTGAATCAGACACAGACAAACACCCCAGACATTGTCTCCACGTCTTCCCTCCCCATCTGCTTTCTGTCACCAAAAACTCTTATCCGCACACCTCGCTAGAAGAAGCTAGTGTTACCTACTCATGTGTGAATTCTGCTGAGGTCAGTTTGGAATATCTAATATCAGAGATTAACTCAAGGTCAATGTTAGTTAACCCCAATACTGTTTGACTTTCCTGATGCCCAGGACTTGGGTGTTCAGTCTGTCTCTTTCACATTCTTTGCTTTTCAATTGAAAATTGGTTTTATTAGTTATTTGGCATTTCTTAGCATCCATTTTTACTATTTTTTTTTAACATTAGGAATTTTATTGCTTTGAATTTTTTTTACTCTACATATTGTTTTCTTTATCTTTGCACCTCAACTCTTATCTTGAAGTTAACATTTAATGTTGTGCCAAACCTTTTCATTTTGAAATTGGCTCATCAGCCCCTTGACTGAGAAAAGTATTAAAAAGTAGACCCTCACAAGAAAAGTTGATTGAACCTCTTTCTCATAACTGATTAGCCACAGGAATCAATTAGACTCTGATGCAACTTGCTTTTACTATCTCAGCTAGCCTTTCGCATTAGCACTCCAGATTCCTCAGAATATGTTGGAAGTTGATCATGGCTTGAATATATTATGGCCATTGGATATTTGCACCATTCTTGTTCTAGAATATAGATCATTACAGCCCCTCTGTTGCACCAACCTGAAGCCCGTCTAACCTACACTATTCCATTCTTGTCCATATGCCTATACAAAGACCATTAAATGCCCTTAAAGTTCTTATCTGTTATTCTTGTCACAAGAATTTCTGCGACTAGTCAGATAATGTCTTCTGGCGATTAAACAAGTGATGGACTGTCGTGCAGAATTGTCAAATGGGTACAACTTTTCCCTATAAGTAGGACATAGTGTCATTTTGTTCTTGAATATATCAACTATCTTTTAATTCTGTTAGCTTTAATTAGTGGAACAAGAATTGGACTAACATTAATCATAAAACAGCAGACAGAATGCATGCCCATATTCTTTGGTGAAGTATGCATGCCGAATGAATCTTTCTCAGAACTGTGTTCACTTTTATTTGGGATTCTAAAATAAAATCACTGTGGCCATAGAACAAGCTGGTCTTCATTTATGAGGCAGAGAGACTGCCAAACCTGGGATTATGATACTTATAAATCTCCATGAAATAGGCCCTTCCTGTTTGTTTAATAAAGCAATGACTCCGAATTATTACCTTATAACTGATTGCATGTTTTAATCCGGTCAGAAGTGAAAGGTAAAAATGTGTAAAAAGCCATGGCTTGGCTCTTAGCCTTTTTACTAATCTATTTGTTTTCAAGCAAAAAAAAAATGCACATATTTCTGAGTGCTTAAAAGTTATATCTCAAACAAGGCTTTTACCAATAGACCACATGATTAATTACCCACAGAAAACGAAGGCAGTTGGTCCAGCTTGGACAAACAGCTCTGACTAATTTTAAACTGAAACACAAAATGAAATAGATGCTCCACTTTATCACTGGCCAAATAGCTGGTTATTAATCTATCAATATGTGAATCTCCTAAAGACTATGAAATTGTTGATAATATTTGGAAAGCATTTCCACCTCTTTTTGTTGTAAGCACTCCGTCACAACATCAAAATACACTATCGTGTGAAAATGTCACCCATAACTAAATTGATTTTTTTTTAACAACTCTCAGCAAACTTTTCAAAGGTTCATACTTCACCATTGTTCAGTATTTGATATTTTTATTATCCGGGAATGAGCGTGATTCCTTTTTTTTTGCAACACTGCCATAATGATTTACTGTAAGCAGCAGTTAAATAAAAACCGGATGGTATTTGGTGCACTGCCCGTGCTAATGGGGTCATTGCATTTATTGTTCTGTCAGAGGACAGCTGGCATTCTTCAAACATTCTGCCTCTCACACAGGCTTAAAGTTTTACCTGGTGATAATCTTCCCAAATTAAGGAAACCTGCTATGTTTGAAACCATGGATGCTAATTCAAACTGGCATTATTTATTTAGTGCAAATCACTCAACAACCTGTTTTCCTAATCGTATTTAATACTTTGTAAAAGGACGAAAAACATTAGCCCAATAAATGAAGAAGGCACAAATAGTTATTGCACAGAAGATTCCTTTTTCTAACTAACAAAGGAAAATAAATTGCATTTTACACTACTTCTGTTAAATTAAGAAACTGAGATAAAGTGTCACAATGCACTATTTAAGATGCCACTTAACAATGAAAGGAATAGTATGAAGAATAAGTGAAATCTAACAATAGCAAATAGTCATGATGAAACTTGGATAGTAAAAGCCTGAAGACTGAGAAAGAAAGAGGCTCCCTTCCCCAGGAGAGAATAATTTAGGGTAAATGTTAATAGAACGAAAGATTGGTTATGCGTTTGATCACTATGCTTTTAACACATCAATGCCTTAGTCCCTCAGCACGTAACTTAACAATTGTAAAAGTTAGTTAGGAAATAGAATATTCAGTGGAATTATTATTTCACATTTGAAGAGGAATTATGTCATTGTTGCACTCATAACCTAATTTGTGGTGCTTCCAGTTCAGTCGAACACAGACTTTGGCCAATGAGATGTCCCAGAGAGATGGGAGAGCTGCGAGAAATTCTCACTAGCGCTAAACATCTCATAACAGAAGAAAGTGCGACTGTAAACACTCACCAGTCTCCTGCTTCTGGATGGTTTCTGTCCATTGCAGGTTCCAACTCATGGAAAACCAGTTTTGTTGACATTTACCTGAAGATTATGCAGCATTTTAATGCTTTATTGACTTGCCTTTTGGAGAGCTTCCAGGTTTACGAAGTAGATGGTCATTTATATTGTGTCTCAACCTGTTCCTCAGTGTATGCAAGTGATTAATTGAGGTAGCTGAAAGTAAATTATTCAACCCCACCACTGAATGTACCACAATCAAGTTCAGCACGTTTCACATTTGATGTCCTCATTTGCATAACTCCAGCAGCTGTGTAAGCACCACAATCAAGAGAAGGGTCGCTGAGAAATATTTCCTCCTTAATCCAAGGATACTTGGGCTGATTGGGCAACATTAATTCTGCTCCAGTTGATGGCACAGACTGTCCCTTAACATTGGCTCTGGACCCCCTGAAGTCTCATGGCTTCAGGTTAAACATGGGCAAGGAAACCTCCTGCTGATTGTATCTGACTTCACCACCTCCTATACATGCACCACCCACTGTGCGAAAAAGTTGCCCCTTAAATCCCTTTTAATTTTTCCTCTCTCACCTTTCCTCTATCCTCTCTTGTTTTGGATTCCCGATTACCACGTACTGTCCTCCCTCAGCTGATGCCTCTGTATTCCTCCTGGGAAAAAGACATTGTCGATTTACTCTATCCATGACCCTCACGATGTTATAAGCCTCTATACAGCCACCCCTCAGCCTCCAAAGCTCCAAAGTAAATAGTCTCAGCCTATTCAGCCTCTCCCTTTAGCTCAAGCCCTCTAACCCTGGTCACATCCTTTAATTCTTTTCTGAACGCTTTCAACTTTCACAACATCTTTCCTATAGCAGGGAGGCCAGGATTGAAAGCAATATTCCAAAAGTAGCCTAACCAATGTCCTGTACAACAACAACATGACCTCCCAACACCTTACTCAATGCACTGACCAATAAAGGCAAGTATACCAAACATCATCTTCACTAGGAGAAAGTAAGGACCACAGATGCTGAAGACCAGAGTCGGGAGTGTGGTGCTGGGAAAAGCACAGCAGGTCAGGCAGCATCCGAGGAGCAGGAGAATTGGCATTTCAAGCATATTTCTTTCATTAGGAATGAGGTTTGTGGGCCGGGGGTCTAAGAGATAAATGGGAGGGGCTGGGGGAAAGGTAGCTGAGAATGCAATAGGTAGATGAAAGTGAGGGAGAAGGTGATAGGTCAGAGAGGAGGGTAGAGCGGATAGATGGGAAAAGTGATACACAGGTCAGGAGAGCGTTGCCAAGTTGGAGACTTGGGACTGGGATAATGTAGGGGGAGGGGAAATGAGGAAACTGGTGAAATCCAGATTGATCCCATGTGGTCGCTGGGTCCCAAGGTGGAATATGAGGCATTCTTCCTTCAGGTGGCGGTTGGTAAGGGTTTGGAGATGGAGGAGACCCAAGACCTGCATGTCCTTGACAGAGTGAAGGAGAGTTAAAGTGTTCAGTCAATGTCAACGTCATCTACTGTATTCATTGCAGCTGATGCGGTCTCCTCTACACTGGGGAGACAGGACACCCACTTGTGGATCTTTTCAGAGCACATCTGGGACACCCGCACCTACCAATACCATCGCCCCATGGCTGAACACTTCAACTACCCCTCCCACTCTGTCAAGGTCATGCAGGTCCTGGGCCTCCTCCTTACCACCTGATGCCTGGAGGAAGAACACCTCATATTCTGCCTTGGGACTCTGCCACCACAAGGGATCTATGTCGATTTCACCAGTTTCCTCATTTCCCCTCCTCCCACATTACCCCAGCCCCAAGCCTCCAACTCAGCACCATCCTCCTGACCTATCCATCACCTTTCCCATCTATCTGCTCCATCGTCCTCTCCGACCTATCACCTTCTCCCTCACTTTCGTCAACCTATCGCATTCTCAGCTCCCCAACCCCACCCCTCTCCCATTTATCTCTCAGCCCCGGCTTACAAGCCTCATTCTTGATGAAGGGCTCATGCCCAAAATGTCAACTCTCCTGCTCCTTGGATGCTGCCTGACCTGTGCTTTTCCAGCACCACACTCTTGATCTTCTTCACTATCCTATCTCCTGTGACTCTACTTTCAAGGAACTATGACAGATCCTTGTATGACAGTTCAGCACTTCAACAATGTACTTTGGGTTGATGTATGATAATGCATCTTACTGCGACAGGGACCCCTCTTATGCATCTCAGTACTTGTCGCTGGCACTTTTAGCTCTCAGTCACATGGATGAGCGCACACAGTCTGCATACCTTACCATTGCTACTCCACTCAGAACCTAAGGTTCACACTAGTTCTACCTTGCATTGTCTTTAACATTAGACAGAAAACCAGGCAGATGTCGTTTTTCTCCGTAATAATCGGTCAAGGGGTTGGGCATGGTGCTGTATGACATTGGGCTGTGTCACTATCACATCTATAACATATGCCTGCAGCTTATGTGATAAGCACCCAGATGGTCATATTTTGAACTATAAAAGGCATAATCTTTAGTCCTATCAATGAGGATTATAGTCAGTCAGGGTGTCTTATCACAGATAGTCAAGAATAGCATCTGATCTCGGTCCAGGTGCTTGTTTATGGTCATTTGGCTACCTGGGACAATCAGTGTCCAGGGAGCTGTCTTATAACCATTCGGAGAGTGGAATATGATCAGCCCTTCAGGTCAAATCCAACCAGTCCAGGAATTGCCAATAATTCAGTCAGGGAGCTTCATGGAAATCTGCTACTGTACTTGCCTGGCATGGTTTGTGCAGCATACATCTTCTGGTCAGAGGAGTCTATGTCCCATTGTATCAAGGATTTTAGTACACTGTCATTTGTGTGATGTAACTGGTGATTGATCATATTGCTAAGGATTAACTTTCTTTTCAATATTGCTCTCATAGGCTCATTGAAACTGACCCCAGTAGATCCAGTCACAAGCAGTGTCAACAGTGCCATGGCTGGTACGTATCGAAGGGCCAGAGAAATTGAGGAGGATCATGTGTCAACAAACCCAGGGTGGTCACCAACATCCTGTAGATGCCAAACAGTTTCCAATTGAAGAATTTGCAGTAAAAGATCCTCTCAGGATGCAGAGAAGATACGGGAAGTCCACAGTCTTTAGAATGAGATGTCACTTCCTCCAGATCATAATGTGCAAGGTCATCACTAAGTGAGGCTGTCATAGGCTACTACCTCAGAATTGTCATCTTCTGGAACATTCCAGGTGCAGGGTGGAGTATACCATGCACACACTGTAGTGAGAGTTCCATATTATAATGCAGCTGACTTCATTAATAGGGAAGAATTCCATTTGTTCAATATACAAGTATCACATCTTACAAGTCTGCACTGGACACCTTGTTGAAGCTGACATGATATCTACATCCTTGATCATTCTCAGGTTCCTGTTACATTTTAAGAGCATGAATGCCTTACAAGGATGGTTGCTGGGGGTCTGAGTACTACCATCAACAGCTTGATGACACCGCTATATAAGTCCCTGACTAATGACCACCATTAGATGCAATGTAACCCATCTTCCACTGGGCCAACATAGGGTAGATGATAACTTACAGTAGAAAAGGGTGGCTCTGGGCAAGCACAGCAGACCAGGCAACATCCGAGGAACAGGAGAGTCAGCATTTCAGGCATAAGTCTGGTAACTTACTCCTGAGGAAACATTTGGTGATTGGGAAGGTCTGGGAACGGGGAGTGGAATTACAGTGCGCTCCAAATGGAATGCATTGCATAATTCTAACATGCCGTGGGCTGGACAACTAGTTCAGGAAGAAGGGATATGGTAAAACCTAGGACGAGAAGCAGGAGAAGGCAATTTAGCCTCTCGAGCCTGCGCTGCCATTTAATATGATCATGACTGATCTCACCTCCACCTCATCTCCACTTTCCTGCCTGTTCTCCGTAACCCTTCCATCTATGATTTTAAAAATCTGCCTATCTCCTCAAGTTTATCTAATGTTCTGCTATACACTGCGCTCTGGTGTAGTGAATTCCACAGACTCACAACCTTTTGAGGGAAGTTATTTCTCATCTGTTTTAAATCTGTAACTGCTCATCCTAAAATGATGAATTCTTGTTCTAGATTGCCCTACATAAAGAGCGATCCTCTCTACATCTGCTTTCATCAATCCCTTTTAGCATCTTCTACACATCAATTAGATTGCATCTCATTCTTCTAACTTCTAGACAGGGTATGCATAAACTGCTCCATCCCTCTTCTGGATGAGGCGATGGTTATTGAAGAGCTGGGAGAGTAGTAGCAGTCTCTCTAGGAGAAAGTGAAGACAGGAACATATCCTTCACCATGGCAGAGTGGTGCCCTGTCAGGTTCATCAAACCAGACAGGAGTTTATTGATACTTCTTGCAATAGCACTGGCACAGGTGAAGACATCACTCAATAACTGTAAATGTACTGATGCTGGAAAGGCAGCAACCCCTCTTCGTCCACAAATGCAAGTTTTTTTTTTTCCTGAGAATGTTAAAATTAACAATTGTTTGAAAGCTTCACAACATCTGATCTTCCCACATTCAATAAGGATGGCATGTTATACAAGAATGGGTATTAGGGAAGCAGCAACTGCCCGGAGCTGAGCAGGTGCCTGGTCTCCAGCAGTTGGCCAGATGCTGGTGCTGGTGGGAGGAACATTTCTTTTCCACCTGTTGCAGAAACATGCCAATGACATAATCACAAGAATGTGCTCCTGAGTCTAATCGAGATAAAGATAAAGAAGTGAGTATCTGGGAGGAAATCTTCCCAGTGCTTCCTCTGAAGACTTTGTGTCTTCAGAATTGGAGGAGGAACTGGAAGGGCTGTTGTCTTGCAGTAGATTGATGTTTGAATGTCGTTCGTGCTAACAGAAGAGGAGGGGAAATGAGCAGTGAGCTAGGGAGAGAAATCTGGGCATGTTTAAAATATACTGATACTGGTGGTAATAGGGGGAGCAATGCAGCACAGTCCAATGGATCATACATGATTGCTGGAACATCTGTGTGAGCTCACTCCTTCTTCTATCGTGTAAGGAGATTAATGCCCTCCACTCAACTACCTGTCTCAGCTGTCTTTGCCCCCATTGTGAGCATTTTAGATCTGCAATTTTAAAAAAAACATTTTGAGCGACTTGGGCATCGCTGCCTGGCCAGCATTTATTGCCTGTCCCTAGTGGCCCTTGAGAAGGTGGTGGTAAGCTGCCTTCTTGAACTGCCATAGTCCATCTATAGGTTGACCCATTAGTTGGAGGTGCGGGGGGGAGAGTTCCAGGATTTTGACCTTGCAACAGTGAATGAACAATGATATATTTCCAAGTCAAGATGGTGAGTGACTTGGAGAGGAACTTGAAGGTGGTGGTGTTCCCATATATCTGCTACCCTTGTCTTTCTAGATGGAAGTGGTTGTGGGTTTGGAAGGTGCTGTCTGAGGATCTTTGGTGAATTTCTGCAGTGCGTCTTGTGGACAGTATACACTGCTGCCACTGAGCGTCAGTGGTGAAGGGAGTGGATACTTGTGGATGTAATGCCAATCAAGTGGGCTGCTTTGTCTTGAGTGTTGTTGGGGCTGCACCCATCCAGGCAATTGAGGAGTATTCCATCACACTCCTGATTGTGCCTTGTAGATGGTGGACAGGCTTTGTGGAGTTAGGAGGTGAGTTACTCACCACAGTATTCCCAGCTTCTGACCTGCTCTTTTAGCCACTGTGTTTATATGGTGAGTTCAGCTGAGGTTTTCGTCAACGATAACCCCCAGGAGGTTTGTAGTGAGGGATTCAGTGATGGGTACACTGTTAAATGCCAGGGGGCATGGTTAGATAAGACAAAGGGATGGATTGAATGTGATGAAAGTGGCTGGCACAGCTGTTAATGCTGGTGGAAGTGCAGGAAGGCTGGTGGGGAGCACTGAATGAGTGGGAATCACAAAGGGCTTGGAGTGTTGATAGTGTGGGGAATGGTTGAGGGTGGATGAAACACATTGAAGAAAGATATTACATGCAATAATGAGTAGTAGACCATGAGCCTTGGTGAAAGGTGGGTGTACTGACAAATAGTAGAGAAGATAGTAGCATTTACCCTTGCAGAGCATAGAAGGTCATTGACCTTTTCCCTACACTGCTGGACATTTCATCAGACAATGAGGCTAATTTTATTGAATTAGACTGTAAGTGCTACTCCACAAGTGACCTCACACTGTGCAACAATATAAGAACCGAAGAAATAGGAACAGGTCTGGGATATAGAGCCCTCAAGCCTGCTTTACTCTTCAGTAAAATCATGACTGATCTTTGACATCAATTGCATCTTCCTGCACTCCAAGCAAACTTATTAAAACCAGCTAGTTGTTCCCCCCAAAGCAACAAGGGCACTAAAATATTGTTAGGCCAGCTCAAGAATATTGAGAGGAAATTATTTCTGATTGACCAAATTCTTTACAGTACTGAGACAAACTGGATGTGGTCTTAGTTGTCAGGAGTTATGAACTGTAATAAGTAAATATGGATCAATAACATTTTTCAGTAAAATTAGGAAGAAGAAAAGCCTCTTCATGTTTTTTTGGGCCAACTGCAGGAATCAGTCAAAGAAAATGTGAAGATGGTATTATTTTGCAACTTTTAGCATAGCAACTTTTAATGAGGTTTCTGAAACTTGAATGTACTTGAGAACATTTTGCACCCCACTCTGTCCAACTGGATTGTGTAACTTGAGGAAGAATTGTTCCAAATGTTAGATTTGTTTTAGAAAAATAATGCTTTAAATTCTTTTGAAGTACAAATGACTGTAAATGTAGAATCCAAGACGATGTCACAATGTTGCTTTTTCCAGATCACCCTCACTTCCAGACTTGTCTTCCAAAAAAGGTTAACTTATTATTCCAGGTTCTGAACAGTTCTTGAAGAGAGGTTGCTGGACTTGAAATATTCACTGATTTCTCTCCAGCCCACAGAATATCTCAAGCAATTTCTGTTTCTGTTTCAGATCTTCAACATCCACTGTTCTTTGTTTTAATTTATTTAATTAGATTTGTGCAAGGTTATAATGGGTGATGGCAAATCATATCTGTGACACATTGCACTGAATTTTTATCTCCCACAATGCACTTCCACAGAATGAAAACTTGTCTTCCTGAGTCTTGGTGTGTAGCTGTTCAAGTGTTGAAAGAGCAGAGACTTTCTTATCTGATGGGACATGGGCATCACTGGTAACAGTGGTATTTGTTGCCCACCTCTAACTGCCTTTGGACTAAGTGCCAGACCAGAGGCAATTAGGAGTTAACCACAGTGTCTATGGATCTGGAATCACATGGAGGCTAGATCGGGTCAAGACAGCAGATTTCAGTCTTAAAGTACATTAGTGAATCTTTATTTTTCTAGTTAATAATCAATGTTTCACTGTCACCATATATAGCTTTCAATTCCAGTTTTAATAATACCAAATAAATTCTATCAACTGCTAAATCCCTCTCTGCAGCAAGTTAACCTGACTTGCTTGATTACTATATTTAGCACATTACCACTTTGCCACCATTATGGTAATATTTGTAGAATTAGACAGTGATTCAATTTAATGAATAATGGTAACTAGGCAAGTTGTGTTTTTAGAGTTTGCTTTTGTTTTGTCTCCAGATGTAATGGGGCATCATTTTGCAGCTTCTATTATTTAGAATCACTTCCAAATTAACCAGGTTGGGCCCTGATGTGTTCTTTATTCAGTGAAATAGGGAGTTAGCTTAGAGACAATCCATATCCAAAATTGATCCTCTACACAGTGCAATGGCCTGTGGGTAGTGGTCTTGTCTCTGAGGCCCATGCTCCAGGTTCAAGTCACTAAGGCCAAGGACCGGGCATTCATTAAACAGCCACATAGTTTGCGGAAAACTATTAGTCAGTAAATTCTTCCAACATACATCAATGGCAAGTGGCAATGGAAGGAAAGAATCCTGGTCTACGAGATGGTAGAGGAAATATTGGAACCGTTATTCATCATTACACAAGTTCATGCTACAACATGCATATAAAAGTGTATGTTGCCACAGTGTCTCCAACCTCCTGAGTGAGTTCTTCCTGAGTTTTCAAGGAGTTGGATATAGTTCAGAAGGCTAAAGTGATCAAAAGGGTATGGGGAGTAAGCAGATTCTGATCTGAATGAGCAGCTGTGATCCTATTGAATGCCAGAGCAGCATTGATGGTCTTTCTCTATCTTCTATTTTCTATATCGCTATGAACTGTAAGACATCACCATCATGAGCAACAACACAATGCGAAGCTACCTGTTTCACTTAAAACTGACACAACAGGCTGTTATTGCTCTAACAAATCTGAACCTGGATCTGGAGGCATATGTAAGAGAACCAATTCCAATCCTGAAGTATATCAGAGATATTGAGGTATATTCTCTCCAGCAAGTGTGCATTCTGAGCAAACTGGCTAGAAAATATCAGCTGACATGTTGAATAATTGTCAAGTTCAATATCTTCATTTGAATGAGTCATTTAAAGGATGTTGGCACCAAGTGTGTTCAGATAGTCATGGTAAGAAGTAATTACTATTTCCAACTCTCTAAAGGTACTTTTTATAAGTCAGCAATGAATGATAGTTTGAGTTTGAAAGAAAGTTACCTTTAGATGTTCTCTAATGGCACCTCCTTTTGTTTCTCAAGTGCAATGTCCATTTGTGCCAGGCAAAGAGATTTTGTGGTCAGTCCATTTGAAATGAAATAATACTTTTATTCACTGGAGTCTTGAGCAGATCACTTTTTTTTCTGTAGAGGGAATATGATACTACCTGCAGCTAGACTAACAGTAACAGTACAAATATGAATGTTAAGCAATGTAATTACTTTTCCTTTAATAACCACTGCACAAATGCATCCTTTGTTTCAGATTTATCACCAATTATTGTAGGAAAATCTGAAACTCACAGGACATTGTGTTTTCATACTGAAGTCAGCCCTAATAAAAATGCTGAAATGGCATTCACCATGACGAGCAGGACTTGGTAATTCCATTTCGTTTTCAGTCGATTTTTAATAGAGAGACAATCAATCCTCTCTTTCTTTCTTCAGAATTGTGTTTTTCGCCTCTCAAGATCATGAGGATTTTTGCCATCAAGTTTTGAAAGCTTTACAATGATTTTTTTTTAAGTACGTTGTATAAAAATATTTAACTCCAGTTTGTAATTCATAACTGTTCTTGTCGTTACAGATTTCATTTTGTTCTTTCTAAGCTGGTTAAAAGTTTGTCAATATTTTAGTAATTTAAAGTTTTTCCCTCTAGGTCATTTTGTCATGCAAATTCATTTGCCTCTCTGTCCATACAGCACAGTAGGAGAGACATATCAGCTGGAGCAATGGACTGTCAAATAGAAGCATGTAGCGACAACCGAGCACCCAGGACTTACATCTATCAGCTAGAAACCATTTGTGTCAAATCTGTTTTTTTTTAACAATTCTGTCTCACTATTAATTACTAATATGTGCTTTATAACAAAGTAGCAGCTGTATTTAAGTCTATTTACTTATGTATTATTCATACTTGGTTACAGGACACCAGGTGTGAGTTACAAAGTAACTAATGATTAGGTTTCTAAATTGATCACCTAGAGGAAGGTGACGGCTGCATTATAAATTATTCACTTTTCAAAATATCAATAAATAACACATTGAGGTAACAAGCAAACCGACGTTGCTCATAAATTGAGTCTGCAACAGCCCAGCAAACTAACAGAATGGTGCTTGTGTTGGGTACACAGAGACTCCAGCACACAAAATGAATGAATAACAAAAATGTTAAATGACAACATCACAGGCTGGTAAATAGGAGACATTTTCTCTCTGGACTTGAGTATTCTGGAGATAAGTTCATCTCCACTTCATTTTGAAATAAAATGTTTGAATAATTTCTTTTTAATACTGCAATATTTTTAGTTATTTTGCCACATTGGCATTGTAAAATTCCTACTTTAACTTTTAAAAATCATACCATTTCACTCTGGCAAAATGTTGGAATTATATTACAGATCAGTATTTCAAGTGACAGTTTAATGCTGAGGATGAAAATCTCTCTTTGCAGTTCTCAATTAGAAAGAGAAAAGGAATATAGAGACTAGATCTTTCTGAAGTGACAGGGTGGGAGGGGGTGTCCCAGAACCATGTTTTACTTGTGGCTGGGCCTTCCTCATCCAAGTGCAAATGGCCCAAACAGAGAGTTGGCTGTTCAAAGCCTCTGCATTGTCACTTCAAGCTGTAACTACCATTAGTGCTGCAACAGTAAGAAAACAATGCATGGATAGATATGCCTTCTCAAAGTAAGGTAGGTGGGTATTGGGAGTGACTTGATCAGTCAGATTCTGATCAGAAGGGTGCTGTTGAGAGAAGGTGGCATTACTGCCATAAGGGTGGTGTTGATATTGGCCATTTTCACCTCCAATTTATTGGGAGACTGCCAGCTCCCCTTTACCTTGCAGTTACCCCAAGCAGCCCAGGGAACCTGGCTGATAGTGAAGTGTCAATACAGATGCAAAGAGTCATTTCAACTAGCTCTATTGGGTGCTGAGCAGTCTATGTGCCACCCTTCCCACCACAGGGAAAATAGTACAGCAATGGGAATACATCAGGAATGTCCTCTATTGCCTTTCCATGATAATTTGCTAGCCATCCACTTCCCAACATGTTCTCAAGGTCTTTGTAAAACATCAACCAGAAAAATTACATGAGGAGGAGAAAGAAACTGAACAAAAATTCATTGGGAATTTTGGAATGATGCTATGGAATTTGTAATGCCAAAAGTGAAAGGAGAAGGCAAATACCTTTTGGATAGTCATCATTAAGTCTTCTCTCCTCTTTCTGGTATGTGATGCTTGAAGGTCGGAAACACTATCAATTTGCTTGTCAGAGAACAAGTAGAAATAAGTGCAGTAAATCAAATTAGTAACTAATTTGATCAGAGAATGAGCAGAATATAAAGGTTTCCATGGTGTGGTGAGAGGGGCCAGCCTCAACATCAAGGCCAAAGTTGACCAATAGTGGCAACAAGGAGCTTGAGCAAAACCGGAGTCAGTGGGAATCAGGGAAAATCTCTCTTTTGAATGAATATATACCTGGCACATAGGAAGATGCATGTGTTTATTAGATGTCAATCATCTTAGCTCTGGATATCCCAGCAGGGATTCCTCAGGGTAGTTTCCTCTGCTCAACCGCTGCTTCATCAATGACCTTCCCTCTAGCGCAAAGTCAGAAATGGGGATGTTCACCAATGATTGCACAATGTTTATCACCATTCTTGACTCCTTAGACAGTGAAGCAGTCCAATCTAAATGCAATAAGTCTTGGACAATATCCAGGCTTCGGCTGACAATTGATAAGTAACGTTCACACCACTCAAATGCCAGGCAATGATCATTCCTACAACACAGAATCCAATAATTGACACTTGATGTTGAATCTTGTTACCATCACTGAATCACTGTCAACATCCCGAGACTTACCACTGACCAGAAACTGAAATGGACAATACATGAAAATACAATGGTCACAAGAGCAGGTCAGAGACTAGGAATACTGCAGTTAATAACTCACTTCCTGACTCCCAAAGCCTGTCCACTTTCTGCAAAGCACAAGAGAGAAGTGTGATGGAATACTCCCCACTTGCCTGGTTGGGTACAAACCAACAATACTCAAGAAGCTTCAAACTATCCAGGACAAAGCAATCTGCTTGATTGGCATCACACATGTACATTTAGTTCCTTCTCCACTGATGTTCAGTAGCACCAGTGCATACTATCTATAAGGTGCACTGCAGAAATTCACCAAACATTCACCAAAGAAAGACAAGGGCAGCAGACATGTGGGTATACCACCAGCTGTAAGTTCACCTCCAAGCCCTCACAGTCCTCACTTGGAAATAAATATGTTGTCATTCATTCAGTGTCACTAGGTCAAAATCCTGGAATTCCCTCCTTAACGCCATTGTGGGTCTGCATATAGCACATAGACTGCAGTGGTTCAGGAATGTGGCTCACCACCACCTTCAAGGGCAGTTGGAGATGGCAATAATTGCTGGCTTAGCCAGTGACATCCATGTCCCACAAGTGGACAGAAAAAAACAGTATAGCCTACTAAAGGACCAAAAGTTCTGATTTAAGAGCCAAATATTTCCCAACAGTTCTCATTTTGTTTGTGTTAGATTTTGATTAATCAAGCTGTGTATTTGCAACATATTCTGCCTTTATCTGAGAGCTTGATTATTTGTCATTCACTTTCCAGGTCTTGAATGATGAGTCTCTGGCATTCAGTTACACTGGTTACAATTGATGACTCACTGCGAAATAGTTCAATTTTTAAAAGTCAATGAGATGTGCAAAATATATAAACTTGAACTTTCCACAAGCACGAGAGGATTTTTTTAGTCACCTTTTTCCCCTTTGACAATCACATTTTCATTTGAGATGTGTGGATGTCATTATGCACGTAGAGTGACTGTCATCCGGAATATTCAATTATTCCACGTCATACTCAAGTTTCCATTATAATTGAAGTGCTTGATCTAAGTTGCAACTTTCTGTGTTATGGTGGCGATGTATTCCATTGCTATTTTTCAAATGGTCCAGATTCCAGTTTTAAAGCTTTTTGAGGCTACTGCAGCCATTACAGGATAATTATCAGAGCGTAAAAAGGCAACATCCTACGAATGCTGGACATCAGAAACAAGCACAGACAATGCTGAAGAAAATCTGCAGGTCTGGCACTGGCTGTGGAGAGGGAAACAGAATTAACACTTTGAGTCCACTATAACTCTCCTTCAGAACTGTTGTTCTGAATTATTGGAGCTGCTTTCTTTTGTGCTCTCTCTCAATCTTATTGCTGATTTCCCTTATTGTTTGCTTCATAGTGATGAAATTCACAAGCTCAGGTGTTTAATTTTTTGAGTCTTAATATATAGTGCACACTCCTACGTCCATTCAATGACTGACTGTAAGGAAGTTGTTTCTTCTTTGGTGACATGTTTAGTTGAAACGTAAAGTCACCCATGCCAAGGGTATACTCTTATTGTAGTGACGAACACCTAATGACAGGATTGGAAGTGAGGGGGCCTCCCATTCAGAGGCAGGACTGCTGGTCATGTATAATCATGCAGCAGTCAGTAAATCTAGGTGCCAGGCCACTTGTAAAACAGAAGTGAACAGAAAGCTATCAACCTCCCCATTACCTCACAGATCAAAGATCTGGTGACATATAGAAACTGCACTCCAACAGACATTCACCCCCTGCAATCCAGGGGCATCAATCCACCTCTAAAAGAAGGATATTTTGGATTTGAACTGCTGCCAGACCTTCTGCCCCTTCGCATTTGGAACTTGCTGCCACCATCCCATCCATGGACATTCAAACCCTGAGCTTCCTGAACAGCAGCTCCCCAAGCTCAAAGAAATAATCAGCCCCGTCTCCCACATATCAATTTCCCGTACAAGAAAAGCAGGTTCTTCTCTCATCAAATCTACCAGAAAGTCAATCTTGCCTTTGCATGCTAGCTTCAGCCAGTCATGAGTCTAAAGGGATGTGCTTCAAGTTTGTTGCCAACTTAATTGTGAAGGTACAATTCCATCTGGTGATGTGTTTTAATGAATATTATGATAAGCTCATTAAAAATAGGTTCCTGCCACTTGCTGTTAGGAACCATGGTCCAATTTAACTTTGCCTCCAAACTCGCATTCCAACTATCACCTCATGGTTGAGAAGCAGACTTTTCACCTCCCACAAAGTCTTTGCTTGGCTCACTTCCCACTCGGGGAGCTTTGCTAGATTTGATTCTGAGATCTTTGTTAAAAATCCTGGTTCAGAACTCTTATGGTAATTTGCTTTTCAGGCACAAATACAAAGAAATGGCATGGTCCCTCAAAATGGCTTGGTGGTAATGTCACTAGACAAGCAATCCAGAGTCCCTCATGCTCTGGGAACATGGGGTTTGAGTTTCACCATGACTGGTGGTAGAAATCTGGACATTTAAAAATTGCAAATCAAAAGGTGGCCATATAACTATTGTTGATTGTCAAAATAAAACTCATCTGATTAATTATTGTCACCAATAAGGGAAGGAAATCTGCTGTCCTTTCTCAGTCTACAGATCTACAGTAAAGTGTATGACTCTTAACTATTGTCTGAATTGGCCCAGCAAGCTGTAAGGGATGGGTAATAAATGCTGGCCCAGCCAATGATACCCATATCCCATGAAACTTTTTTTTTAAATGGCACTGGTCTGCAGACAAATCTGCTCCATTTTATATTTGCAACATCAGGTTCTGTGTTTTGAATAGGATCACTTGCCTGTTGCACATTTCAGGTGAAATATCAGGTGGCCAGAATTGGCCCAACTCGTCCATGCTGACCAGATAGCCCAAATTAATTTAGTCCATTTGCCTTCATTTAGACTTTATCCCTCTAAACTCTTCCTTAAAACCTAAACCCTCTAAATCACTTTCTTAGGTGAAAGTGAATAAATTAAACTATAATCTTGATTAGTGTTGATGGTATCCCACAACAGACATTTCAGTCATTTTAAACATGAATTCATGAATTTCAAGCTTCAAAAACATAAAATGACCAAGAAAACTTGAGGGATCTCAGTTATTACCAAAGATTCTTGAATAGAAGGGCGTGTAACCACATAGAAGATTGTGAAGAGAAGTATCTTTCAGAAGAACAGTTATTAAAATGTATTTCTAATGTAGACCGACTATGCTTGAAGCAAAATTTCATAAAAATGGGTACATTCCTCACTCAATATTTCATTTCCATATGAGAAATGTAGTGTATGTATACATATCTCCCAAGACAAGCCTGTAGACTGACAAAATGCAAGCAAAAATACAGCTCAAAGCTATTCCAAATGATTAATTCCAGGACTGTGTTTTTTTTCCAGTATTAATGCAGACAAAATCTCCTAGAGGGAGCCACTGATCATGAATTTTCATTTTGTCATTCTGATATTTCATTACTTGCAGAATTCTCAGATAAAGTGTACAATTTCAATAGCATCTCTACTGTCAGCACTTTGCTACCCCGTCTTTTGGGTTTTTTTTTTAAAACTATGTGGTATACTGTATTTGAACACATTCCTGCAGTGAATTTCTTGTTGTTGGCAAACTAGGCTCCAGTCACTTCCCTTGAGCTATTATTAAGGAAGAAGCAATAACATATACCAAGCCTTGAAAGTCTTAAATTTTTCCATTATTGTCTCAAACGAAACAGAGGCATGTGAGCAACACAACTAGGCAAATTCCAAGGTTTCTTCCTCAGATCAAAATTATTCACAACCGTAGTTGGTGGTGTTGCAAACCACATCCTTGTCAGCTTCTTTACGTTTGTAAGAGACAAAATCATCTGAAGCTTCCAATCTGAAATGTGAATTAGTTCCAATAGAATGAATGGTTTATGACTAAGGGGAAAATTGGGTTTGGCAATAATACCCCTGCACTTCAATAAGTTTTGCATGCTTGGCTGCACTCTGTGGTTTCACAGCCTTTATTTTGGAGACTGTTTGTTTCAATTAGGGGCAGAGATTCTAATTTCTGAGGGGAGTTGTTAGTAGGAGTTCCTGGCTGTGACATTGGGCTTCTGAGAAATTTACCATGGCTTGGTTGCTCAGAAAGCGGGAGATGATAGGGGGAGAAAATGAATGCCGGGCAGAAATTTCAATTTCAACCTGTGGTCAAGCACAAAAGACTTACTTTCTTTTCTCAACAGACGTACATGTCTTTGTTGCATCAGTTATTTAATGTATAGTTTACAGGTTTTATGGGATACAATTTACCAGCCAATTTATGTTTCATCTTTGCTAATTTTGGCTCCTTTGTTCCAGTAAAAATTTTACTTAGTGAAATCTTATTCATTGGGCTTTTCAATCGAACTTGTTTGAGAAGTTTAGTTCTCCCATGTTATTGTTTTCCAATGGAATCCTAACACTTGTTGTAAACAGATGAAGAGGAGCAAAATAGCTCCCCGCTTTTAACACATACCTTAGCTGGCCACAACAGAAATCATAACTTTTTTTAGCATGCTTCCCTCTAACTAAAGTGTGGTTTGTCAGAATCAAATATAGAGCCAATTACAAAGTTTTTGAGTGAAAATAAGAAAGCCCTGATAATCGCAGGATATTATTAAATTGGAAAGAGTTCAGAAAAGATTTACAAGGATGTTGCCAGGACTGGAGGGTTTGAGTTATAAAGAAAGGCTGGATCGGCTGGGACTTTTTTTTCATTGGAGCATGGGAGGTTGATGGATGACCTACAGAGATTTATAAAATCAGGAGGGACGTAGAAAATGTGAAGAGCGAAGATCTTTTCCTTGGTGCGAGGAGTTCAAAGTTCGAGGACATATTTTTACAAGTAGCAGATACCTTCCAAAAGATCAATAGTTTTGGAGAAAAGTTGTATTGAAGATTGCCCCAAATGCAGAAAGTCTTTCGTTCTAGAAATCTTTGTTTCCCAATTATTTACTTTGTTATTTTAATAACAGACCTTTAATAACAAACATAGTTAAAAATAAAATATTAACTTTGTTGTATTACATCTATCAATATGGTTATAGATAACTTGTACTTGCCTCCATTTCTTTTTGATTTGTGTTTTTTTTTTGTACATTGCACCAGAAACGATGTTTGGACAGTTAGTTACCTGTAACTCTTTTGAAAATAGTGTTTAAAAATAAATTGTAATATTAGACAAGCTGCAAACAATGTTCAATTGGCTGTTTCAAGAACATTATTATTAATTTTGATTCAATTATTCTTTGTCCTTTAGATGGTTTGCCAAGTAATAAATTCTCATCCATTCACCCGAGTGAAAGTCAAGGTACATCAAGATTGTATTCCTTCCTTCTTACTACTGTTCAGTTTTCTACATTTCAGTTTTCTAGGCAATAGTTCTAAGTCTTTCTTTTCCTTTTGTTTTCTGCTACTTTGACATTGGTCATGGTTCATTTGTGGGCAGATATAGAAATTATTTTAACATCCTTTCATATGATTATTTTATTAATTTTTCTGTAAGACAATTGAGAAGAAAGTTGCTGTTGTGGGGTATTAGTGTCAAATTCTTGAGGACCTGTTCAATTTAGCAACTGAACCTTTCCCTGGAGAAGGGGAGAAGTCCTATATATTGATTTTCTGAAGGTGATGTTATCTTTTCATTCCAGTTAAGAGCACAGCAACTCCTCTGTTTAATATCCTGAACCATTAAAGTGCAGGGGATTCTTATTGGCTACTTTACATGTTTTTTTTCTCTGTGTCAGATAAAAAATCTATTTCTAAACAGTAAAAAGTTTAGTTGATAATTTAAAGCGCTCTTCCATATTCTTCATATTTTCATTTGTCCTCTTGTGAATTGTAAGGGAAAGTTGGGTGACTGTTTGCATTATTAAGAGAAGGAGCCAGATGTTCTAAGGAATAAGAATCTCATGCAGATTATCACTCTGCCAATCCTTTTTTTTAATATATAAAAGAAGGGAGCCCCACATTTCTAACAGGAGATCCCACTCAGTGCTTCTTCCGAAATGCAGAGATGCACTTCAATTTTAACTGATCTTTCAGCAGTACTTTAAGAGAAAGGCCAATCAAGTATCCTAAAATAACTACACGGAGGCCAGTATCCCGTCACCAAGTCAACCTTTACTTACTTGTGCACTGTACATTGGCTGTGGTCAGCCAGCTCAGAGTCAGTCTCATGAACTGAGGAGATTCTGAAGCCTCCTGTTCTTTTTCTCATCACCTGGTAATATATATTCTTTTTCTCAAAACCCCACACCACCACCTAACTGCGGTAGTGCTTATTTATTCCCCAGCACCCATGTTGGGTGTGTGCAGGTGTAGGACACAGTCAACAACAACAAGTGCAGAGATCTTTATTCACATTTCACTACCAGGAAGAAAGGAAACACCCAGGTGGCCAATGACAGACAGTGCCTTTCTCAGCACAGGGCAATTCCAAAGTGATTGAAAAAGTAGGGGAGGACACAAGGATCAAATCAAAATGGATCAGAGGGGGAAATAAAACACTTCATACCCCACGGTGCCCACCTCTCCCGGAAAACCTCGAGTCTTGGTAGACACTGCATGCTCCTTCTCCAGGAACATCTGGGCTATGACATAACCACGGAAGAGGGTCAGACAATCGGCCCTAATGGCACCTTCCATGGCCCACTGCCCGGATCTGTTTATGGCCATTTTGGCCAGGCCCAGGAGCAGACCCACGAGGATGTCCTCTGATCTAGCCTACCCCCTCCACACCGGGTGCCCAAAGACCAGGAGCGTGGGGTGGAAGTGCAACTAAAAACATAAAAGAAGGTTCTGGAGGAAAACAAAAAGGGAGTACAGATGCTCACACTCCAGCAGATGCTGGTGATCAGAGTTGAAAAGCATGGCAGATCAGACAGCATCCAAGGAGCAGGACAGTTGATGTTTCAAGTGTAAATCCACCACACCACACCACTGACTCCTGTTTATATATTTTTTTATTTTATTAAACAAATTACAAAAACAGTTTACAACAAACAGTTGCATTTACAGCTGCATACAAGAGGCAGCAATTTTACAAGGGAAGTGCATGAATCTTTATTCAAATTCCACCACCAGGAAGATAGGAAAACACCCGGGTGGCCAGTAACAAACAATCCCCTTCACATCAAAGGGCAGTGCTGTGTGATCAAAACAGTGAGGGGGAGGGTAGGGACTAAATCAAAATAGAGTTGGAGGGAGAAATAATGCACTCCACTGAATCCTGTTGATTTTTTTTGGGTTTTTTTGCAGCTGGTCCAGGGATAGTCCCCTTCAAGGTGAGTCCTTGCACTTACACTCATAATAGGCAAACACCCGGGTGGCCAGTGACAAACACTGCCCTTCACATCAAAGGGCAAACACTCCTGTTTGTTTTTTTTTCTTTTTTCTTTTTTTTTCTTTTTCTCTTCTTAACCCCCACACTACCACCTAAATGCAGGAGTGCTTATTTTTTCCCCAGCACCCATGGTGTGTGTGTGTGTGCAGGTGTGAGACATAGTGAAAGACACAAAGTGCACGAATCTTTATTCAAATTCCACCACCAGGAAGACAAGAAAACACCCGGTTGGCCAGTGACAAACACTGCCCTTCACACCAAAGGACAGTGCTGTGTGATCAAGACAGTGAAGGGGAGGGTAGGGACTAAATCAAAATAGAGTTGGAGGGAGAAATAATGCACTCCACTGAGTCCTGTTGATTTTTTTTTTTTTAGTTGCATCACTGGTAGACAGAGTTGTTTTTTTTCTTTTTTTTTTGGTGTGTGTGTGCAGGTGGGAGACACAGTGAAAGACACAAAGTGCATGAATCTTTATTCAATTTCCACCA
>NC_057733.1:18706433-18720470 GCF_004010195.1 Chiloscyllium plagiosum
CCGGGTGGCCAGTGACAAGCACTGCCCTTCACATCAAGGGACCGTGCTGTGTGATCAAAACAGTGAAGGGGAGGGTAGGGACTAAATCAAAATAGAATTGGAGGGAGAAATAATGCACTCCACTGACTCCTGTTGATATTGGTCAGCCAGGGTTTTCTGAATTGGCCCAGGTTAACAACACCAATCATAGATCACCTTGTCAACAAGTTTCACCTGGTTCCAATGACTACATATCCTTCTCACAGCACTGCCCTGTTCTGAATGTTAAAGGTCCTTATAACTACATGGACAGCTGCTGACAAACTCTGAATACATAAAGTAAGTGTGATGTTAGGGTGGGGGATAGGTTGCCAGGTAAGTAGGACTTCAGTTGGAAGGAGCGCCAGCCAGGAAAGATAGGGTCCAAGGGGTTGGACGACAGATGACTATGTAGTAGGATGCCAGGGTTTGGATGTAAAGTCGGTAAGGGGTAGTTACCAGGGGTTGGAAGCCAGTTGAGTAGGGAGTAGAATGCCAGAGAAGGAGGGGGTAGCATGCTGGGTGAACAGGATGCCAGTTTAGTTGGGTCTAAGTAAGCAGAGGATAATGTGTCATGTTAGTAATGCATCAGGTGGCTAGGAGGTAGGGTTGCCAGGTAAGTGAGGTGAAAGGTGGCAGGTTTAGCAAAGCCTGGTTTAGTGCAAATGGTGGGGGCTTGTGTGGGTTGAGTCCACTTAGGGGAGAAGAGTTGAGTCCATCAGGTGGGCTGTGATTTGATGAGGTGCCTCATGGGAGGCTGCTGAGTAAGGTGAGGGACCGTGGTGTTCAAGGCAAGCTACTGGCATGAACTGAGGGTTGGTTGTCTGACAGAGGCAGAGAGTTGGGATAAAAGGTTCTTTTTCGGAATGTCAGCTGGTGACAAGTGGTGTCCCGCAGGGTTCAATGTTGGGGTCCCAGCAGTTCACTTTGTACATAAATGATCTGGATGAAGAGACTGGGGGCATTCTGGCGAAGTTCACCAATGATGCGAAGTTAGGTGGACCAGCAGGTAGTACTGAGGAGATGGGGAGGCTGCAGAAAGATTTAGACAGTTTAGGAGAGTGGTCCAAGAAATGGCTGATGAAATTCAATGCGAGCAAATGAGATCTTGCACTTTGGAAAAAATAACACAGGCATGGACTATTTTATAAACGGTGAGAAAATTGATAAAGCCAAAGTACAAAGGGATCTGGGAGTGCTAGTACAAGATTCTCTAAAGATTGACTTGCAGGTTGAGTCCGTGGTTAAGAAAACAAATGTTGTCATTTATTTCAAGAGAACTGGAATGTAAAAGCTACTAAAACTTTATAAAGATCTGGTTAGGCCCCATTTAGAATACGACATCCAGTTTTGGGCCCCACACCTCAGGAAGGACATACTGGCACTGGAACCTCTCCAGTGGAGATTCACACGGATGATCCCTGGAATGGTAGGCTTAACATACGATGAACGGCTGAGGATCTTGGGATTGCATTCATTAGAGTTCAGAAGGTTGGGAGGAGATCTAATAAAAACTTACAAGATAGTGCATGTCTTAGGTGCTGGAAATTGTTTCTCTCAGGCGGGGATACTAGGACTTGTAGGCACAGCCTGAGAATTATAGGGGGTCAATTTAGAACGGAAATGAGACATTTCTTCAGACAGAGAGTGGTGGACCTGTGGAATTCATTGCCATGGAGCGCAGTGGAGGCTGGGACATTAAATGGCTTCAAGGCAGAGATTGATAAATTCTTAATCTCACAAGGAATTAGGGATATGGGGAGAGTGTGGGTAAGTGGCGTTGAAATGCCCATCAGCAATGATTGAATGGCGGAGTGGACTCGATGGGCCGAATGGCCTTACTTCCAATCCTATGTCTTATGGTCTTATTTCCTTTAAAGATTTTTTGATACACTGCCCCTTTAAAGGGTTGTTAATTGGCTAATTAGTTAATCTGGTTCATTGGTTACTCAAACGAGTATAAAAGGACACTACTGGGATGCAGACTTGTTTACTAGGTGTAAAGGGATATGTTCTCAGAACAAACTGGCTGCCAAGAAAATAAGTTGAGAACTAGAGCTCAGAGTCAAGAACAGGGTGCTTGAAAAGCATAGCAGATCAGGCAGCATCTGAGGAGCAGGAGAATCGATGTTTTGGGAAAGAGCCCTTCATCACTGCCAAAATGAAAATGCATTTTTCACCATCTGACTTGCCATCCTCACTGCCAGCTGCTTAATGCCAATAAGTGGCATTTGAGGTTGATCAGAGATGCATCATCAAGTATCCTTCAACAACATAACCAAACAAAAACCTATGGTCTCTGCCAACAGCCCACTCAGGACAGATTGATGTTGGACTGAACAGTATATTGCTCCTGAAGTTCTGAGCTTAACTCTGTCAGCATAAGGTGGATCGCTTCACCTACACTGTTGGTTCTTTTGGCTGGTTTTAACCACTCTCGGGACCGTGCTAACAATTAATGTCAAGGTGTAACTTTAGCAGAGGTACTGACATTCAATTGGCTACAGCACAATTGTAGAAACATTTGCCTCTGCTATCTGTACTGGATTGGATGTGATGTGGTGCCTATGGATTCAGCCTGATGTTCAAATACTCAATATGCCTGTTTAAACTGAACAAAAATTCCCAATGTGTGAACATGTTCCTCCTGTCTGCAAAGAGGTTCATGTGTATTAAAATGTAACTATGTCATATTAAGAAAAATTGCATTTGAAAGATTACACTTGGAGTTTCTTTTAGTAAATTCTGTTTAATTTCAAAATCATATCTAATGCTCTCAGTACATTTCCTTATGGTCTTATGGTTGTGTGGAAATTGGGTCCAGTTGGGAAAGTAGGGTATTGTCCAATTGGGGAATGTTAGGCTATGAAAGTGTCTATAGTCTGGGGAAGATCTAGTTGGGTGTGTGTGAGATAAGTGTGGGGTCTGTTGGGTAGTTACTCAGGAGTTAGATAAAACATTTTTTACTTAATGGAATGCTCCCAATTCTCTAATTTAAACAGGCAGTTTCAGAGGTTTCCAGCAATAGAAGAACAGTCCCAAGGAATCTTCAATTTCCCCAGCAGACTCCTTTTAGAGTCTGCTGTGACAGGAACTCCCCCATGTCCCTGATTACAATTCTCATCTATTCTGGAATAATAGCTGCCTGGCCAGCAGAAAATCTAGGCAAAGATTTTTCTTTATTGAAATAAATAGAAAATATCCAACAAACAGTCATCGATTTTGGACCAGAGAAAGAATAGATCAAAACCTTGCTTCAATAGTGAAAAAAATAAGAATAGTGAGAGGTGCAAAGAGATTTATGGATAACGTACACAATTTATGAAAATATAGCAGTCAAGCACAAAAAAAAAGTCTCTCAGAATGTTAACCTTTAAAACTAGACTCCTAGAATGTAAAAGGAACAAATCTTTGTTATAGCTGTACAAAGCCCTGGCTAGACCACATATAAAGAACTGTTTGCAGGTCTAGACACCATTCCTTGTCTTAGAAGTGTGTATATTTCCCTTGAAAAATGCAGCACAGATTCAGCATGTCATTGTGCCATGGACAATATTTATGTCCCTTTTTATTACCCATAATTAATATGCTTCTGTGTGACTGGTATATGTTTTCTTATCTGGGGAATGATTGTTCCAATTTAAATGAATCCAGTTGCACGTTTTTTGTAATTCCTTAAATAAAGAAGGTTATTTAATATCATACACTTGCCCTGGATACCTAAACCACAAACGTCTCACTCGCTCATCTCTTACACACTATCACATATACAGAGACTAGACAAATATAAATATAGAACAGTACAATTACAATTTAAGATTATCTCAGTGCCTTTTACAGTAGGCTTATAGTTTCTGAAATAAATTGCTGCTTTCATTGAAGGTAGTCTTATAAAGGAAAGGATTCTTAGTAAACTGCAAGGGGTCTTGTGCTTGAATTTCCAGAAGATTGTTTCTCACGTGAACTTAGTTGGAACAGGTTGGAGAGAGTTGTCTTCCCACTTTCAAGGTATGTCTGTTTATTATATTAGCAGCTTCGATAATTTGCAACCACTTTGATGTTGTTAAAGTGAAAGTGGGTCTCTGCAGAATGGGTCCTTGCTGTTATTTAAAAGTTGATAATTAAGTTCTCATCTTGTAACTTGGACAAGTTCAAAGCCCTTTTGCTAAAAATGGATGTGAGCTAATCACACATTCTGTCTTGTTTCAGTTCTGATGAAGAGTCATCTAAACTCAAAGTTAAATTGCTGTCTCTCCATGGATGCTGCTTGACCTGCTGTGATCTCCAACATTTTTTTTTTGTTGTCAATTCAGATTCCAGCATCTGCAGTAAATTGCTCCTATACTTCTGTAAACAACAGGGAGGAGAGCAGATGACATTATTGCTTGCCAAAGGCTAAAACAAACAACAGACAAATTTGAAGAGGTACTGAAAACCTTTGACAATATTTCAACCTCAGAAATAATAAATTTTGCTCCATCACAAATTTTATTGTGGATGTTGTTATTCTTCTGTTAATCTAAAGCTGACTTTATTAATAATCTCCTCAGATTGTACTGAGATATAACCATAGTGATTTAAAGTCAGATTGTATAAGAAACCAAATTATTGAACACATTGTTATTCTGTCTTTTGTCAGATTTTATTACAATTCAAAGAATTCATGATACTAGCGAAAGCCATGTGGATATATATATAAAGCAGAGGCCTGGAAACAATGTAAGGGTCAAAGGGGAGAAGATCAAACTTGGAACAGGAGAATCCATTCAATATTGGAGATGGAAGAGAAACCAAGCTAATGCAGTCACTAGGACAGACACCAGGAACTAAAAATCCTTGCTAATATTGTTCAGCAATAAACTTCACATGTGTGCCCAGTGCCCAATTGTTAAAATTGAACGTTTTTTGTTGTAAAACAATAGGCCACTTTCAGAGGAAGTGCCAAAACATCCATAAAAAATCAAAAGACCAAAGAACTAACAAAGACCCACAGAGAGAAGTAAATGAGATGTAACAGTCTCCAGTGAGAGAAAACCCCAAGTTTTCTGTGGGGAAATCAGTGACCCAGATTAAACATTTTAGCAAGCTGACATTTATGTGAATGGGCATCTTATGAATTTCAATTTGATCAGAGGAACAAACGTCACAATATTACCAAATGTGACAAAACACTCTTGCAGCTGACAGAAATTCACTGCACAGACCAGGGTTCCTCATACTTAACATTAAAAATATGCTACAAGCAAATCTCCAACATAGTAGACACTAAATACTAAAAAGAAAATGCACTGCACAACGAGGAGTTCCTACTCCTGAGTAGAAAGGTGTGCATCAACTTCAATCTTATTCAGAAGCAGAAAGGAGTTAAACAATGTAAGTTCAAGGAATATTCAGTCAAGGAATAACTAGTTGAAGATTTTAGGTAAAAACAATGACTGCAGATGCTGGAAACCAGATTCTGGATTGGTGGTGCTGGAAGAGCACAGCAGTTCAGGCAGCATCCGAGGAGCAGTAAAATCGACGTTTTGGGCAAAAGCCCTTCATCAGGTGCTCTTCCAGCACCACTAATCCAGAATCTAGTTGAAGATTTTATCAGGCTCGTAGCAGCACCTAAACAAAAAACAGGATTCTAGGAGATTAACCACTTCAGAATATGCGATTTCTTTTATATTATCAATGAGATAGGAAGTTGAGACTATATTGGTTTAGTAAAACTGTTTTACTTTGCTAACAACACTGAAGAAAGTTCAGGTTCCAAGGGCCAACAAACTTCAAGAAGAGAGGCAAACACAAAGGTGGCTATTGAACAATATATTCCACTCAAGGCAATTAAAGTATCTGCAAGTGAATTAAATCAGATTGAACTCAGCACAGTGAACAACTAATAATGATAAATCCCGGTCATGCCTTTGATGCTGAGATGACTAAGGGTCAAGTTCAGGTAAAATATCTGACCCCTTACCTTCCATAGGAAAATCCCTCAGAACTATAATGGATATCACATCAATCATAAGAAAATCTTTAGGTAACACAGTTGAGGAATTAACCAAGTTGAATTCATTGATAATTCTATTACCGAAGGCAAAAGAAAAACTATTCAACAAGTTGAAGAATCAAGCCTACCTACTGAAGCACAGACTGAAAACAAAAATCCACAGTCACAAATTAGATTCGTGGTGCAAAAAAGATATCACTAGGAAAAGACGAGTATTGTCTAAAGATTTCAAGATTCAGAAGAGAATGCTGGATCTTGGAATATCTTGATGACTGGTCAAGACAGGGACCTTCCACACATCAAATTATCATTCTTCCAAATTCAAAAAAAGAAAACGTTTGAGAGAACAGAGAAACTGCCAGATCTGAAATTGTAAAGTCAAAGACTTGGGGGTAGTGAGGCAGTGGTAAGTATAATTATATAAGTAAATGTATAGCAATAATACTTAACAGAGAAAACATACTGAGATGTTGCTGATGGGATTAATACCTGTTTGAGTGTATTAAGCACAACCCACTATGATGCTGTGAAAATTTGGAAGAGAAAGAAAAGTAAGATTTCATGGAAAACAAGCCTAAGACTAGATCATCTCAGCAGTGTTTGTTGTAACGTAAAGTCTATTTTTATGACTTATAATTAGTTGCAGAAAACCAATAATCTACATCTTGATTAGTCTTTTACAAGATTTTGCTTGGTAGAACAGAATGAGACTGCCCTTGCACATAATAGACCAGATAAGCCTGAAAGAGCTGACACATTTAAAAGCTACACTTGGCATCACACACGACAGTCATCAATTATTACAAGGACAATTAGGGATAAGCAATAATATTATTGTATGATGCAATTGGCTGCATAGCTTTCTCTGTTTCCTATTCTGATGTATAGAACATAAATGGGCTTTAAGAGATGTTTTAATCCTTCATATAAACAGGTTACTGTTAGGAAGTGCGTGAGTTCCATCCAGGTAATTCTATCACCAAAATTCTGCTTTATTTATTTGATCACTTAATGAGCCTTAATTAGTGGATGGTAAATGATTTTGCACAGGGATGTTCATCTTTCAGAAATTGATAAGTTGTGCGTGCAGTCAGAGGAGATAGGGGAAGTGCTAAATGAATACCTTTTGTCAGTATTCACACGAGAAAAAGACAATGTGGTTGAGAAGAATACTGAGATACAGGCTACCAGACTAGATGGGATTGAAGTGCATTAGGAGGAGATGTTAGCAATTCTGGAAAGTGTAAAAATAGCTAAGTCCCCTGGTCTGGATGGGATCTATCCTATGATTCTCTGGAAAGCCAGTGAGGAGATTGCCGAGCCTTTGGCTTTGATCTTTATATCATCATTGCCTAAGGCATAGTGCCAGAAGACTGGAGGTTAGCAAATGTTGTTCCCTTTTTCAAGAAGGGGAGTAGGGACAACCCTGGAAGTTATAGACACATGAGCCTTACTTTGGTTGTGGATAAAGTGTTGGAAAGGGTTATAAAAGATAGGATTTATAATCATCTCAAAAGGTATAAGTTGATTAGGGATAGTCAACACAGTTATATGAAGATTAGATTATGCCTCACAAACCTTATTGAGTTCTTTGAGAAGGTGAACAAACAGGTGGATGAGGTTAAAGCGGTTGATGTGGTATATATGGATTTCAGTAAGGCAGTTGATAAGGTTCCCCATGATAGGCTATTGCAGAAAATAGGGAGGCATGGGATTGGGGATGATTTAGCAGTTTGGATCAGAAATTGGCTAGCTGAAAGAAGACACTGGGTGATGGTTGATAGGAAATATTTATCCTGGAGTTCAGTTACTAGTGGTGTACTGCAAGGATCAGTTTTGGGTCCACTGTTGTTTGTCATTTTTATAAATGACCTGGATTAGAGCATAGAAGGATGGGTTAGTAAATTTGCGGATGACACTGGGGTCGGTAGAGTCGTGGATAGTGACAAAGGATGTTGAAAATTATAGAGAGACATGGACAGGCTGCAGAGCTGGGCTGAGAGGTAGCAAATGGAGTTTATTTTGCAGAAACGTTTGATGTAATTCACTTTGGAAGGAGTAACAGGAATGCAGAGTACTGGGCTAATGGTAAGATTCTTGGTAGTGTAGATGAGCAGAGAGATTTCAGTGTCCAGGTACATAGATCCTTGAAAGTTGCCACCCAGATTGATGGGGTTGTCCAGAAGGCATACGGTGTCTTAGTTTTCATTGGTAGAGGGATTGAGATCCAGAACCATGAGATCATGCTGCAGCTGTACAAAACTCGGGTGTGGCCACATTTGGAGTATTGCGTACAATCTGGTCACCACATTATAGGAAAGATGTGGAAGCTTTGGAAAGGGTTCACAGGAGATTTACGAGGATGTTGCGTGGTATGGAGGGAAGGTCTTACGAGGAAAGACTGAGGGACTTGAAGCTGTTTTCATTAGAGAGAAGAATGTTGAGAGGTGACTTAATTGAGACATATAAGATAATCATAGGGTTAGATAGGGTGGTCAGTGAGAGCCTTTTTCCTTGGATTATAATGGCTAGCATTAGGGGACATAGCTTCAAGTTCACGGGTGATAGATATATGACAAATGTTAGAGGTAGTTTCTTTACTCAGCGTAGTAGGGGCGTGGAACACACTGCCTGCAACAGTAGTAGACTCGCCAACTTTAAGGCTATTTAAATGGACATTGGATAGGCATGTGGACAATAATGGAATAGTGCAGGTTAGATGGGCTTCAGATTGGTTCCACAGGTCTGCACAACATCAAGGGCTGAAGGGCCTGTACTGTGCTGTAATGTTCTATGTTCTAAATGTTTGATGACCTGTGTGTTGCTGCTCCATATAGGAGCGTAAAGTGCTAGGCTTTGGGCATGAAGTTATTTTGACCAATCTAGATGCCTCATCAAGTGTATTAAAAGATCAGGTCTAATTTTCAACAGTCCTGGATTCAAAGATCTAATATTCACTTGATTGTTGAATGGTAGTGGGCGACTGGATTTTTTTGTTGTGGTATTCTTTATTAACTTGGATGAAAGTGGAATTATTTAACTTGCTGAGATGCCTCATCAATATCAAAGCACTTCTGTTTATAATTGGATGCAAAAAAAATAACAGCACAAGAAGAAAAGCCCAAATGGAAAACCAGAAAAGCAATTCAGCTAAATATCTTGTTCAGAGGAAACTGGCACCTTGACCTACATTTTCTGAGTGCACCTTATCCTTAAATGGCTTGAATTATGCTTTGCTTTGAAATAAATGGAATATTTTGTCAGTTTTACAAGGCAGCTGATTATCATATTTATGAGTCCAAATGTAGATTTGTATGAGTTCAGGGTGTTGCTATTGGTAGGAGTAAAGAAATATATGCAGGTGGGGAAATTGAAAAAAGGGGGATTATTAAAGGAGTGTTATGATAGGGAATCAAAACTATGAAAGTCACTGGAAATGTTATAATGGCATTTCATTGCATTAGTGTTCATCATAGAATCACAGAATCCTTACAATGCAGATGGAGACCATTGGGCTCATCGAATCTGCACTGACCCTCAACACCATCCCACCTCATCCCCGTAATCCCTTCCATTTTTCATTCTTATCATTCCACCTAACCTGCACATTTTTGGACTGGGGGAGGAAACTGGAGCACCTGGGGAAAACCTTTTATCAGGACTGCAAAGGATGAAGCTTAGATTTAATGCAAACAAAAGGAAATGAAGCCCAAGATACAATCACCTTCTCATTTGGTGGTTGTGGAAGAGATGGTTTTGCACAGGGTGGTTATAAGATGAATGTCATCATCAACAATTTTATGGTCCCCTCCAGTATCCATAACGGTGCAGACATAATGGATGAAACACTATAAAACATTTGCGATTTGTTTGTGTGTATAGGTGTGTGTGTGTTGGGCGGGATGGGGGCATGTGTGTTGTGTGTGTGTACATATACACTTAGAGGGGTATACATTTCTAATTTTACATTATGAAATGTGTGTGTTAACCTGTTTTGCATCTTTGTACAGTAGGTTTTGCTGTATAATCCATCAGTTAGTCTGTTTATTAAATTAATCTTGTTGAATCTTTTCATTCTAAACCTAATAAAGATAAATTATATAATTGGTCCGAACAGTAACTGAGTAAAATAGCTAATTATATGTCATGACCAGTGAAGTAGTGGGACTACAGAGAGAGAGAGAGAGTGCATTCCTCCAATATTTGTCATGACATGACTGTGATAATAACTATGTGATTATCATTAAGGAAAATACTTGTAAGGTTCATTTTATTGTCCATTATTTCTTAAGATTATTGTTCTTTTGTTAGGTTAGTAGGCCAACAATCAGAATTATAAAACAGACATGTTTACATAATACGTTTTGTTCCCACCACAAATCACTTTTACGACCAATGAGGTTCTTTCCAAAGTATTGCAAAGAAATGAGGCAGTTTGCTTGTACACAGCAAACTCCCACAAACAGCAAAATGTTAAAGTTCAAATAATCTGTCTTGTCATATTGATTGAGGCATAAATATTGACTAGGACATCATGGATAACTGCTCTGCTCTTCTTCAGAATACTGGTGGGATGTTTAAATCTGCCAACTAAGCAGATGCTACACTGTGTCTCAGTGGGCCTCAGTGCTACACTGCACTGTCAGTTTATTTTTTTGTGCTCAGTTCCTAAGGGGAACTTGAACTTGAAACCTTTTGATTCAAAAATGTCAGAGCTTCAAATTGTGTGATGGCTGACATAAAACGGGAGAGCAGAGGGCACATCTGAATCGGTGATAAGAACATAAGAACTCGGAGCAGGAGCAGACAATACTGCCCCCTGATCCTGCTCTGCCATTTAATACTATCATGGTTGGTCTCAACTCAACTTACTTTGTCTGTTTACCATAACCTTTTAACCCATCACTAATTTGTCTAGCTCCTCCTTAAATTCATTCAGTGTCCCAGTGAACACTGCACTCTTAGTTGGTCAAACCCACTGATTTACAACCCTTTAGGAAAAGTAATTACCTCCTCATCTCTTTTAAATATGCCACTTCTTGCCCTAAAAGTATGACCTCTAATGTGTGATTAATTCTTAGTGTTGTAACAAGTGAATCAGTATCCAACACTATGTTACGATAGTGATAAATACAGACCATGAATTTTAACTTCCATTACCCATTGATTACACCTACCATGGACTAAATGGTTTTTAAAAGGTAAGACATGATCCTAAAATGGCTGCAGTGGCCACTTGAACTCAGACTGAGACAAAGTTCATTTATCTGGGAAGAACAGATTTGTCCGCACAGAAATTACAATTTTTATCTAGTCATCAGAATCATGTAGCTCAGTCACTATCAAGACATTCACATCTTCTGTTTTAATTCACACTTGTATAATAATTTCACATATTGGGAGATGCAAAATTCACCTACCAATTAAACATCTTGTAAAGATAATGGAGCCAGACTCAAACACACACAAAAACTATATTTCACCAGTTGCCTTTGAGAGCAGAGTATAGAGAAAGAACATGGGTTGATACAGGAAGGACCAAAGGTCTCTCTCTCTCTCTCTCTCTCTGTTTGTGTCTCCCACCATCTCAGAAAACAGCACCTAGTGAAAATCAAAAATAGAGAATCATTTACAGAGAATCATGAAATTCTACAGTACAAAAGTAGGCCATTTAATACATCATGTCTGCACTGGATCCCAAAATAGCTACCCAGGTAGAGGTATCTACAGCTTTCACCATTACTGATGATGGGTGCCATATTAAAAAGCTAACAACATCAAAATGTATCAGAAATGTTAACAGTGCAGCCTTAATTGTCTCTATCCATAAAACAAATGTCTCTTTTAAACTTACCAACTTGTTTGGGTGTGTGTTTCTTTTGTTTTCCCTCAGGAATAGTTGGTATTAAGATTCTTTCCTCCACTCAAGCAAACTTTGAGTCATTTTGATCCTGTTAACTAGATCTTTGATTGCTGTGTGATGTAACAGCATGCTAAAAGTAATAAGATAAATTTGGTGGGGCCAACCAAGAGGAGATTAAAAGCATCGATTAAATTTGTCCTCCTCAGCTTGTCTTAGCGACTAGTGTCTAAATGTACAATCGATGACAGAACAGAGGATAAGCCATTAAAGCTGCATTTTGCTGTAACTCTTAAAGGTAGAAGTTTGTTTAGTTTCCTGCATTTTAAAATAAAATTTCTATCCATTTCATTTTGGCAAACAGAGCTCAGAACTCAGGTTTAGACTGCAGTCCAGTTTTTATGGTACAATTCCAGGACATTGTACCAAGGATCCATAAACCGTTGTTATTCGCTGTGTCTCTATCTTTGTCTTATTTTATATAGTCCTTAAAACCAGATTTTTGATCAGGTTTTTTCTCATATAACCTGCTATTGCCTTGTGTGGTTTGGTACTTTTCATTGATAATCCATTTGCTAAGCACTTCTGGGAATTTACCATATCAGATGCACTCATATGAATAAAGATACTTGCCACCTATGTATTCAGAACAAACTAACTTTTGATTTTTGGAAGATCAACTTCCAGAGCAGTCAGTCGGTGTGTTCATCTGTCAGTCGAAAGGCTAGTTGTTCGAGATGGTCCAGGGTGAAGCTTTTGCTGTTCTCCCCTCATTAGTTTTCTTTAAAATCACTCACTGTTTGTACTTGGCAGCTGCAAAACCCATTTGGCTCCAGCCATGGAAAATTGTTTCCTTGTTTCTGTTTGTGGTTTGTGTTTTTTTTTTAAAAGCTGGGTGGTACTGATTCGATTTTACTGACTATTTTGCTTCTTTGGTTAGGTACAGCATGTCGTAGATCATAGAATCCCCCTAATATGGAAACAGGCCATTCAGCCATCAAGTCCACAGCCACTCTCTGAAGGGCATTCCACCCAGACCCACCCCTCCACCCTATCCCTGTAACCCAGAAATGAATTGTTTGCTATTGATTGCACAATATTCAGCACCATTCACCACTCCTCAGATGCTATGATAGTCAGTATCTATATGTATTAAGACCTGGACAACTTTCAGACTTTAGTTGAAATGTTATAAGTAACATTTGAGCCACACTGGTGTCAGACAATGACCATCGCCAGCAGGAAGGAATCAAGTCATTGCCTACTGACATGCAATGAATCCACAGCTATTGTCATCCTGGGAGGTACCATTTACCAAAAACTGAACTGGACCAGCCATACGAATAATATGGTTATCAGAACAAGTTAGAATCTTGGAATTGGGTAGCTAGTAATAACCCTCTGTGTCCTCAAAGCCTGTCCACCTGTATAGTAAAAATCAGGAATGTGGTGGAATACTCTCCACTAGCTTGGATGTATACAATTCTAACAACATTATTCAAGGATTATGGAGATAAGGCAGGAACAGGACACTGATTGAGGATGATCAGCCATGATCATAATGAATGGTGGTGCAGGCTCGAAGGGCAGAATGGCCTACTCCTGCACCTACTGTCTATTGTCTATTCAAGTAGCTCAACACCGTTCAGGACAAAGCAGTCCACATGATTGACCCTCTATCCATCACTTCCTACATACACTGACTTCACCCCCCCAAGCACAGTGGCAACAGTGTTTAAATTTACAACACGCACTGCAGCAACTCACCATGACTCTTAACAGCACACATCCACAAACTCTCTGATGTAACAAAGAAGATTGATGAGGGCAAAGCAGTAGACGTGATCTATATGGACTTCAGAAAGGCATTCGACAAGTTTCTTCATGGTAGACTGGTCAGCAAGGTTAGATCACATGGAATACAGGGAGAACTAGCCATTTGGATACAGAACTGACTCAAAGGTAGAAGACAGGGGATGGTAGTGGAGGGTTGTTTTTCACTCTGGAGGCCTGTGACCAGTGGAGTGCCACAAGGATCGGTGCTGGGTCCTCTACTTTTTGTCATTTACATAAATGATTTGGATGCGAGCATAAGAAGTACAGTTAGTAAGTTTGCAGATAACACCAAAATTGGAGGTGTAGTGGACAGCGAAGAGGGTTACCT
>NC_057733.1:18720731-18744348 GCF_004010195.1 Chiloscyllium plagiosum
TTTTCCCTGGAGCGTCGGAGGCTGAGGGGTAACCTTATAGAGGTTTACAAAATTATGAGGGGCATGGATAGGATAAATAGACAATAGGAAAGATATCAAAGAGACCTAAGGGGCAACCTTTTCATGCAGAGGGTGGTACGTGTATGGAATGAGCTGCCAGAGGATGTGGTGGAGGCTGGTACAATTGCAACATTTAAGAGGCATTTGGACGCCCATATGAATAGGATGGGTTTGGAGGGATATGGGCTATGTGCTGGCAGGTGGGACTAGATTGGGTTGGGATATCTGGTCGGCATGGACAGGTTGGACCGAAGGGTCTGTTTCCATGCTGTACATCTCTGACTCTATGACTCTATAAGAGGATAAGGGCAATAGATGTATGGAAATCACCAACACCAGCAAATTCTCCTTCACAATACAAATCATCCTGACTAGGAATTATATCACTCTTCAGTCATTTTCACTGGGTCAAAATCCTGGGATTACCCTCCTAAGAGCATTGTAGATATACTGACATCACATGGACTTCAAGAAGGCTGCTAACGCCCATGTCCCTATGGCAATCAGGACAGTAATGGAGGTCCAACTAGTGATTCCTGCATTCATGAATGAACAGAAAAAGCTGCATAGTCATCAAAGAAACATATAGTTATGATCCCTGGTGAACAAACTGCAATAAGGTCCCTAGAGATCAATTCATTCCAGAGCAAAGTAAACTAATTATGTTTCCACAGTCAAACAATTTTATTATAACTCATACTTAGAAAAAATATTTTGCTGAATTGTATGAAGTTGCTTCTTTTTGAGTATTAGAAAAACATTGCAAATACAATGGATCTTTTGATCTCTTCAAAACATCTCTATTTCATTGTCAGACACTTGAAAATGCTTCAAATTAACCAATGTTGTAAAGATTGTGATAGGTTGCCTCAGGTTCTCTGTCCAGAACACAAGTGACAGTTATCGTATAAGGCAAGTAGCACCTAAAAAAGGTTAACTGACATTGTGAGATAACCTCCACCCATCAGGGTATAAAAGGCTGATCTTGGGAGGAACCATGCCGTGTTTGACTGTTTTTCAAGGTTCCTGTAAGTTCTCGTTCTCATGCTGTCCGTGTCACTAACAGTAATGTGTACTTATTCTTAATTTGAGAATGATGCCTCCAAGAGACTGTCATGTATGTCAGATGAAATGTGACTTATTCCTAAGTTCTATAAACCTATGCTGTTTATTAAGACCGAACCTTTCAGTGAAGACCCTGTGGGTTTTCTTCCTCACTTTGTATCAATAACTTCGATTGATACCAATAGGAAGGATTGATTGTATTTCAAGTGGTTCTGTGGAACACAGTTACAGTTGAAACTTTATTGCTGGAACAGCACAGCAGGTCAGCCTGTGGGTTTTCTTCCTCACTTTGTATCAATAACTTCGATTGATACCAATAGGAAGGATTGATTGTATTTCAAGTGGTTCTGTAGAACACAGTTACACCACTATAACAATGATGGCCATCAAACCAGATAAGCTATATTTGTCCATTATATTTGGCATGTTGTTGGAGCGAGGCAAAAGGAATTACATTTTCATGTTTGCTTCCCATTTGCATTGCAGCTAGTATTGTACCTCCAGAGGGTTAGAGTAGAATGTCTCCCAGAGGACGTGCAGGGTGAAGTTATGGTTATGAATGAAGTACAGAGGAACCTTAATTATCCAACATTCGATTATCCAAATTTCAGGTTATCTGGCAAAAAAACACATATCATCTTTCTGCTGATCCTCTTCCATCCTGAATGTGTTAACACACAGCACATTGACAGATTGATTGCCTTTATTATGCCATTAATACTGTGCTTACCCAAAGATAGATGGATATTTCTATTGCTGGGTAGAATTGATAGTAAAGGGAGTAAACTGAGTTAGGTTCCTGCCCCAATCCAAATGTTGCTGCAAGAATCAGTTAGGATGGAACCACCAGGGTCCCTTAATATCTGAAATAAAAGAAAAGGATATTATCCCCTGACTAGGTGTTTTCTGTCTTATGTTCATTGTTTGAACTTTTAAAATTCTTATCAAGTTTAACTTTTTCACCATACACAAATCTCACAACATAGTCTGTCTTACATTTTCTGGAGGACAATGTTTTTTCACTTCGTGTCGGCTGGACCATTTGAAATACTGAATGAAATATTGCATTGTACATAACATCTTGAATACAGTTATAAAAAACAGCTACCAAATCAGCTGGAGTTACACATTTCCAATCATTCACTTGCACATTAGTCTTTCACGAGGCAGGACATTATTGTCTGTCAAGTGTTCAATATGGCATCTCGAAATTTTCTTTTACATATGTTTAATATTTAAATCATTATTCTTTTAAAAGAAATCTTTGTCAAAATTTATCAAAATGTAATGTGTCAATCAATCTCAACTGCACGTCACTACCTCACCTATTCAATTTAATTTTAAATATCAAAATATTTATATTTTCCATTAAACAGGGCCAAATTATAAATGAATCATCTCCATTGACTTGATGGAAACATAAGTCAGAATTTGGACTGATTAAGGTTTTGTGCACTACCATACTATCAACTGAATTTTCAAATTGTTCCAAATTGGCACCTCAATTGAGTTGGCAGAATAACATAGATACAGGAAGAGGGTATTCAGTCTCATTTATTTAGAACATAGTGGGTTCGGGGTAGCAGAAGGTACTTGGTTCAAGCCCCACTATGTTAATATTCTAAGCTGCCAATCTAGTGCAGTATTGAAGGAATTAAGACATTATGTTCTAGCTTTGTTTGCACGTTAATTGTGTAATGAACATCATAAGACATTGTGAGAAAAACTAGGAAAGCTAACATTGTTATGGCAATTATTTCTCTCTGTCCCTTGAATTTTGGAGGACAGACCTTCAGGATTGACTATGTCACATGGCCTCAATCAATGTAGTCCCAATGATGAGTGGCCAAACCCCTGACTGACAGCCATGCAGCTCCACAACCACCTTCCCATGATTCTCTCAACTGGTTGTCCTGGAGCCAAGGGCTGATCGTGGCCTATTTCCAGGGCTGTAGAGGAACTGACCTCCTGAATGTGACCACCCTGAGTGACTTTCTGACCATACCAAGTCCCTGGACCAACCCTGGAGATTGCTTTGACTTACTGTGCTTTGATTCCGAACTAAAGGGTGTCTCCTTTGACTTGGCTGAGATACTCCTCTTAGACATTAACACACAGCTACTCAATTGATGCATATTCAGTGCAGTTGCTGCATATGATATAGCTGAGAGATTGATGTAGCAACGTGTCCACCCCCTTAATTAGTGACTGCTGACAACTATGACAGGCTGCCTGGCTTTGTATCTGCTCTGAAAGGTAAAGCAAGACAGAAGCCCTATGTGCCTTAAGCTTTTAAGCTCTCACTGAGGAGACAAAGTACAACAAGGCAAGGTTAGGGAAAGCAATGAAGTTATGAGCATTAAAGTACATACAAAATGAATGAACATTGAGACAGTCAGAAAAATAGCCTTGAGATGCACCTTGGTTCAATCCCTGAGTTAGATGCCTATACCTGTGTGCAAAGTGTCCTGGCAGCAATGTTCCAATGAGCCATGCCAGTGCACTCCAAAGTGCAGAACTGAGTGCAAAAGCATACTGTGTAAGTATATTAGATGTGCGCCATGATAATATAGCCTGGGTGGGGTGGGGTTGTGTGGGGAGGTGTTGTTGGTCCATGCCAATGTCCATGAACATATGCCCTAAGACACTGATACCTCGTGTCCAGAAAGGAAATCCAGAGCAGCAGGAGATGAGCTGGGGTTGCCACCTAACTGATGTGACCTTCAAGTCAGGAATTCTCTGGCTCTAGTTTCTATCTAATGAGTGGGAGTATAGAAAGCTGCTTAAAAAGGAGGCGAATTAGAAGATAAATAGGGCTAGTGCCACCTATTAGTGATAACCTCAAATCACCATCAAACATTTGGTTAGAAAATTGGACTTTTGGGTCTCAATGATGTAAAGACCACATAATGTCTTTGCCTTTACTTTTAGATTGTGGATTAAGACGGAGTTGTATATAATGTTGCTTTTCCAAAAGGCAAACACAATGGGTTCTGAACTGAGGAGAATAGCTGCTTAATGACAGCACCATTTTGATTGATTAGATTACCTACAGTGTGAAAACAGGCCATTTGGTCCAACAGGTCCACACTGGCACTCTGAATAGCAATCTAGCCCTACTCTACATTTACCCCTGACTAATACACATAACAGAGCTGAAAATGTGTTGCTGGAAAAGCACAGCAGGTCAGGCAGCATTCAAGGAACAGGAGAATCGACGTTTCGGGCATGAGCCCTTCTTCAGGAATCATTCCTGAAGAAGGGCTCAGCCCGAAACGTCGATTCTCCTGTTCCTTGGATGCTGCCTGACCTGCTGTGCTTTTCCAGCAACACATTTTCAGCTCTGATCTCCAGCATCTGCAGTCCTCACTTTCTCCTCCTAATACACATAACACTATGGGCAACTTAGCATGGCCAATTAACCTAAACTACACATCTTTGGACTGTGAGAGGAAACTGGAGCCAACCCAAGCAGACATGGGAAGAAAGTGCAAATTCCACACAGACAATTGCCCAAGGCTGGAATCAAACCCAGGTCCCTGGCACTATGAGGTACAATGCTAATCATTGAGTCACCATACCATCCATTAGCTCCTATCAGGTGACCATGCTTTGTGAGTGGGGGCAGTGCAATGGAAACCACCTTGCCTGCAGAGAGAAAACATTAAAAAATCTCTGTCTGTCTGTCTGTCTCTCTCGTTCAGTGATATAGGAAATTCTCCATTAGCAGCTAACTGCCTTTTACTTCCCTTTCTCCACAAATTCTCTGTTGAAGGAAGAATAAAATAAAAACACCTTTGAGGTGGTGAAAGGACAAATTCTGAACTTGTGAATGAAAGAGTGTCAGTATGCTAACAACTTCGTGCCATTAGCAAAGAAGTATTAAGGAATATAATGGTCCAGATTGGTGTGATCAAACTGTGTCTCCCTAGTTTGTTTTTGCTCTTGTTATCACCCTTAATATCTATGTCTTGCCTGTCTATCTGTTTGAGAAGGAGAGATAACTAAAGAAAGGATACATTTTAAGTTGTACAGTTATCAGCGAGCAATTAATATTTTCTGATTGCCATTGGTTAAAGACCATTTGTTCAGAATAAAATTGTTATTTTTAAACTCAGAAACAGAGTGGAGAGGGCACGGAATGCCCTACCTGCCAATGTAGTTAACTCAGCCACATTAGGGAGATTTAAACAATCCTTGGATAAGCATATGGATGATGATGGGATGGGGAGGGGGGGCGAGCTGAGAATAGTTCACAGGTTGGTGCAACATCGAGGGCCGAAGGGCCTGTTCTGCGCTGTATTGTTCTATGTTCTAAACATCTTAAATGTTTTCTTCTACCTTGAGTTCATCGGTCAGGTAAATTAGGGATTTTGGATAGTTTAACTATGTATTTTTATGTTTGTGATGGCCACATGAATAGTGGAACTTCATTTCCAGAGCACTATCCCAATCAGCCATGCTAGCATCGAGAAAACTATCTCGCCAGGCCCACATTCTTCAGGGACTGGAAAATTCCATTAATTGAAACATATACATTTCTGAAAGGGCTGGACAGACTTGATGCAGCAATGATATTGCCCCTGGGTGGCATTTGTCAAACAAAGGCTCACAGACACAGATTATGGGGAATGCAATTTTAGATTGAGATGAAGAGAAATCCCTGCACATAGGGGGTGGTCACCTGTGAAATTCATGAACATAGAAAGCTATGGAGGACAAAACGATATTTATATTTAATAAGGAAATAGGCAGATTTACGGAGATGAAAAGTGTCAAGAGGTATTGGGAGAGAGCGAAAATGTGTTGTTGGGATAAGTGATTAACCATGATCCTGTTGAATTTTAGAGTGGGCTCAATAGGCCAAATGTCCAATCTAGCTCCAAGTTTTTTTATGATCTTGTGATCTTTGCTCTTACTGGAAGTGTCTTTGTGCACAAAGGATATATCAGGTTTACCTACAAAACAAGTCAGGGTCATTTCAAAGTAATGATACGTATGTGAATCACTTTGAAATATCCCCATGAGATAGAATGGACTACAAAAATGCAGTTTTCTTTTCCCTTAATCATCCCTAGTTTGCCATTGTTTTAACTTTTTTTCATTAATAGTAGTTCCTTTCTTGTCAAAACAAATCAAAAAAACAAGAAGCCAAGAGCATGATGAAAAGATGATCTAAGAGAATATATGATCTCACAAGGTCCCCAGCCTACTCCATGAAGGTGGGTGGTCATAAAATCAGTGCTTTGCTAAAAACTGGTGGTAAAAGTAATTTGAAATTTTTTACAAAGTACAGTTATTTGTTGTTGACTGCAATATAGTTACATCTTGGTTCGTGCAGACTGTATATTAACTCTCTAACATTTAAACTTCAATGTTCTTTAATGTTCAATGGAATGATACTTCAAATTTTTGATCCATAATAGATCTCTCCTGTTTATGAACTGAAGCATAAAGGATCAGTTTCAGTGTTTGATCTAACCCCATGTGAATCAATAATGATGGAAAATATATCTTGGTGTAGTGTGCTGTACTGTAACCTTCAACACTCATTAGTCCCTTGTTCAGTTAGATTTGTTTTCTCATAGACACGAGGCGGAATTAAAGTTCGCATCAAAAGATGGTTCAAGGTTAGTATACAAAATGAAAAATGCTGGGATTTTTGTTGATTCCAACCATTTAAGCTCACACTGCAGTTTTGGATTACATTTACTATGAGCTGTAATCCATTATACTGTATTGTTCATCCCAATGTTTTTGTCATATTTTTTCCATGTAAGAAAATAATATGGTGCCTTTTCAATTTTACTTCAAGTCTCCTTTTTAATTGTTTTCTCTGCTTAATTTCTTCATGAAAGGGTCAGTAAAAGAACCACATACTGTTTCATACCTGCTCTTAACTGGTCATCCAGCAAAATAAGCATTCCAGCTTGAGTATATGCAACATGTGTACTATTCAAAATGGCACCTGACTGTGGTGACTATTGAAGCTTTTCAACATTTTTACTGTATTATTCACATAAAATGCAAGTGACAATAAATAAATCATTTGTCGTTTAGTTAGTTAAATCGTAGAATCCCTACAGTGTAAAAATAGGCCAGTTGGCCCAGCAAGTCCACACCAACCCTCCAAAGAGGGACCAATCCAGACCCATTCCCCTACCCTATCACTCTACATTTACCCCTGACTAACCCACTTAGCCTTCACATCCCTGAACACTATGGAAAATTTAGCTTGGCCAATTCACCTAACCTCGGAGAAAGTGAGGACTGCAGATGCTGGAGATCAGAGCTGAAAAGTGTGTTGCTGGAAAAGCGCAGCAGGTCAGGCAGCATCCAAGGAGCAGGAGAATCGACATTTCGGGCATAAGCCCTTCTTCAGGAATCAGCTAACCTGCATATCTTTGGACTGTGGGAGGAAACCAAAGGAAACCCACGCAGGCACAGGGAGAACGTGCAAACTCCACACAGACAGTCATCCAAGGCAGGAATCGAACCTGGGTCTTTGGCACTGTGAGGTAACAGTGCTAACCACTGAGCCACTATGCCACCCCATGAGTTCCTCACTTGTTTTAGATTCTCTTTGTTATATTAGCAGCTTAAAACAAGTAATATTTGAATGATTGAAAGGATTCTCTCTAAGCATATGTCCTAGTAAATTACTGGACGAGATTAATTCTGGCCAACAAGTATTTCCATGTATTTTTTATCTATGCTCAGTCTTTCTAACTCAAGATGTGTGACTCCAACAATCGATTGTGATAGCATTTCAGTCTTCAACTCTTAGAATATCTTTCAATGTGTCATCGGAGTTGTGGACTGGCGTAGTTCTTATGACACATCTCAGCTGCTGCTTAACCTTTAGCAAACCTTAAAACATAATATTGCCTTAAATTTCAGATTACATACAAAGAGGTAATTTTATATTTTAATGAATAATGATGAATACATTCTCTGCCCAACGGTCCCTCAATTAATTGAAAAAAAATTAAATATCTGACCATGAAAGTCAAATGTTCAGTAAAAAATCTTGCATGTTTGTGTAACTAAAACCTACACAACTGAAAGCTTAATTTGAACACTGTATTCTTTGGAGCTATGATGAGAGTATAAATGTATTCCCTATGGGTGTGTGCAGAGAGATTAGAAAGGACATAAGGAAAATTAGTGTCTATATAACATACAGGAAACATATGTGCACGCTATGATGAGACTACCTTTGAATGGAAGATGTTTATTTGAGCATGAATCCATGTTTAAAATATTCTCTATCTTGGATTGAGAGCACACATTTATGAGAGATATAAACAAATTAAAAAGTGTAGCAGAAATATTTGTACTATCCAAAGTGGGCGAAGAGAGATTTTTGCTTTTTTCAGATACTTGCCATTTATTTCTGAACTTTGCTGATATAACTTGTTCAGCCTCTTCTTGCATCTCTTCCTTTGTGTTTTGCAGCTATCACGGATTCTAAAATGAGATTCTCAGCTCATTTCTCTGATTTGTTGTTTGAGGACCTTGCTGCACCCAATACAACAGTAATTACAATTTAAAGTCACTTTGGAACTTCATAAGCATATAAGAAGTAGGAACAGACTTAGATATGGGAATTTAACCCAAGTTGTTGAAAACCAACCATCTAGCCAACTGAACTAGGCAACTCCCAGGAGTTGCTATTCCAACACAAGTTATGCTTGAAACCAGTTCAAGTCCAAACCAGTGTCAGGCAGGCAGGCAGGCAGGCATGCCTGATGGGTGGAAAGATTAAGTAGAGGTCAAAGGCAACATTAGTCTTTATTGGAAAAATTTCTCCTCAAATTCAGACCTAGATGGTAAAAATCTTTTCCCAAGTTTTTAAAGTTTGGGTCCATAAAGGAGGACTCCACTTAGAAATAGGAAACTAATGGTTACGTTTGATGCATTAATAAAAGTAATACAAGAAATGTAAGTGTGCAGTATGATACGTGAACTTCTGTGTAATTTCTTTCTTAAAGAGGGAGGATTGTCACAGTACCTGCTTCACTGTATTCCTATCATGGCTTACTTTTTTCCTGGATGGTTTTTCTTTCACTGCCTGAGATAAATGTAGCTTCAGCAATGGAGACTTCACTCTGGGATATCCTCTGAGTAAAAAATTCAGGAAGTGTAGTGCAGGGCACTGTGAAGCGTGTTATAATAAATAAAACATTTGCCAAATAAATCAGTGAATACCACACTGCCTCAGATTGTGTTGAGAATTTTGCTTAATTTAGAGGATCCCTTCCTTTATGGATAGCATTCTTCAAGACCACATGAAATTATGTTTTAAAGGAGCCACTTTAAACAGGTTTTCTTGAATTAACAGTAAGTTTATTCATTGCTGTGGGGAGAAGAAATGCTTACCCTATACAGATACATATGCAGATTAGAAATTAAAAGTTGATTGCAAAGAAAAAGTTAAAAAGATAACTTTATGGTCATTATTGCCTTGTACTGTTAGCATGTACATTGGCAGTTGAACAGTCATTTTTGAGGATTCTTGGTTTTGGTAGGCTGACTGAGGTTTCTTTGTTCTGATTCTTTTTTAACTGGTTTTTAGCACTCTGAGTGAGAGAAATATTTCTTCCTGTTTTTACCTGCAGTGTAGGAATGCCTACTTGCTGCTTGCAAGCTGTGACTTCTACAGCAGCCTTGTAATAATACAGAGACTAATATTGAAACTCTTTTTACTTTTTTTTTGTCTATTCCCAAAAGGCAAAACCACACAAATGTCTGTCAGAGGTGGCAGTCTGCCAAAGACAGGGTCAGGGGGCTGGAGGGTGGGGGTTATAATTAATCTCCTCATTGTTTCCCATTGATGTCTTTCTTTCTTTGAATTTTATTTGACATATTTAAATGTTATATTCAAATAATCAGATAGAAAATGTTAGGCAGCCACCTGCAGTGTTTACACATGTGGTCATTTAGATTCTATAGTTGTCCCCCTTTTTAAAACAAAAAGCACATTTTAGAATTAAGGGCTAAAAACACTTGCAACCTATCAGGTTCCAATTTATCATCATAATGCCAACAAGGATGGTTTATCAGCCTTTACCCTAACAATGAGTAATTTTGGACATTGCTGCTTGCTTAGGACTAAAACCAATATATTATCGTGATTTTGCATCTTCCATGACTTTATGCATAATTTCTCTACCTGATGTTAACTCAACATTTCAATTATTCCAAAATCATGATAACTGATGCTCCACTATTCCTGTCTGCCGAAATCCATTGACTCTGATGAAGTATGCAATCAACTCTAAAACTTTATCCTTATTGACAAACCCCTCCACAGAATCACTTCTTCCGATCTCTGTGATCTATTGAATTCTTGTATGTCCCCCTCAGTCATCGAACATCAAGGTAAATGATTCTCATCATGAGGGTCATGCAGTCACTACACCCTCCTTCAAAATGTCACCCTACGCACACCTACACCCCCCCACCTTCTCATGAACTACAGCACCATCTCCAATGTTTTGATTCCTCACATCTTTGACCATGTTAACTGTGCACACATTTTCTGCAATGCCCTGATTGACACTCTTTAAAATGACAAAATTAGATTCTTCCTTGCAACATGAGAAGTTAGATGACTAATGCAGCCAAATCCAATATAATGCAGTTGATTTCCAGAACATTATGTATAGCCATTACATGCAGTTGCTGAAGCTAGATGTGCCTGGGCCATTTTTGATATCTGTTAAATTACTCAATGTTCCATTTTTAAATGACATAGAACTGATAACTTTTACTCACACTGTAGTTCCTTGAATTCAATCAGGAAAATTAATTGCATTTTATTCTAGCTCTTTCTTTTCTTGGGAAATAGAAAAACATCCTTTTTTTTTTAATCCCTTTTCATCTTTTTTTCCTTAATCTATTTCAGCTACCATCAAAGCATCAAATCACAAATACCCTATATCACTGCAAACAATAAAACTGAGACTTAAAGGAGAGGTTCCTATTGAACAACAGCAGAGCAAACAGAGTTTTCTAATATCCACCTGGGTTTATTCAAGGAAATGACAGTGTATACTTGACACACATTAGCTTTCTCTCCCAGTTGAGTTTCTAATTTATCTAGCTTTGCACGCTATTCATTTGACCTTGGCAATGAATTGCGATGCTACTGCAGTTTGTGAAATACAGCTGCAAGCCAAATTCTAGGCAATTTCTGATTTGAAATTAAACACTGACATGTAAATGTCACTCTGCAATATTAGTGTCATTTGCTAAATATGGCACTAGAAAGTACAATGTAGGAGTTACCCTTGATAGAATGCTAATAACTGAGTCCATTGTATCGATTTATCAGTTGCATTCATGAAATTTACATGCCTCTCTATTGCATTTCAATATTTACAAAAATGTACAATAATTTTCTTTAAGTCAAATATGTGCAGTTCTGCCTTATGCATTGCTCTAAAAAACACGACTTGGCTAGTAATGGAAGAAGGGGCAATGTAATTGTCAAGAGTTCCCAATTCACACCTTCCTCACCAGAACAAGGATGATCCTGTGGTACAGTGGGTTTGAGTCCCACCCAGGAATTGTTGGTCACAGAAGTGGACCCCTCCAAGGGGTGCCTCTGGTAGACTGGAAAAATGGCAGAATTTCCTAGTCAACCCACACTTGATGCGAAGTAGCTCTGTTGAGGCAGGGGTGATAGGCTGCTGACTTGTTCCAGGAAATAATATCCAGTTATAGCAACAGAGATATGCTCATGCTTTATCTGCCTTACACATCATTAGATGCAGGAAGCTTCTAAGTCTTGAGCATATAGTGTTAGAAATCTTCTAGACTGCCAAGCGATTTGATGCATGTTTCACTCTTCAATGGAGTGTTAATGACTAGTGTATACTTTAGGAATTGACCTGTCAGGGTTCTGGCCCAAAATAAATAGATATTAATGGCAGAAAGACCCTCTTCTACTCTCAATGTTAAAACTCCTTATCTACATTCATTCATCACAGGAAGCATTTAAATAGGCAACTCTTCAATCAAAAGCAGGAACAATTACAACTGAAAATTATTAATCTTGTGCTGACAACTTGTCTGGACAATCATTTGGCTGCAGTTGTAATTGCCAAATAGTTAATTTTAATGAAGAAATGTTTATCATTGAATGGTATTTGATGTAGACAAAGTTGTCCATTTCCCACGAACAAAGCAGCCATTCAGCTTTCTTATTCAATTCCATCATTCCTGATCTGAGCCTCCACTCCATTTTGCCATCTTTGCTCTATTTCTGTTGGTATCCTACCCATGAAAAACATATCTACCTCAGTCTTGAATCTTATGGCAATGAGAGTTGCACATTTCTACCACCCTTTGTACGGAAATAGTGTTTTCTTATTTTGCTCTTGTTACAACTACAAGATTATTGTGATATAGGTTTGTAATATATTGTTATATTTGGGAATTTAGATGCAAAAGTGGAGAAAATGTAGATTTAGTTGTCACTTCTGTGAAGACGAATGTTAGAAAAGAGCAGTGAGTTCTTTTCAAAACTGTGTTAAATGACTCAGTCGATGACTTGGGATTTAACCGCTGAATGTTTACGAAGTTGAGCTTTTTGTGATAGAGACATTAATGGTCAAAGGCCACTTGCATGTTCAGTTCAGAAGGAAAGGAGTCAAACTTACAGAGGGCCAGAGATCAGGAGCCAGTAGCTATGGAATGGAGTTGAGCAGCAACCGAAATTAGTGGCTCCACACTTCCAAATATTTAATTGCAAGAATATTCTGCTCATCCCAGTACTGTATGTTGGCATTCTGCCAACTTGGAACAGTGGAGAAGTTCATCAGGCATGAGCACTATGCCTTCAGATGGAGCAATGGTTGAAAAGCTGGTTAGCTGGTTGCTGAATTAAACAACTCCATTTCTTAGAAAACACAAATAAATCTGTAACAAATATCTGCTTCACTAAAGCATCTTTGCTAGGATTTTGTCTGAAGATGCACTCAGACTTAATCTCTTCTTATCGTAATTACTAACTTAAGAGAGGGAATTTAATCACATTTTAATTACTCTGACAGAACACTTGACATTCCATTACATTATTTTGGACTATTGATGGATGGTTTGGGCAATTGAATTTATATGTGCATTTCTGCATAAAGGAGAGGTAGTCCTGGGGAAGAGTTTATTTTTTATTTATTCATGGGATGTGGATGTTATTGGCTAGGCCAACATTTATTACTGATCCATAGTTGCCCTTGAGAATGCGGTGATGAGCTGCCTTTTTGAACTACCACTGTCCATTTGTGGAGGTAGATCCATTAAGCCAATAGGGTGGGAGTTCCAGGATTTTGTTCCAGTGACAATGAAGGAATAAAGGAGGTGATTTGTTACGAAATTCCTTATTATAAGGAATATATTGTAATGTCCACCTCCTAACTGTTTATTACGTGCACAATCTACATCAAAGGTTTAACGATACCCTATTTTTAAAAAATTGACTAAGATTTTGCAAAACTCTTTCTCTTAAAAGTTTAAAGTCATGGATAAAGTCAAACAGTTAAAGGAGAAAGATAGCAAACTGATGTCATGCCTTTCCAAATTTGAATTAAAAGTAATCATTGATGTTCCTTGTTCTTTCATTTTCCCCTTTCCAAGCTTATTGATTAGTGAAATGTTTCCTGTTTCCCTGATTATCCCATGTTGCTGTTGCTCTACAAGGTCAGCTATGAAATTGCCATGGAACTTACTGAATGAAAAATATCACGGTCTTCCCTGATAAATATTTCTATCTGGAATGTGTAAAAGAACAATTATGTAGTTTTGATTCCACAATCTTGTAGAAGCTTGCGTTGATTAAATCCTGCTCATGCTTCGAAACAGGTGGAGTTGGAATTTAAACGGTTCCTCACATCTACTGCATGCAGCTCCCTAAATACCAAGCTGCATCAAAGAACCAGGAATATTCAAATAATTAATCAAATGAGTTTGGATGAAATAAACATTCCAATCTCTATGGTTGCCATCGCGTCGGCATTTTGAGAACCTTGAGGGATTTTAAAATGTTAACGGATTCCGTGTGGTTTTACTTCAGAGATAGCCTTTGGTCAGGAACATGGTTGTAATTAGCTGCTAATGCAGCATTTTCCCACCAGGTTATTCTCAAAACAGTCAAATCTAGGATCATGTTGGCTTCTTTTAAATTATTGAAGTTAATGAATGGCAGAAATTTTAGGCTTCAGGTCAATGACATCCCTTTTTTCTTGATTGCTGTGTGTTAGTAGCAGTGTATGATGAATGTAAACAAGAATGCTTTTATGAGCAGGTCAATCTGTAATGCTTTTTAAGATAATAACTTTGCACTTTTGTTTATTAACAGGAATTTTATACCATGTAATGCAAAATATAATTAGATATCCCCAAATCCATATGATATTATCACAGTGGGTGGTACTTCAGGAACTCCTCTGTGTTAACCTTACAGAGTTATACAATAGCTGCTTCATTTAAGCTTATGGCCTCTGCACATTTTTAGCAAGTGGCAGACATTCTGATCTCAGTAAATTAATGGTACCAGTGTAAAATGGTGCCTAAATGGGATTTAACTGGATTACTTGCCTGTCCCATCTAGGTTTCTAAGAGCTAGGTTTCTCTGGAAGATGACTTCTTGCAAAAAGCAACTGGCCTCCTGGAGCTAATCATGTGACTGAGCTGCTTGGTAGGTAAACTACAAAAAAAGGGACAAGAAGATGTTAGTTACAGGGGGAATTAGATTCCTAGGATGTGGTTCTCTTCCAAACATTTCAGTTTAGCTGTCTACAAGGAAGCTGTCACCAAAGCATGGTTCAATTGAATTTGTGCTGAAAATGTGTTGCTGGAAAAGGGCAGCAGGTCAGGCAGCATCCAGGGAACAGGAGAATCGACGTTTTGGACATAAGCCCTTCTTCAGGGCATAAGCCCTTCCTGAAGAAGGGCTTATGCCCGAAACGTCGATTCTCCTGTTCCCTGGATGCTGCCTGACCTGCTGCGCTTTTCCAGCAACACATTTTCAGCTCTGATCTCCAGCATTTGCAGACCTCACTTTTTCCCTTCAATTGAATTTGTGTCTGCTGGCTAGCCCTCAAAATCCCTCAATAGTTGAAAGAGGGAGAGGTGGATGGAGAAGAGGTGATGGAGAGGGAGAAGTCAAAGGGAGACAGGGTTGTGTGGGGAATCAATGCTATATTGCTATAAAATGCCCAGAGACATATTATTGACCGTGAAGCAGTCAGGCGGTTATTAGTATGAAGATGAAATTTGAGCTAAAAAATTTAGTTTTAGCTTTTGAGCAAATGTGTTTAATATATTTTTAATATCCTTAAACATAACTAATTGGTTAAGATAGGATGTAGTGATTAGTACTTGTGTTCTTTAATTTTTATGTCGTAAAAGATATTCATTTCAAGTAGTGAACTTATGATTCTAGTGATAAATATTTATGTTTTTGGATTTCCAAACAAATGACTAATCTCTACAGAGATAGTAATGATTTCCATGCAGCATCACAACACTACCATCTTTCAGATGAGAGCTTATACAAAGGATTTGCTTTTAGTTCCTTGCTGAATCATACATTTGAGACATTAACTCCAAACAATAATCAATATTCACTGGAAAATACTCTTCCAACATCAAACGCTTTCTTATCCCTCTCAGTGTGGTTTAGATGGAGTAGCTAGCCCTGGATCATTTCATCAAAATGATAATAAATATATCTATATTGTCACTTAACTGATGACAGCTCCACATACCATTCCAGAATTAATTTAAGGCCACACTCGAATTTGAAAAATCATTTACTGTCCCAGAATAAACAGAATATCTAACTGGCGACTGGGTTCCAGCCTTTCTTTCATTGCCTCTGCCATTTGAGTTATGACTCTTTTAAATGCTGCCATGTACATATCCTGTATGTAATCATCTCCGCCAATGTACCACAATAGGTTTATTCTTGTGTCAACTCTCACAGCAAAACCATGCATTGTAAATAAAGAGAGGAGAGGCAGAACACAAAAAAAAAATACAGAAAAGAACATGTCCCACAAACTGATCATGGTCCATTTTCAGGCACATTACAAATATTATCCTGTAGTATTTGGCACTTCTACCAGTATATGGTATGAGCTAATGTTTGTTGCCACTAATCCTGTGTTTTTGTTTTGTCTTGGGCTTATCTAGTGATGAGCAATGGAAGGTAATCCACTATAGAGTATCTACAGAAGACATGTTTTGCTTGGATAACTCTATAGTGGTTAGAAAGGTGTTTGGCATACTTGCCCTCATTGCTCAGTTCTTTGAGTATAGGAGTTGGAAAGTCATGTTGAGGTTGTACAGGACATTGGTGAGGTCTCTTCTGGAATACTGTGTCCAATTCTGGTCATGTGGTTATAGGAAGGATATTATCAAGCTGGAGAGGGTTCAGAAGAGATTTACCAGGACATTGCTAGGTATGGAAGGTTTGAGTTACAAAGCAAGGCTGGATAGGCTGAGACTTTTTTCACTGGAGCATAGGATGTTGAGAGGTGATCTGATAGGAGTTTATAAAATAATGAGGGGTATAGATAGAGTTAATGGTAGTTGTCTTTTCCCTAAAATGGGGGATTTCAATACTGGGGGCACATTTTTAAGGTGAGACAAGATAGATTTAAAAAAGACATGAGACAAATGTTTTACACAGAGGGTGGTTTGCGTGTGGAATGAATTTTCTGAGAAAGTAGTAGATGCAGGTACAATTATAATGTTCAAAAGACATTTGGGTAGATACATGAATAGGAAAGGTTTGAAGGGATATGGGCCAGAAGCAGACAGGTGGGACTAGTTTAGTTTGGGATTATGTTCGGCATGGACCAAAAGGTCTGTTTCCATGCTGTATAACTCTATGATAGCAACAAATACATTTGGCATAATTACTGGGATCTTAAGATGGCAGTACAAGCTTAGGGTAGAGCTCTACAAACTGTGTGTGACATCACTGAAATGGGTGGAGACAATGTAACAGGAGCATTAACCCTTTCAGAAGCATTATTTTTTTACAACAGTATGCAGACAGATTTTGTTCTAACTCTTAGTTGAGAAAAGGAGCACATTGGAAATATTAGGCCAGATCTGGTGAGAGAATGGTGATTTTGTTCCAAGTCAAAAGGAATTTGCAGGTGATGCTGTAATGCATCTTTTGGATCATATACTTTGCTGCCATTGTGTGTCAATGGTGGATGCTGTACCAATCAAACAGGCTGACTTTTCCTGGATGCTCCTTAAGCTATAATGTCCTCCACAACAATGCTTCATCCCAGTATTGAACAAATCTTTTCCTATCCAATTAACTTTGTGTTATTCCATCTCAAAATATAATGCACCACCTGTTGGGGACCAACATGATCCTGCATGATTATTCAATGTTTGAGTAAGACTTCACACTTAACATTAATTTAAATATGTAATTTCCCCACAAAATATATGAAACCTAAACATGGGTTTTGATTTTACTATTGCAAGAGCATTATTTTATTTGAATAAGATTAAGCACAACAGGAATTAACACGTAAATTAAATATTTTACCATGTAATAGCTTAATCACTGGAATTTTACTGAGTACAGTACTAATGTTTTACTAGTTTCACGATCAGTAAGAGGCATGTGTATATGAAATGAAACAGGATGTCGAGCAAACTAAAATTGCAGCTGCTGAAATGCATGCAAAAAGATTCTAACAACCAGGTGTCATCCAAAACAAAGCATATTACTTCATGATTTTCAATCGAATGCTTCGTGTTCGACATTACAGTAATAAATATTCTCCAGCCCTGGTTTAGATTCAAAATCTGAATATACATCATTGCATATTCATAATGAGAAAATCCATCATGCATTAATGTTTGAAATTATTTTACTTTTGCAGTTGCGATATTATTAGCTATTAATTAATTGATACTCTTTTCTCTTTTCTTTGTATCTGCTCTTTTTTAAATTATCTGAATTACATTTTCATAACCCAACATTTCTATTTTTGTCTCAAAAGAAACATAATAATAAAATAGTGAATTTGTCTATTTCCTTCTCAGGGCATGTGGTTTATTTTGATAATGGGTGCCTCATCCAAATAATTGGTGTCTGCTTGTAAAGCTATTTATCAGCAAATTAAGACTGAGAACATGGAAGGTTAATTGTCTTGCATCATACATCATACAGCCAGGCCATTTAAAACTATAAATCCCAATAGACATGACATTAGAAAGCCTTAGGAAACAGGTGATCACTCAAATGGGAACCACAATTAAACATCATTAAAATCTTCAAATCAGGTAAGTTAAATTAATTATGAATTGTTTTCTATTGCTCACTACCAGTGAACCTGAAGTCAACCAGTCCATTCTGCGACCTTAAAACCATCATTGAACTGTTTGGAAGGAACTTGTGTAGTGTCCTTGCAGATCCTAGACCTACAGATAACTGAACTTGATTGCTATGTGGACAAACCACTTGGGGCATTCTCTGATCTGCATGTCTTCTACTCCAGCTAATTGGAAGTGAATGATACAGGTGAAAAACCAGAGAAAGAAAATCAATCTCCTGAAACATAGAAGAGTAGTTCTAGTCATTGCACGTACATCTGGAAAAGACTTATTCTGTCCACAAAACAGACCCAAGATTGGAATGTCATGTAAAGTCAGAAATGCTCATAATAGCATAATGATAGCTATAAACGATAATGTAACTGATGATGTGAAGCTGACATCACATAGAGAGATTTTGAGAAGACAACAGACTAGAAGAAACATGTCCATAGAGAGGCTTTAGACATTTCACCAGAGAGTTGTATTTTGTAACCTGGAATGCACAGATACAAATAAAATAACATTACAGTACCTCATGAGTGGAACAGCCTTACTTAAGGACAAAGAATCAACAGCCTGAGACAGAGTATGTGAATGGACACCCACAGTTCAGAACACTGAGGGGAGTCTCGAGTTATGCTGGTAACAGTATTAGCTTTAAACACCGAAAGCATTTATTGGACACCGCAATGTGTCTATCTTAGTGAATCTTTGACCTTTTATTTACAGAATGGTTGACACTTCCAGGAACTTTCAAGTCTTCTGGTGTAGGTACATTTTTTCCCAACATGCTTTTACTCTCGGGCATTAAGTGAAAAGGTTGACTTTCTGAGTAAACCCAACACTTGCAACCACCTGCAGCGACATCTTCTCTCTCTTTTCTCTTGCAAATTCCTCAAGTCTCCTGACAAAGTGAATAAGCAGCTGGCAGCCCCTCCTGGACTCTGAGGATGAGAATCCTGAGCCTCAGAGGAAGCATTAACAAGATTGCCTTCTGCAGGACCCTCTCCAGCCCAAAGCCTGACAGCCCAGTGAGAACCAGAGAGAGTGTGAGGACACCATGTAGTGAGCAGCACCTCTGTATGACAGCTCCATGCTTGGCCCAGGCCATTGGGACCCAGAAGGCTGCTGGAGACCAGGCACTAACTCAGTGCTAGGCAGGAAAGGAGACTGTGGCTTTTGAAATTAGACACTTTGTCCAAATGCTCAGGAAGGAGCAGCAGCAGCAAATAGGTATCTGGGACACTATGATCCTCGTCACCCAGAAGCTGCAGCACTGCAGCAAATCCTGTAATTATCTGTCTCCATAGACAGGTTGGTGGCTATTCTGAAGAGAGAGGGCCAGCTCCGTGAGGCAATGCTGCAGGTAGTTGAAAATCACACAACACCAGGTTATTGTCCAACATAACCTGATGAAGGAACAGTGCTCCTAAAGCTTGTACTTCCAAATAAACCTGTTGGACCATAACCTGGTGTTGTGTGATTTTTGAACTTTGTCCAACCCAGTCCAACTCCACATCAATGCTCTAGATGCCACTCCATCACCTCAGTCACTGGTTCCCAGAACTGAACATATGGCAACAGGGGGCATACAACCATGATCCCAGTCCAGGTGCCCATCATCACAAGGCAAGAAAACAGTGCCAGGAGGCACCCAGTGGGTAGTGGAATTACAAACTGACCTCTCAGTAATTTATCCTCCAACCCTTGGAACTGAAGGCTAAGATGAGTCAACTGGCTGCTGGCAAGAAGACACTTGACGTGTCTAGCCCATCTTGACCCAAATGCCCCAGGGGTTGCCTGACCAAAACTCCAGCAGCAGAGGAGGCTGCCCCCAGCCCAGCTATGGAACCAGGGAGTACCCTGAGAGGTAATGGGAGCAAGAGAAGGGAGAGAACCTATTGAGACCACTTTGGTGAACAACACTTTTCTGTAAATAACAGTTTCTCCAGAACTGTTCATAACTAACTTTCTTGCATGTGTTTGTGAGTTTCTTTGTATAGTTATTAAACATATTTTCACACCATCTGGCAGCAGGTCCAAGCTGATACTTGATGGATGGAGGTCTGTGCAGAAAGTCCACTGCATCATCTGGAAGTGGGAGAGCAATGTGTACACTTGGCATTGCGGGCTAGTGAAACCTTGGCCCTCCTCATCCCTAATGGATCCCTCTGTGCACAAAGGTTGAGTTGTCCAGCAGAAGCTGTGCCTGGAAGGTGGGACCCATACCGAGGGTCAATTCTACAGGACGGTCAGGGGCTCCGCACCCTGAGACTAATGTTATTTGCCTTTAAAAACCTTTTGAAACGTTGGTGCTGCAGCCCTCTCCCTCACAGCTTGAGTCACTACCGCACACCCACCCCCACCCCCATCCTCGCTCACTCTCAGTGTGCACATAGCTATTTTCACCCTTTTGCACACTTTCCATTTTCAGCACGATGGAAGGTGACAGTGAGTGCTCCTCTTCCAGAGGCTCCTAGCCTCAGCCTGACCATGTCAGTGAGCCCTCACAACATCCACATCCCCTTCCTGGCAACCCATCCCATTAACCGCATAGGCTTCACACTTCGCCAAAACCCCACCCAACCTGAGCACTTACACATGCTTCCCCTTCCCACCCAGACTCTGATGTTTGTCAGTACCTGGTATGATCACACCCTGCCCTCCTTTGAAGACAGGGTGCTCCTTACTGTGGATGACCACACTCCTGCATTGTGCCTTTCCCACCATTGCTTTACAGTATCCCCTTGACAATTCTTCTGCCTTTCCCACCCAGTTCTTCACAATTGCAAAGTGCCACTGCTCAGAGCCTGCAGCCCCTAGTCATACTGCTGAGGTTCATTGTCACATCTACAGCTACTCCTGTCACACTTCCACCCTACCCGTAACGTCTGTGGTAGGACCCAACAGCTTGACCATGGCTCACCAGCTCACCGGACAGTCCTGTCCACGACTTGTCCTGACCCTTGACTGGGGTATTTAAGTCTATATGGGCCCCCTAAGACCCCCCAAGTAACTGAATGCCTAAACAATGCCATTGCCCTGGACACTGCCTTTGGCATAACGTGAAAGGATCCCCTGACTAATGATTGCTTCCATGAACTTCAGTGAGGCCTATTCCCCAAAGAGTTGGATCCACGGTTGCCTGCTTGCTGGCCATGCGACGTGTTTGCCGGCACATGATGGACGTATGGGATTGACATAGTGCACTGCTGCAAAGCAAGATATGTGGCCTCTCAGCTTCAGACTGGTTACCAGCAAAAGAAGCTGACTAATTATGTAACTGTGCTAACTGGCACAGCAAGGCAAGGATGCTGTGAGCATGCATGCAGGTACTGAGTCAGCACTAAGAGAGAAAGCCAGCGTCCCTGAGATACAGTTTGATCCAGTCCAGGAGCTGGGTATCTGTTCCTGCACGCAAAGTGTCTTCACTGTAGCCTTCCACTGCTAATTATTGGTGCAATCTGCAGTGCAATTCTGTGCTTCCAGGGCACGCTGCCACTGCATTGTAGAAGAACCAGAATGGCCATGATAGGTTTCAGATGTTCATTGGAAAAAGAACGCATTTGGCTAGTGCTTATAGATCATGGCTGAGACTGTGATGCTGGAAAAGCACAGCAGGTCAGGCAGTATCTGAGGAGCAGGAGAATCGACGTTTTGGGTAAAAGCCCTTCATCGGGAATTAGGATTCCCGAGGAAGGGCTTTTACCCAAATCATTTGATTCTCCTGTTTGTCAGATGCTGCCTGACCTGCTGCACTTTTCCAGCACCACATTCTTGAGATCTGATCGCCAGCATCTGCAGTCCTCACTTTCTCCTTCTGGATCATGGCCTGGGAAGTTGCTGCTTGCTGTGCAACACGGATACTGATTGGAGCAAGCAGTGAGCTGAACCCACCAGGTACTCGCTCCGGTTTCCTTGTTGGGTTTTCTGAACACCCAGCATGATAGGTTTGGTAAGATGAGGTGAGTGGTGCCATTAACAAGGCATTGAACAAGACCTAGACTCTGTTAACTGGCATCTCTCCACTGCCTTGAGAGAACAGCATAAAAGAGTGAGATGTTCAACATTGAGACGGACTATGCAGCGGCTGTCGTCCAATTGTGCTACACATGTCGCTACAGCCTACATTGCTCAGATCCTTGTAAGGTTCTGTCCTGTGAAATTTTCCTCTTGTGAGTAACCCCACCCAACTCCAGTTCAGCTAAGCTGATGTTTATTATTGCAGCTTCTGGAGACAATATTGGAGGCAGAAGAAAAGAAGAGAAATTATTTCAACTTCATCTTCTCTTTGCTCTGAATAGACAGTTCCCCTGCTACTTCTGATTGATTTGAGTTGTCCTGATTGTTGTTTGTGAATCAGATGTATCCTTGCAGAAAAAAAACCACAATAGGCTGTACTTTGAAACCGTTCAAGAGCATAATTATCAGAAATATTGCAGCAGGCACATTCACATCTGGCAAGTTGGATGGCCTCTGTTTGACCTGGTGCAGTTTTCATCTCATGTCTCTAACATCTATGATAAAGTGAACTGATTGTAGACTATACACACCTCACTGTCGCCATTAATGTCACCAGAAACATATATGTAACTTTGTAGCAACTTAATAAATAAACCATCATGCGAATATTAATCACTCTAATATTTACAGAAGTGGTTGTACGTTTGTGTCTGTGATGTGGTGGTGGTTGTGACAGTGCCATTCTATTATAAAGCATTACAATGTCAGTAATCTGGGAGACTAATGGAGTAATGGAAAACCTGGATCATTTCCTTAAATAACAGTGGAACATAGAGCTGATAATTGGAAAGGACACATTGAAATGGAAGCATAAAATCTATCAGTTGGGCAGGGGAGAACTTAATTTCTCTTTATTTTTCTCTGAAGAATTCAAGCTTTTGTCCTTAATACAAATGGTCTATCCTCACTTATCCACCATAGAACACAACAGATGGCCTCCTTTTTTAAAGACCGCAATTTCTCTTCCTATGTGGTTGAAGATGCCCTCCAACGCATCTACATCCCACATCTCCACCCTTAAACCCCAACCCCTCCAACCGTAACAAGGACAGAACCCCCCCCGGTCCTCACCTTCCACCCTACCAACCTTCGCATAAACCGCATCATCTGC
>NC_057733.1:18744773-18775111 GCF_004010195.1 Chiloscyllium plagiosum
CCTCCATCCCCACCTCCATCCACCTATTGTACTCTTAGCTACCTTCTCCCCAGACCCACCCCCTCTCTTTTATCTCTCCACCCTGGTGGCTCCCTGCCTTCATTCCTGATGAAGGACTTTTGCCTGAAATGTCGATTTTCCTGCTCCGCGGATGCTGCCTGACCTGCTGTGCTTTTCCAGCACCACTCTAATCTAGACTCTGATTTCCAGCATCTGCAGTCCTCACTTTTGCCTCATTTATTCACTGTTTAGTGTCAATAATCAAGATACAGATTTGTACATGTAAGTTTGATGAAGCAATCTAAATGAATTCTGAATTCATATAAGTGCAGAGGAAGAAGTTAAAACAATTAAAAAGCAGACAAAAGCCAACTACAGTCTATTTAATATTGAGGATAAGTATCAGATTCCCTTTCCAAATTTAAATAAATCTGAATAAAACCTTTCAATAAAACTTTTTCAATTTGTGGCCAATTGAAAATCTTTCTCAAATCTATTTCTAAAAGTGTTTTCTACATAAAGCAGGAAAGAAAGATTGGCTGCTTGTTCTTTTATTGTTGAGTGTAGATACAAAATAATTTCACTGAAGTGAGTCACTTGATTAATGTCGTTTACAACCAGGCCATCTACATAACACTTCTACACTTAGTGGTAAAGTCCTGCGGAGTGTTGCTGAACAAAGAGACCTTGGAGTATAGGTTCATAGTTCCTTGAAAGTAGATAGGATAGTGAAGAAGGCATTTGGTACGCCTGCCTTTATTGGTCAGTGCATTGAGTATAGGAGTTGGGAGGCCATGTTAACGCTGTACAGGATATTGGTTAGGCCACTTTTGTAACCAGACATTGCAGGTCAGGGTGATCCCAGGTTCCTCATTGCCAAGTAACTAGAAAATGGCAAGTGAAACAAGAAAATACTAGAAATGCTCAGAAATATGCTGGAAATATTCAGTAGGTCAGAAAGCATCTATGGAGAAGGAAATGGAGTTAACATTTCAGGTCAACGGCCCTTCATCACAACTCAGGGGAGTTAAGGACTTAACAAAGATGCAAGAGAAAAAAAAATCTAAACCAGCAGAGGGAACAAAAACAACTACCCAAAACAGCATGGATTGCAAAGATTCTAATCAAAAACGTTTGAACTCAGTGTTGAATCCAGAAGGCTGTAGAGTGCTGAGTCACAAACAGTATGGTGTTCCGGAGTTTGTGTTCAGTTTCATTTTATAGATCGGCAACGGATGGAAAGATCAAATTGGGAGCAATCAAAGAACTGAAAGGATGAACAACAAACTTAGGACTGAATGAAAGTGTTCACAAAGCATTCATGCAATCATTCCCCATGTAGCACAGACTATAATATGAGCAGAGAATATGGTATACCAAATTGAAAGAAGTACAAGAAAATCGCTTTATTTGGAAGAAGTGTTTTTGGGAATTGAAGAGTGAAAAGGAACGAGTTAAAAGGGCAGGTAGTGTGGGAAATCGATGAGGAAGGAAATAAGAAGGATGAGGTTATCTTGGGATTGCTCTTCAGTGGGCTGTGCTGGAAAGGTCAATCTTACATTAAGGTCATTAGTGAACTTTGCAGTGCTTGGTTAGCTCAGTTGGCTGATGGCTGGTTTACAAGACAGAGTGCTGCCACAAGAGTGAGTTTATCTCCTGCACTGGCTTAGGTTACATGCAGCGCTGTCCCCCTCTCCTTGTCTGAGGTGTAATGTTCCTCAGATTAATTAACTGCCATCAGTTATCTCTCTTTAGTGAGAGAGTAGCCCTCTTGTCTGGTAGGACTATGATGATGTTACCTTTTGATACCTAACCACCTCAAACACCACTGTTACCCTCAGCCTATAGATTAGCAGCAATGGTACAGACTGCCAGTTAATTGATCACTTCTCAGTGGTGGTATTACTTTATCATGTTGGTATGACACAGCCTTTGCTTTGTGCCCTGATTCTGGGTCTCAGTCAGAGAGTTCACTTCCCCACCATGAAGTCTGAGCCAGTGGAGTCTTCATGGGGCACAATACAATTCCTGTTCCCTTTCCAGCCTTCTTTCTTTCCTGCCAGTATTTTCTGAAGTTCTCTTTTTCGCTCTCCATGACCTTTTCTCTCTTTTCCATTTCCCTCTCTCTCTCTCCCCCTTCATCTTACTACTGCTACTCCATTTATTTCACCATCCTCTATTTACATCTTTAAAACATTGGGCATCTGTTTTAAAATTTCAGGTGAAATTCTAATCCCAAGTGCCTCACTAAATCTTTTAATTGTTTGAGGGGCAAATGTATAAATATCCAAAAGTAAGCTACTCTAATTCTGCTACGAATGTGCTCACATTGAATGCAGATATCTATATACTGTAGCAGTACATCTCAAGGAAGCCTTTCACATCATTTTTACATTTTTTTTCCAAAGTTACCAGTTACCCACTTAAGCAGTTGTTTGGCTGTGGGTTCAAATTTAGGATCAGCCCCAATTTTTTATGGCCCAGTTATCAGCAGGGGGAAGCAATCAAGGATGATGGATAAGGGGGCAAGCTGTTCTATGTTAGCATCCCCAAACAACTCTTTGATGCTTGATAGCTGCTCAAGCAAGGCTCCAGACAGAATAACCCCAAATTGTCAAGCCCCCTGAGGTGAACTGGCTCTTCTTCCTTATTCTCACACTGCCTTAGTTGGTCACAATAAGAGTCATTTACAAAGGGTTCCCTTCTTTGTGGATACCTTTTTCACACACCAAAGGAATTCATTTCAAAAAGAGTCAAGTTAACTCAACTTTCTTGAATTAATGAAAGAATGAGTTAATAGTTACTAAACACAACAAGATGTATAATAATGCAAGACACACACAGCCACCCACATTCACACACACCCACCCACATCCACACACACACACACACACAGATTAGAATTAATTTTCAGAAGAAATAAGGATCAAGGTCTGATTCATTCATGAAGATTAGATGGAATTTGCAGCTGTTACAATAAATGTTACCAAGAACATATACATTGCTGGTTGATGGTAGATTTTGAAATTCTTGGCTTTGTAGGTTGATTGAAGTTCCTTTTGAAAGTGGCTAGTAAGCAGTAGTCAGAATAAAGAAGTGTCTTTTCTCTTGCTTTACCTACATTACGCAGACCAGGGCCAAAACTCACTTTTAAACATCCTTTCTGTCTATTTTTGAATTGGAGGTGCCGGTGTTGGACTGGGGTGTACAAAGTTAAAAGTCACACAACACCAGGTTTTAGTCCAACAGCTTAATTTGGAAGCACTAGCTTTCAGAGCGTTACTCCTTCATGAGATGGTTGTGGAGCATAAGATCTTATACTCTTGTCATCTTATACTCCACAACCACCTGATGAAGGAGCAGCGCTCCGAAGGTTAGTGCTTCCAAATAAATTAATTGGACTTTAACCTGGTGTTGTGTGATTTTTAACTTTATTTTTGAAAGGGAACATTTGTGTCTCACCTGAACTGCTGTACATTTTTTAAACATCATCATGATCTGACATTTTTTTTCTGCAGATTCAGCTCAGTTTGTTGTACATTTCTCCCTTTTATATCAATCCCTTTGAAGCTTATCAAGTGTGACATTCCAGAATCTCTCTCTCTCTCTGTCTTTCCCCAGACAGCCAATGCATTTACATTTCTTTCATTTTGCTTTCTGGCTGTGTGCCTTTTTTCGAAATTAAAAGCATTTAGTGATTTGAAGGCATGACACGTCTATATGACCATAACTCATTGAAGATGATGATTTGTGGTCATGCCAATTGAAAAACTTTTATATATATATATATATGTATGTTTAAAGAGCATTAATATCTTTTTATACCACTGGGATGGTTTTTATTTTGTGCATGTTAACAAGTTCTTTCTATTTAATATTTAAAGAACAATGGTATCATTATCATCTAACCAATCAGATGCAAATTAGTATCATCATGGCAAATATGTTCTTTGCAAGTAGAAAGGAGAAAACATCCCTCACAAATGACAATGTTTTGCACATGCCGAGATCTTCATGGTTGTTTGCATTTTGTTATTTTTTCCCAGCATTTCAATTAATCAACATTCAAACTATAAGCAATGTATCACTGTAGCGTTTTTTAGCCCCTTTGCAATGCAATTTGACGAGGACCAATTTCATTGGTTTTACCTGGCAAAAGATGAGAATTTATGCAAAGGTTAGTGTTTTGCAAGTCAGTTTGTGTCTAACTGGATGCCTGATTGTCCTTGAAGTGTCCCCTGGCATTTCTTTAAATGAAGCAATAAGAAGTGCTATTAAAAAGTAATGTTCTTCTCATTTTGTAGATAAATTGGCAGCAGCTCTGGTCTCCATTGGCAAAATGTCAAGCTTGCAACTACTATGCTATCTTGATGCACAGAACCGTAACTGTGCATTCTGAGAATGGCACTTGCCTTAACAGCATCTAATTTAGTTTTTAATACACTGGAACACTCTTCACCCATTTTGCCAAACAACTTTCTCTATCAAGAGGCTTCTGGAATTATTAAAAATCTCGCTATCTATAACGCATTCAAAAGTTAATTGCTTCCTAATGATGTTAGATTCTCAATATTTTAGTTCCACTTTCAATGTGTTTATTCAATGAAAGATGATACTTTGAGAGAGCTAAATGAGCCTAGCTCATTTAACTGAATTTATCTAATCTACAAAAATGATGTAGCAAAATTATTGAGGAACCTAGTGTTAATGACAGTTATTTTCTTGCCAATACGCAATGTGTTTGGCTGTGCTAATACAATAATGAAACAGTAACTCAATTTCAGATCCCAATATACTGATCAGCGCACCAGAGTCAAGTGCTGTGAAATTCCCACCGATACGTTGACTATCACCAATTTAAGTTTGAATCATCTGCAACAGAAGTCCTGGAAGCTATAGCGTGAAAATCCCAGGCAATCTATAGACTCCCTTGCAATCTTTAAATCTTCTGGGAGAACAGCCACCAGAAGCAAGGAGTAATTTCCTTCAGGTCAGAGGGCAGATAATTGGAGAGAAAACAATTAAATAAAACACTTGCAATATAGATTTTGTCTGCAATGCTATTTTCATGTAATAATTTGAGTATTGTTGTAGAATGGAAAGGACAACAGAAATATTGCGCAACGTTTTAAAATTAAATTTGGGTGCAACCAGCACTAGCCCTTGCAAAGCATGTGATGCAAGTGCTATATTATTTCTGCTGCTTTCTGCTTTCTGTGCATCCATTGGAGGTTTAAAACTTTATGCACAATGGGGTTTTCTTCCTTTAATTAAATTGTCCCACCAATACTAGAAAGAAATGCTCATGTTTTCACTTTCCTGCTCCTGTTATACACTAAGTTAAGGCAGTTACTTTAACAAAATCCTCAAATTCCACTTTGAATTTTCATCATTTTCCAATGTTACCAAATTCAGTTTAATTAAATCAAAATTAATGAGAGTTTTAGCTCAGATTAAAGCATTGTTTGCAAATTGAAAAATGCTAACGTCTAAGTCACTTATATAACTATTTGAAATCATAATCAATTATTGAGCCATTTAGAAAGTTTTATCTTAAATAAATATACAATGGTCTCAGTCATTAGTTATTGAGTCATTATATTTATTTGGACTAAGTTACTGTGAAGTCTAATATCCTGCTTTAACAGCCTTGACTTTTAGCCTTTCTATTTTACATCTGGTTATTAATAATATACTGTGTCATGCATTTTTTAAAAAATTGCCATCAAAATTAGCATTAATTGTTAATCATCCAGAAAACAACAACATAGAGAGTTACAAGCAAAGGGCATGAAAATGGAGTATCAGATCAGCCATGATCCCACTGCATAGCAGAGCAGGGTTGGGGGGGTGGTGGGGCGGGGGGAGTTCCTACTCCTATTTCTAATGGTCTTATGGAAGCTATTAGATGCCAGGATGTGATTTTATATAAATGTAAATAGTACTGATATAGTCCTACATTTATGCCAGTACTTTTAGTGTACAAGGATCAGGAGGGTGCCTGGTTCAGATTCTGGAATGGAACAAAGTGAGGTTTCACAAAAGACCACCAGAAATCCAGGCTTCTAGCTCCAAATAGCTACCTGGTCAGACTTTACTCTTCATAAATGCTCTCTGAGGGCAGATTTTTGATAATTTTATTATTGGATCCATTTGATACCAGATCCATTTGATTCTGTTCTCAATAATTTTTACTTCCTCACTTTTCAGGAGTTGACATTAGGCAGAAATCAACAGTGGCAAGCTTGTTTTTCTTTAAACTTTATAACCTAAGGTTTTTTTTTGAGATAGCCCCTAACCACAGAAACCCCTTGGCAGTAGTCAGTCAATTCACCATAGACCAGGTGGCAAGTCAGGGACCTTTTCCCATTTGGCTTAGTACACAAGAGAGCTCTTGTAATGCAGCAGTAATGTCCTTACCTCCAGACCAGAAAATCTGAGTTCAAGTCTCATCTGCCCAGACATGTGTCGTAATATGTTTAAACAGGTTGGTTAACAACATCAACAAGAACACAAACAATAGGGACAGGAGGAAACCATACATCCTTTCTGCTCAATCACTTAATGTAATCTTTGGCTTCAAGACCATTTTCCTGCCCACTTCCCATTTCACTTGATGCCCTAAGGGACCAAATTTAATCCTTAATTATATTCACACTGGAGCATCTATGACATCCTGGGAGTTGAGAATATCAAAGTTTCTCAACCATTTGAGTGAAGTAATTTCTCCTCTATCAGTCCTAAATGATCAGTCTTTCATCCTAAGTTTGTGGAGGAAGTGAAGACTGCAGATGCTGGAGATCAGAGTCAAAAGGTGTGTACTGGAAAAGCACAGCCGGTCAGGCAGCATCTGAGGAGCCGGAGAGTCGATGTTTCAAGCATGAGCTCTTCATCAGGAATGCGATAGGTATGTGCCCTTGTGTTTTAGATTTCCCAAGCAGTGGAAACAATCTCTCCGCATCTAAACTATCAAGCCTTGTTAGGATCTTGTGTGCCTGGGATTCCTTCTCATTCTTCTAAACTCCCAGAGAACATAAGCTAAGTTATTCAGCATTGCATCATAGAATACCTCCCTTTTCCTAGGGATCCATTTATTGAGCCTTCACAATGCCATCTACAATCCAAACATATCCTTCCTTGAAACATGGAGACCAAAATTGCACACAGTACTCCAGATATGTTCCCAGCAGAGCCCTCGACAACTTTACACAGCAAGACTTGTTTATTTGTGTATTCCAATCCCCATGCAATAAAGGCCACTTTTTCATATTAAGAGGGTCTCTTATTCTTCAAATCAATATCATTTCAAAATAACATATACATTATTTAGAAAACAGTAAGATTATCTGTGAAATCATGTTGGTATGTGATAAGTGATAGTAAAGTAGTATAACAATATTGCTTTCAAGTAATGATGTGGAGTGTTGGTGTTTGACACCACATTATAGTCTAACAAGTTTACTCTCTCAAGAAAGGTCACTAATTTCACATGTTCTGGTATAAGTAACTGCAGCATGTTAAGTGGTCCAAGAAAGAATTAAAGCCTGTGGTGGAACAAGATTAAATCAACCCTTCCCCACTTCATCACTGATGTTGGTTGTGTTCCAGTCAAGGTTGTCAAACAAATAACAGGACAGCTTCAAATTCACACTGTCCTTAGATAAAAAAAATTCCTAGCAGAACTTTCAACAGGGGTTTTCAAAATAAACCTCAGTATGAACGGCCTAAGTAGAATTTCCTGTGGAATGAAGCATACAGTAATACGAGATATGCATTATTGGAAATAGCTATTCTAAACAATTTATACAGTCATATAAATGTAAATGATGAACAAGTGACCATTAATCTGTTAAATTATATTGGTTTACTGGCATAAAACATAATTTTCGATAATGTTTGCACAATTACTTGAGGGAAAGGCACTGAAGTGACAGTATATCACTTAGATTTTATGATTACATTTCACATTGTCATTTGTTTGCTCACTGAATTCTTATAACAGCTTGTAGGGAATGAAATAACAAGTCAACTTTGAAGTTTCTTAAAGGGCAGCTAAAATCATTATAATGTACAATCGAAACAGTTGGACAATTCCAGCTGAATGAATATATTTAGCTGGGTATAGGTTAAAAATCCTGTGTTTGGAACCTTTCAAGTTGTAAATATATTCGCTCAAGTAATTGTGCAAATATTATCGAAAATTATGTTTAATGCCAGAAAACCAATATAATTTAACAGATTAATGGTCACTTGTTCATCATTTACATTTATATGACTGTATAAGTTGTTTAGAATAGCTATTTCCAATAATACATACCTCATATTACTGTATACTTCATTTCACAGGAAATTCTACTTACGCTGTTCATGATAGTAGCCATGATGTGGAGTTGCCAGTGTTACACTAGGATGGAAGTCATATGATACTGGGTTATAGTCTGCCAGGTTTATTTGAATTCAGAAGCTTTTGGAGCACTGCCTCTTCATCAGGTAAAGTCAGCTGGCATTTATTGGCCATCCCTAACTGCCCTTGAGAAGGTGGTGTCTGCTACCATCTTGAACCACTGCAGCCGTTGGGGTTTAGATACACCTACAGTGTTATTAAGAAGGGAATTCCAGGATTTTGACCCAGTGACAGTGAGAGAACAGCAACATTGGGCCTCTGAAAACTCGAGCATTGGTAAGAAAATTGATAGAATTGCGTGAGATCAGCAGTGAGAAACCTCCTGCTGTTGAGAGCAAAAAAAGTCTCAATTTCCAAACATTTATTGACAAGTGAGACAAAACTCTTACTTGCGAGGGGCAAGATGCCTATTTGCATGCATTAACATCCTCATCATTACATTGGCTGTATTTGCTGATACTGACACAGATGCATACCTGCTATGTGTGATGTTTTACATAGAGTGGAGTAGGGGAAAGATTGAGACCAGTTAGAGAGGGAAAGAGAAGAGATCAGGAACCTGGGAAGGGGAAGGGTGTACAGAAGGCTCTCCTTTTTGTCCCTACACTCCCAACTCTGGGTCAGCTTCCTTTTTTCACTCCAGAGGTTCTCTCCTTTCTCCTGCACTGAAGCGCAGTTCAATATTGCACACTGCCCCGAGCACATGCAATAATGTAATTGCATAAAACATCAAATGTAGTTTCTGCATGATGCCATCAGTACCTGAAACCGTGCGTACCACAATTAATGCACATCTGTATTTGCCCACAGTTGTCGTTATCAGTGGAAACAGCCTATTATGTCATCTCACTTCATTGATATACAGTTTACCATTCTTCCCCCTGCTGGGTAGAAACCAGAGAGTGACAACTCCCAATGCGAAAGTCAGACTCCAACTCACCACTCACTCATCCGGACCTCCATCAGTCACCAACATTTCAGAGCAGCTACATGGGCAGCAGCCACTCACACCACCCATTCACCAAGACCTCCAGGCTTCCCAACAGCAAAGTGGGGTGCCAATTACCCTCTGACTGACATGTCCGAGACAAATATAGTAAACTGCTCATGGCATGTATGAACTTCTGGCTCTTGACTGGGTGCATAGCTGGACTTTAAAGATGGCAGATGGACCAGAAATCCCAGGAAATTCCAGCTGTGTCAAGTACTTCTGCCTGTGGTGAGTGGAAGAATCTAATGAACGGGATACCATTGCAGCATGGTGCATAGGTAATGATGTGAGTTTTGGATGACAGCAGAAGAAATCTTATTAGGGGTCGTGGGGAAATCCCTTATTGAAAGGCATAAAAATTAGACTTGGCAATTTCTAATAAGCTTCAATCCATAAATCCAATTCTGAATGGGTGTTACCTGGAGAGGAATTTACAGGTCATGGTGTTCCAATACATCTGTCACTCTCACTGTTGATGGTAAAGGTTGCAAAGTTTGGAAGGTTTATCAAAGGATCTTTGGTGAATTGTTGGAGTGTGTCTTATAGATGGAACACACTGCTGCCACTGTGCATCAGTGCTGAAGGGATTGAATGTTGAAGATGATAATACAGTACCAATCAAATAGGCTGTTTTGTCGTGGATGGCGTGACACATCTTGAGTGTGTTGATTCATCCAAACAAATAGATAGTATTCCATCACAGTCCTTTCCTGTGCTATGTAGATCATGGACAGGTTTTGGCGGAGACAGGATGTGAGTTACTTTCTTCAAAAATCGACACTTCTGACCTGCACTTGTAGCTACAGTGATTATACATCTGAACCACTGCTCCTCGGATGCTGCCTGAACTGCTGTGCTTTTCCAGCACCACTCTAATCTCGACTTTGGTTTCCAGCATCTGCAGTCATTGTTTTTACCCAGTACAGTTTAGTGTCAAAGGTAAACCCCAGAATGTAAGTAATGGGAGATTCAGCTATGTTAATGGATGAGCATGATGGGAAAATGGTTCGGCTCTCTTATTCGAATCATCATTGACTGGTACCATTGTGACAACAAATCCAGTGTGTAATTTTTTGACACTTGTGAAGAATATGCAAACTGTCTGTGTGGAATTTACACATTCTCCCTGTGTCTGCACAGGTTTTCACCGGGTGCTCTGGTTTACTTCCCACAATCCAAAGATGTGCAGGTTAATTGGATTGGCATGCTAAATTGCCCACGGATGTTCAGGTTAGATGCATTAGCCGTGGGAATTGCAGGGTTACAGGGATAAAGTAGGAGGATGGGTCTGGGTGGGATGCTCTTTGAAGGGTCAGTGTGGACCTGTTGGGTCAAATGGTCTGTTTCCACACTATGGATTCTATGATTATGTTCTGAGGATGAGGTTTAACAGCAAGGGGAGGAGAGGCTGTTAGGAACTAAATTCTTCTGTCGTTGTACAACTGAAGCACAAACTCCCAGAAAACTATCATCCTGCCATTTCCATCATTTAAATTTCACAATAGCAGTCTGGTAGTGAAGTTTAATTTCATAATTATTTATCCAGAGAAGAAACAAGGATGTTTTATGTTTTATGTATTTAAAAGATTTAGTTTGGAACATTTATTTATATACCATATAGCAGCATAACGATTGGAGTACTGCACAGCAGGCATTACATTAGGCCTTTAAACCACTACTGAAAGATCAGTTAGAGTTTCCAAAATAACATGATATCCAAAGACCAGCTTCTAGCTGCTCCTTTTTTTATGATCAGCACTTCACTAATTTATTCCAAGTTACATTAAAAATGTCAGGCAAGTTAGCTGGACAGGTAGAAGTGGGTTGTTAACATAATTTGAATTTTCAGTTTTGCAAAATGGTATTATCAGAAGAATGAACAAGTTCAAGTTGAAATAATAACTTTAAATCTGTAGGAGTGTTTAAACTACAAAGTGTTCCCATGCTGATTAACTACAAGCCAATTAATCACAGAACAGCAGTTTTTTTTTACTTGCAGAAGTATTCCTGAACCATGCTCAATTCATGCTGTTAGATTCTATCTCAGGATAGAAATGAGGCCCTGAAATCCTGTTGAATATATGCACCTTGTGTAAATCCTGTTTTTATTATCATTTATATTAATGTACCATACTGTGAAGAATACCTGTTTTTTGTGCTCAATCTCCTGTCTGTTAGAACTAACACAAATCCAAATGGTCAGTTACAAGCAATTGCTATCAGTCATCTTAGATTAGATCTGATGGCATTGTATTCTCTGTTATTTTTGTCCAAATGGTCTGAAAATTGAGACTGTGCTTTTTTGAATTTCAAAACACATCTTTCTTCTTCCAAGACAATCCTTCCCATGATTGAGGTTGACTTGCTTCCACTCTAGTTCAATGGCTGATAAACTCCACGTGTGAACTACAAGCCCTGCCAGGTATCGGGTAGATGACGTGTTGGGTAAATGGGTTCTTTAGGTAAAAACAAGGACTGCAGATGCTGGAAACCAGAGTCTAGATTAGAGTGGTGCTGCAAAAGCACAGCAGTTCACGCAGCATCCCAGGAGCAGGAAAATCAACGTTTCGGGCAAATGCCCTTCATCAGGAATTCCTGATGAAGGGTTTTTGCCTGAAACATCAATTTTCCTGCTCCTCGGATGCTGCCTGAACTGCTGTGCTTTTCCAACACCACTCTAATCTAGTAAATGGGTTCTTTGCAGCTTCCCGCTCTCTCTCTGATGTCTGGGTCCCAAATAACAAACAAGATGCATGACGGCCACCAGAAGGCAACCAGGTAGTCGATCTACTTCTTGGCACCTCAGGAGAAACGGTCGGGAAAACTGGACTTCGTCACTTCTCTTGCTCACAACATTCCAGTCTGTAACTGGCCAAATTGGAGATACTGGTTAGAATGACCAGCGCACTTTGAGTCTTGTTCCGATGCCCTGACAGTGCTAACTGGCTGCTTGTTCAAATCTTAGATACCAGGAAAGAATCTCTGAGAATGTTGGTTCAAAGAGATACTTGTAAATAGACTTTTCAGTGTATTATAGCGTGTGTATGTTTTAATCGTGGTTGTCTGCATGCCCATCTATGAGTAAAAACATAACAAGAGTAGAATGGCATTGACATTGAACTTTTGCAATATGAATTTTCTTTACTTCCTTCATGGTCTTGTTTGCGTAGACTCCAGTTTTGTTGCTCCAATTCAAGTTTCTTTTTCTTCAGTGTGTGTTATCTTGTCCGGCAGACAGATAATTAAATCATCATGTGATGTTGTATCTTGAAGAAGCATCTGCAACTCAGTGCACATCCCAAAACAATCATCAGTAATTCAGCACCTATCATGAAGGTGGGCATTTCAGCAGAATTTGCTGCATGAAGCTTCTTTATAATAAAACAACAGTTTCAGATGTAAACTGCAGCAGACATAACTTGACATTGAAAAGGTTTACCAATGCTTTGGAGGAATAACAAAGAACATAGGTCCTAACAAATTACTTTGTAACATTCATATTAGAGAGTGATATTTGCTGGACCAAACTGCTGACAAGGATTACTAGCTATATTTCTTTACTTCTGTATACTCACAGTTGAGAGTGTGTTGCTGGAAAAGCACAGCAGGTCAGGCAACATCCGAGCAGAAGAATCGACATTTTGGGCAAAATATCTTCATCATTCGGCCTGGAAATGTTCAATTGTGAAATTCAAAAGAGGAAGTGGATGATTATTCAAATATAAACAATGGCTGGGTTATTAGGGGGGAAAGGCAGAAGTTTGGCATTAAGTTAAAATGCACAACCAGATGAAATGGACCAAATAGTCCCCTTTTACACTGTCAGAATTCAGTGATTCAGTCAGGCATTCTGGTTTGCAATGGGCAGTTGCCTTGGTAGATTGCTGATGGAACAAAATTGGTTTGTACCGGAGGACAATTTGGCAAGGGTTTCTGATAACTCTTTACTGAGGACTGTGCACCCGAGAACCATCAAGGACACCCACCTTTGCCTCGCTGTACACAAAGCAGCAACACAGGGCACCATTTGCCGATGTGCTCCATGAATTTCCATGAGCTCTCCATCAGTGTGAGATGCCCGAACATTCATACTGCTTCCCTTCAGCATATCTGAAACAAGAGAGGACTCTCAAGCTTGAATTGTCCCAGCACCATGGAGAAAACTTTGGAGATTGAGGGGAGTGAGGAAATTCCAGCCTCCTTGGGTTTATCCCAGAGGTGGAAAGCAGGAGGCAACCAACTGAAAGCTCCTACTTAATCTTCAATGATCGCTCTGGAGTCGTCCCTGTCTGCATTTTGTCTCCTCACAGAGAATGAGAATAGAGCAAGATGACTGGTGTATGCTGAGGTTAAAGGAGTCAATTTGTACTTTGCAGCACAACTGCTGGGAAATGATTTCAATTGGAAACATTTTCCCTCAGACTGACTGTCAGGGTTTGGCTGCATGTGCTAGCAGCAGTATCACCCTCCAGCTTTTTTCCCCTTCTCTATCTCTCTCTCCACCATTTCTCAGTACGACTACTTTGACCTCCTCTTCCCTTCCTGAATGACTCACCCTTGTCTGATGCCCACCTTACCTCCCTCAGATGGTGAACATAGAAGCAGACACTTCATGGCTTTTCCCATAAGATGACACTTGGTATGGGGTAAGTGGGGGACTGTCAACCCGAGCAAGCCACAAAAATTGGCTTCAACGTGTGAAATATGTTTAATTGTGGACAATTCTGGCCAAAGTACTTAATAGTTGGATTTGAATATCTTTTTATTCTCAAGATACATATGCAAATACTGTTTGCCAGCAAATAATCAAATGCACTCCCTTTGTTGCAAAGGCCCTTTAAGTATGTTTTCCTTCAGTGACGATACTTCTACTGTAATTGATTGGCTGTGAAGTGTTGTGGGATATCCTGAAGCACTATATAAATGCAAACTCATTCTTTCCTTGAAGCAGCAATTTAAAACTTCCTGCTCTATGCACGCAAACTACTCGAGGCACGGATAGTTAATTAGATGGAGACCCAGATGTTCTGGCAGAAACAGCACACTGTCAGTGGGATATAATGCAGATCAACATTTCTCCTGTCAACTCACCAAAACAGCATTTTCTACTCTGTGTTTCAATGGAATTGGGAAAATGAAAGAAATTGGTCTATCAGTGTAGTCTGTTCTTATCCTCACCATCACATGAATGCTTTCTCAGCCTTTCCTACATAAAAAGAGATACCTGACAATTTTCTATGGTGGGAAAGAGCACTTAATTTGGGTTTGTCATTTTGAACACAGCCGTGTTAAAGGGATGCCACTTCTTTAATTATGGATAGGGAGCAGTGGTGCCATTTTAAAATGTAAACAGTTTACTGCATTCAGCCTCACTTTAATGACAGCTGTCTGCAAAAAGCAGCAAGGCTTGTCTGCAGTTTCTTTCATCATTTACTATTTAAAGCAGTACTCAATAGTGAGTCAGAGAAAGAGGTAAACAACATCTGTGCTGGCTTTGCAGGAGAGTAAACAGATGATCAGGCAAATTTTTGTGACTTTTGCCTTTTGGAATTTGTATAGAAAATTAATTCTCAATTATTTAACCATCAGATGCTATTATGTTATTCTGGTAACGTAATAAATAACAATTCGAAGAGTAGATGAAATCAGAGCCAACACTTATTTTCTTGGTAAGCAATACCAGTCCATATTGTGATCGGATACCAATTCAAATACCACTCTGGCCATATTAATGAAGAAACGAAATGTCACATTTTTGATGCTTTTCTGGCAGACAAATTCTGTTTAGATTCTTTGATCAGCTTTGCAGTGAACTCCGTCTGGAATTGTGCACAGTTCATGATTCATTTAGATCTATTTAATCTTTTAGTGTTTGCCCATGTTATCTTTTATTCTTCGGGCCTTGTTGGCAAGGCCAGTTTTTATTGCCCAATCCACAACTGCTTTTGAGAAGCCCCTTTGTGCCTTTACTTGCTTCAGTCTACGTGGTACCGGTTCACATACAAAGCTTTTGTGAAGGGAGTTCCAGGATTTTGACTCTATGAAGAAGCTGTGATAGGATGGCATGGTGGCTCAGTGGTTAACACTGATGCCTCACAGCGCCAGGGACCTGGGTTTGATTTCAGCCTTGGGCGACTGTCTGTGTGGAGTTTGCACATTCTTCCCATGTCTGCATAGGTTTCCTCCGGGTGCTCCGGTTTCCTCCCACAGTCCAAAGATGTGCAGGTCAGGTGAATTGTCCATACTAAATTGCTCATAGTGTTAGGTGCATTAGTCAGAGGGAAATGGGTCTGGGTGGGATACTCTTCAGAGGGTCGGGGTCGACTTGTTGGGCCTGTTGCCACACTGTAGGGAATCTAATAATTTAGGATAGGGTGTGACTTGGAGGGGAATTTGCATGTCCTGATGTTATTGTGCATCTGCTACCCATGACCTTCCAAGCAGCGGAGGTCATTGGTTTGTAAGGTGTTATCAACAAGATCTTGATGAGTTACAGTGAAGTAGGAATATGGGGTGTTCAGTCGTACGTAGGCGTACTACCTTCAGAAAAATAATTTGCGCAGATCCTTTTTTAAAAGAATTATTGTTTTTGCTTTTCTAAAGGAGCTTGTTCATGTGAAGTGGATAAAAATAGGGGACATTGCTGTTCAACTGTTTGGTTTTGTGATGTAAACCCTGAGGCTAGCCATTGGAAGTGATCCCACATTTGTTATTTATCCAGTATCTAACCAATGTGAACAAAGAATTCAAGGCTCTTTCAATTTCTTTTTATAAATATTAGGTAAAGTTGTCAAAATACATTGCCATTGTACATTTCTGTTCAGGGAACATATAGTTTACAAATTCTGGAATGCAATTTTACAGCAAAAATCATCACATTGGATTTAAGTGTTGCTAAAGAAGACATTAGGACAACTAGTGCAAGATGAAAGACTTCAACAAAATGTGTCTTTTTTCAGCAATAATCAATAATTTTGAATAACTTTGGATTTAGTTGACTTAATCATTGAATCCCTACAGTTTAGAAGCAGGCCATTCAGAGCATTCCACCCAGACTCACACCCCCCTCACCCTATCCCTGTAACCCTGCATTTTCTATGGCTAACCCACCCAACCTGTACATCCTGGACACTATGGGCAACTTAGCATGGCCGTTGCACCCAGCCAGCGCATCTTTGCCCTGTGGGCGGAAACCAAAGCACTTGGAGGAAAACATCGCAGACACAGGGAGAACATGCAAACTGCACACAGACAGTCACCTGCAAGGGTGGATCAAACCCAGGTTCCTGCCGCTCTGAGGCAGCAGTGCTAACCACTGACCCACTGTAGTGTCCCAAATAGGCAGATTTATCTAATACTGAAAAATGTGTTGCTGGAAAGGCGCAGCAGGTCAGGCAGCATCCAAGGAGCAGGAGAATCGACATTTCAGGCATAAGCCCTTTTCATTCCTGAAGAAGGGCTTATGCCCGAAATGTCGATTCTCCTGCTCCTTGGATGCTGCCTGACCTGCAGCGCTTTTCCAGCAACACATTTTTCAGCTCTGATCTCCAGCATCTGCAGTCCTAACTTTCTCCTCCAGATATATCTAATAGTCAGATTTATCGCATTTCTCTTGTAAAAAAGTGCTAACACTGCACATAGAAACTGGAAGGCTGATTTTCACCTTGCTCCATGCTGGTGTTGGGTCACTCAGCCTCGGCAAGGTCCCAGAGCAAGCACTAAAGCAGGTATAGAAACCTCATTATTGCAAAAAATGACAAGGATAGCCATCGTCCAGAACTGAGGCAGGCTGAACAGAAGGGGAAATTATGATGCTAAAGGAGAAATGGGTTATGATCCAAAGGGAAGGGAAAACATTTTCAACCTCAAACCCAGTACCAAAGAGCCCACTTCTGAGTTTAGTGGAGCCAGAGTTGCAGGAACCTGAGAATTCAACCAACTCTCTCAGGTCAGTCCCTGAGAATCTTATAAGGAATCGGCATTCTTATATTTTACCTTAATTTTAGAGGTGAGAAATGCTGCATTTGGAAATTGCACTAAGAAGGTGAGGAAGTTCCACAAATTATATGCAACAAACAAAAACAGAAATTACTAGAGAAACTCAGCAAGCCTGTCTGCATCTGCAAAGAGAAAGCAGAGTTAACATAAAGCATGAGTTAAGTGACCCATTCTGAACAGGGGTCACTGGACTTGAAACATTAACTCTGTTTTCTCTTCATAGATGCTGCCAGACCTGCTGAGTTTCTCCAGGAACATCCATTTTTTGTTTCTTTCAGATTTTCAGCACCCAAAGTTCTTTGTGTTGGTTCCATAAATTATATGTTTTTATTACACTCTGTGGGTCAGGAGGAGCAGGAATGGTTCTCTCTGGGACTACATGTATCATGGGATCCATCCCATCCTAATAACAGATCCCCCTCACCCCCACTACCTTTCTTGCTCCCCTCCTGTACCTCACATCCTCCATTTACAATGACAGACCTATCTATCATTTGTTCTCCAGGTATTATCTTGCCCATATCTCATCTGGCTCTCAGGCAAGAAATATTTGGAGCTTTGAAGTTAATTTCAACAGGATGCAGAGAGAACCCTTACATTTTAGGTTTCATATCCAATAATACACCTACCACCTTGTACCCTTCATAGCCCTGAGTAAACATCAGAGTCGACTTTGCCTGATAGCCAAGTGATTTATGGTCAGAAAGTGTGGATGTTGGAGAACATTTAAGAGGCTCAAACAATAGACTCTTAATATGGTGTACATCTCATAGTTTTGAAGAGACACATGCCTACAACAGGAGAGTGCCTTGGATATTATTTGATACACTGCTTTATTGTGGTGTTGAATAACAGCTTGACCAATCTGCAAGTGATTTACAATGAAGAAGTGCTCACCCAAAGAACTAAAATTTGTATGCTTCAGACAAACATACTTTAAAAGGAAAAAAGTGCAGTCAAGTGTTTAACCTTTATTTCTTTCCATGAGCTTTGTTTGATTCTATTTTTATGAGACCATTCTCTCTTACAGGATAAAATGTGTGTTGATTTGCTGTATTTTTTTCCCATTTGTTTTTAGAAGTTCCTTTCTTTTAAAGTCCATCTGACCACAGGAATAAAACAAAATCTGGCTCTTATTAGGGCAAGAGGACCTCCCACGGCTGAACAATGTGCTTCAAATCGAGGAGAAGCTTTTGTTTTCCATAGTCAACAACATACAAATAAAAGTTAAGTGTTATCAAATTCACAAAGATATACATTCATAGTTCACTAACTTTGTCACACCATCTTCTAGAGAATTTTCGCATTGATTTAAATCAAATGACAGATTGCTACACCATAAATGAAAACTGTAACATTCAATACATTTTTTTTTGTGTGCAGGACTGACAGTACCATCATTGCTATTGTTAAGCAATATACATACCTGCTGGCAGTGACAGTCGAGAGAGCAAAGAGTTTAGATTTCTGTTTTGCCAATCTCTTGTTATAATTGACAAACTTTCTCAGATTCCTGCTGTTCCAGCATAAAAACCCACAAATGGAGTTCTGTTGTATGAAGCAGGTGTGGCTTGAAAGTTCCAGAAACCCCCTTGTTGCATATGTTAAACAATTAATGTCCTCTGTTTATCCATTGAAGAAAATGTTTGGAGTTTAACAACACATTCCCTTACCACTTATGTATTATCCTGATTGACTCCAAAGGTAAACACTTGTCCTAATGTCTTTCTTTGTTTTCTGCCAATGATTTTAGATGTGATTCTTAACTCTCCCAAGAAAATGCTTCATTTGAATCTTCTAATTAATCATTACACATTTTGTACATAATTTTGACAAACTTGTGGCAAGCATTCTTTTCGTATCTAACAGATTGGTGAAAATGCAGAGCCATTTGACACTTATTTATGCCTCAAAAACTTCCTCCTTTGCTCATCAGTTGTCTAGTTTGTCATCTTATTGCAAAATGATTGCTAACTTGCAAACGTTTTGACACGCTACTGATAGGTCATCTTAGTTTACAACATGATGTCGGATATTGTGTTGCATGCAAATAACTCTATGGAATAATTACCATGTAACAATGATGATCTGGTATCAAGTGTGGAAACCTACCATTCACCATACTTGACTTTTTCAGAGTCCCACTAATGTCACTTGTCAAAATTTCCCACCTGCACATTTCTCAAAAAAATTACAAAATTGTGATAAGTGTAACACAGAATTAGTATCATGCAGAAAACAAGACTTAAATAGAAACAGATCATTTTTCATAACAATAGATATTCAGTCCTGCATAAAATTGTGGAATTAGCGGTCCAGCCTGTTGAAACAAAATTAAACCAGAGTAATTTCTTTTCCATTTTATTTAATGAGGTCTAACTATAATAGCATACTATTGCCCAATCCCTTCATCTTTCTCAAGCTACTGCTCTTTGTAAAATTATGTTCCTTTGGAATATCATTGTTAATTATGAAACAAACTTGTCACACTTTTGCATATCCAATTGAATTGAATCACAATCATATACGAAAATCCACGTAACCAACTCTGAACATAGAATGTTATGCCAGAGACTTTCTTGGCAATGAAATAACTCCACAAAGGCTGGTATCCCATTACCAATTCATCCTTTATTTATGTGGGCATAATACATGATACTGACCCAGCTAGCACAGAGCTGGCTCCTAGAGTGAGTAAAATCCCTGACACTCCAGTTTATCATAGAATCTCTACAGTGTGGAAACAGGTCATTTGGCCTAACAAGTTCTCACTGACCTTCCAAAGAGTAATCCATCCAGACCCAATCCCCTATCCTATTACTCCACATTTCCCCTGACTAATGCACAAAACCTACACGTCCCTGAACACTTTGGACAATTTTGCATGGCCAATTCACCTGACCTGCACATCTTTGGACTGTGGAAGGAAACCAGAGCACCCAAAGGAAACCCACGCAGACACAGGGAGAATGTGCAAACTCCACACAGACAGTTGCCTAAGGCTGGAATCGAACTAGGGTCTCTGCCACTGTGAGGCAGCAGTGCTGTTTTTTTTTCTTTTTTCTTTTTCTTCTTTTTTCTTTTTTTTTAATTTAACCCCCACACTACCGCCTAAGTGCGGTAGTGCTTATTTTTCCCAGCACCCATGGTGTGTGTGTGTAGGTGTGAGACACAGTGAGAGACACAAGGTGCACAATTCTTTATTCAATTTCCACCACCAGGAAGATAGGAAAACACCCGAGTGGCCAGTGACAAGCACTAGGGCAGTGCTGTGTGATCAAAACAGTGAAGGGGAGGGTAGGGACTAAATCAAAATAGAATTGGAGGGGGAAATGATGCACTCCACTCCCTGCAGCACCCACCTCTCCCTGAACAACTCCAGGGTGTTGGTGGACACCCCGTGCTTTTTCTCCAAGGACACCCGGGCTCTAACGTAACCGCGGAAGAGGGGCAGGCAGTCGGCCCTAACGACCCCCTCCACGGCCCGCTGCCTGGACCTGTTGATGGCCAGTTTGGCCAGGCCCAGGAGCAGACCCACGAGGAGGTCTTCAGACCTGCCCCCCTTCCTCCGTACCGGGTGCCCAAAGATCAGGAGCGTGAGACTGAAGTGCAGCCAAAAACAGAGGAGAAGGTTTTTCAGAAAATCAAAAAGGGAGTGCAAACGCCCACACCCAATATACACGTGGTCCACGGACTCCACAGCGCCACAGAACAAGCAGTTGGGCTGGGAGTCCGTGAACCACCGCAATCTGCGGTTGCAGGGGACTGCTGCGTGCAGCACCCTCCACCCCAGATCCCCGAGAGAAAGGGGGAGGACTCCCACGTAGAGAGCCCTCCACTGGGGATCCCCACCACCCGGTGGCAAATGGGCACGCCAAGGTGTGTCCGGACGGTGGATGAGGGAGAAGTGGTGGACGGTGTGCAGCAGCAGTTTATATAAGGCCCTCCTTTTTACCCCTGGAAGGGAACAAAATTAAAATTTCGGAGGTGGCTCAGGTTGTGGGGCACAGGCTAGCAGTGCTGTTTATATCTGACAGCCACAGGTCCCTGATTGCTCTGTCATTAAACCAGCCACAACCAGATACTTAAGCTCAGGAAAATTTAAAGTTGGACTGGTAGGTTAGTCTCATGTGAGGGTCAAAGTGATATTCAGCACATGGAAAGCTTGATTATGAAGCAAAGCAGGGATGAGGAACATTGTGAGGAATGGAACTGCAAGCTTAAACATTGCGAGAAATGGAACACCAAACTTAAACTTAAGGGAGGGCGTTCTGTTACCTGGACAACTCCATTGACAACATTGACATTTTTTTGAAATTTCAGCCATGTTCTAACAGTAGAATGCAAGAAGGAGATTTATGTATGAGAATTGACCATTACCTCCAAGGGTTTCAACCCTTCCAAGATCCAGTTTTTTCTCTTTATAGTGGTCATCATTGTCTCCTCCATGATGTCTAGGACAAGCAGGTATACACCATTGTGGTTGATATTTGCTGAAATGTCATAGCAAGCTATTCTATTGTATTCACAAAAGTAGTTCACTACCATCCCCTCAAGGGGTAATTATAGATTGCCAATAAATGCTGGCTTTGACAGCAACCTTTCACTTTCAAATATCAGGGACCCCTACAATCAAATGTATTTGAACAGAACAAGCTATAATTCATGGTAAGCTGCTCCCAGAAATACATGGTGCTACAGATTCTGAACTTCCATTTTGTCACTGTCCTATAGTGAATTTGGCATTGCCTGGAGTGATTTGAATGGAATCAGCCAGGTGGATCTTAAAATATGAGTTTCCTGATTGGGCATGTTGACCTCGTCCAGTCAGGGGCCCTGACTGCCAGATATAAATTGGAATTTCCTAAGAAAAAAATAAATAGGAGTGTCAGAGGTTCTGCTCACTTTAGGAGCCAGCTCTGTGCTCGTTACATCTGTGTCATGTACTATGCATGTGTAAATAAACGGTGACTTGGTGCTGGAATATCGGCCTTTGTGGAGTTATTTCATTGTCAAGAAAGTGTCTGATGTAAAAGATTCTATGTTTAGTCTTGTGCTAAGCATTAACAAAAAAAAGAGGAACACTGCAAATGCCCTAGCCATAATGGAAATGACTCCCATGATTCTTTTGAGTCACCACCAACTACTTCATATCACAATCTCTCTGCCTGAGCTCCTGTTCCATACCACCTGGAATCAATAAAATAAGCCTTCTCGTCAAACCCTTCTCCTGTTGATAATCGCTGCTCCTTTTTTTTCTTATCTTCTTCATCATCCAATCAATGCATGACATTGTGTATGCCCTTTAATTAATCATCTTTTATCCAAAACGGCAAGGATACCCAGAATCCTGCTTTTGGTTGTGCTCCCATCTCAGCAAAGGCAAAACAACCAGAATTCATTCTCAGGGAAGGTTGAAATAAACAATTCATACACATATGCCATTACCATTTTTCATCAAATGCGTTTAAATAAAAATCCTGTCCTATACAATGCAAAATGGAATAAAACAGAGATTCTACTGCCTCTAACTAAGCGTCTTTAATGGACCCATTATGCTTTAAGACCAGACAGGCACCCTCCTATCTTCACAGCTATGTCCAAATGTAAATGCAAGTGCACCTATTACATATCCCAGAACTGCTTTGTGTGCTGGGACACTCGCCCTCAGAGCATATATCCCATCAGCTCCAATCTAATTGCCCCAAAAAACACTCAGGCTGGCTATATTTTCTCAAGAAGGGGCCAAGTAAGACATTATAAATTCATAGGATTGGGCCCAGAGAATGCTGTTAAATGGCCATCGCACAATAGTTTAGATGTGATTACAGAGGATGAATACCAGAATGTTCTTAACTCTTATTATAAGTGAAATCAAGATTATTTTGCATGAACTAAAAATAGAAATGATGCAAATTAGGACCATTTCCTTTTCCCTGTTCATGAAAATGTCAGATTGTTGGCTCTCTTGGCCAGTGCTGACTGTCCTTCCCCCAGGCTTGTTGTATCAAGGTCAGAGCACTGATGTTTTATGATTCCAGCTTTGATCTTTCAATAAACATGCAATTTGGATTTGGTCATTCACATGTACTCCTGAGATGACAATCACCAGGTCCAGGCATGCTGCAGTATTGAATTCATCTTTGTTGCAATAATTAATTGTCACTGCATTAGATATAAACATAAATTGTTTGGAAAGTCATTTGTTCTGATGAAACTTTTAGGATTTTCCACAAACAATGATGCAGTGTAGAAGCCATTAGGGCAAAATGAATATCAAGTGTGATTTTTTTTTCAAATAGTTTTGCTGATAGAAATACATTATTTCAATTTTGACAAGGTATGCCTATCATATGAGCTTCACCCAATCAGTGGGCAGAGAGCACCTTCAGGTTTTCTCTGTCAACAGGCAGTGTTTCCAGTAGCTGGAAGGGTTAATTGGAAACCTGCAACTTATTGGATAATTTTTCATTCATACTCAATAAAATAAATTTTGAAAGAAGCTATCTCAATGATTGGACAAATTACAGTGAAATAAAAAGAAAACATTCATAACTTACTACCCGCAGAAAGAAAATTCTGCATCATGTTTTCATTTATAATTTGTCAGGATAACAAATTAGTACTTTGTAAATGATCTGCTTTTAAAACTCTGTTGCAACATCGCACAAATTTTGCTGCATACTTCCTCTGTAATATGTATACATTGATGTAGCCAAAAGCCCAAAGCCTTAAATTAGTGGGCTAGGAACATATTCTGATCTTAGTGATCAGCCATGGGGTAAAATGTGAAATATGAGTTGCATTAAAACCACACACTTATCCTTCAAAGATATTGGTTGAAGGATACAGTTACAAAAGTGACTTGCTATGAAACCAAAATATGCAGTTTTCTTTCTTTATTTGAACCTCCCATTTGATGATCTTTCAATTTGGTTAAAACTGATAGTTTAAAAGCTACTCTCAAAGAGAAACTTATATCAGTTGATCCAGATGTCATTCACACTTTCTCAACAGATTCCAGTCATTATTTTGTGAAAGAAAAATTATGGTGAAGCAGGCTAGCATCTTTGCTGTCTGTAGTCTTAAAGGCCCAAATTTAAGAACATAGGAGATGATTATAGTTTAAAGTGTAAGTTCTTTTTCTCATTTTCTTCAGCAACACAAATGAATATCTCACCCACATTGCAGTGTTTTGGTACCATCATGTTCACAGTCTGAGATATGCCCCAGAGATTACAATTTCAGTTTATAGTGTGTTTTCTCTCTTTGAAGCCTCTTTGACACATAATCAGATGTGACACTCCATAGTGTCTCTCTCTCTCTCTCTGCAGCCATTTTAACTCTATAATAAAACCAAGAACTGTGGATGCTAGGGATCTGAAACAAGCAAAAGCTGAAATTGCTGGAGAAACTCAGGATGTTTGGAGCAAAATGGAGAGAAAATACCATTAGATTTTGAGTCCAATGACCAAGTCAGTTGTGGAGAAGGCTCACTGGACTTACAACAGTAACGCTGCTTTCTCTTCACATATGCTGCCAGGCCTGCTGAGTTTCTCCAGTAATTTATGATTTTGTTTCTTTTTGACTCAATATCCTTTCTCTAAATTGTAATTAAATTTCGATCGGTCCATCGGCGATTCAGGGTCATGATCTGCGGTGACGACAAGCAATAAAGCTATTTGACTCCAAATGTCATCATTGCCTTGAACCAAACATGGGTGTCAGAGAAGAAGAGGAGAAGTCTGAGTAACTGCTCATACCAAGGCAACATTGGACCAAGTGTACAACTGATCTCAGTGACCGTTTTCTGTTGAGGTTGGGCAGTGAAACTTTCTGTAGTTTGACAGAGTTTTCTGATAGGATTCCTGGTTTGCCTGCAGATGAGAACCAGATGGAGAACTTGCCCACTCACCTTCTCACTCTTCTGTGCTACAGTGCATTGCCAGGAATTGATTAAGTGCTCATGGTGAGTACGATGGCAGAGATGGGAGTGAAATCCCAGTAGCAGGAATGCTGAAGAGGAAGTATGCAAAGGAGTATCAATTTGGAGGAAGGAAATAGAACAAAGAACAAAGCCCAGGTACAGGCCCTACGGCTCTCCAAGCCTGAGCCGATCCAAATGTACTGTTGAAACCTGTCGGTCAATTCCTAAGCATTTGCATCCCTCTGCTCCCCACCTACTCATGAATCTGTCCTAACTCATCTTAAATGAATCTACCATGCCTGCCTCTACCACCTCTGCTGGCAACGCATTCCAAACGCCCACCACCCTCTGTGTGAAGTACTTGCCGCGTGTATCCCCCTTAAACTTTGCACCTCTCACCTTGAAAGCATGACCTCTCGTTATTGAATCCTTAACCCTGGGGAAAAGCTTGTCTCTATCCACCCTGTCTATACCCTTCATGATTTTGTAAACCTCAATCACGTCCCCCCTCAATCTCCTTTTTTCTAGTGAAAATAAACCTAACCTCTCTTCATAGCCAGCACCTTCCATACCAGGCAACATCCTTGTAAACCTTCTCTGCACCCTCTCCAAAGTGTCCACATCCTTTTGGTAATGTGGCGACCAGAACTGTACACAGTATTCTAAATGTGGGCAAACCAATGTTTTGTACAATTTTAACATGACTCAATACCCGTCCAATGATGGCAAGCATATGATATGCCTTCTTGACAACTCTATCCACCTGTGAATCAATCTTCAGGGTACAATGGACCTGCACTCCTAGATCCCTCTGCCCATCAACTTTTCCCAAGGCTCTTCCGTTCATTGTATAATTCACTCTAGAATTAGACTTACCTAAATGCATCACCTCACATTTGTAAATACAAATATGGAAATACAAACCCTCCAACACTCTTATACAAAGCACATCAACTGAAAGGCACCAGACTGATGGCAACTTATTAACATAGCATTGTGAGATGGATATCTTCAACTAAGAGATTGTATAATCCATAGTGTCTGTCTTGTATTGACACTCAGTAATGACACATCATTTGAAAAGATGTGCAAGGATTTGTGATTGAATTAAGCTCATTGTGCTCACATGGTATAGGCAGTCCCTGGATTCTGTTCTTGAATTCATTTATGAGTCAATTTGTATACAAGTCAGAACACAATTCAGGAGAATATAACATATTCCTTCCCATTCATAAGTTTGGGATACATTCCTGTATCGGATCTTTAAAATTACCGCTCTGTATAGAATTGTGACCCTCTGTATAGAGAATACAGACTGCTGAAGCCAGACCTTCGGACTCCCTGACACAGAACGGCACAGTCACACCCTAACTATGAACTACTGAGCTAATTATGTACCTCACAAGATAGTTGGGGATTTGCTCATGATCACGGTATTGACACATTTAAGGAAGATGGGATGGAATCTGATTGAAATTTACAGAATGGATAGAGTAGATATAGAGGAGATATTTCCATTAGCAAGTGAGACTAGGACCTGAGGCCTCAGAATGATGGGACGACACTTTAGAACTGAAATGGGAAGGAAGTTTTTCAGCCAGAGGTTAATGAATCCGTGGAACTCATTGTCACAGAACGTACTGAATGTATTTAAGACAGAGATAGATAGGTTCTTGATTAGGAAGTGGATCAAATATTACAGGGAGAAGACAGGAGAATAGGGTTGAGAAACCTATCAGCTATGACTGAATGGTGTGCTAGACTCAACAGGCCAAATGGTCTAATTCTGTTCCTATGTCTTATGGTCTTACGGGCCCTGTTTCAACTAAACTAATAAACAGTTTATACATTGGAATTTCAACCGAACGTCTCTAATTTCCCCTATTTCCATACTCTAAACAGATTCACTCTTGACTGGCAAGAGTGTTTTTCCTCTCATGTCTGTTGTGTCTCCCCTCAAAGGAGAATATTCAATCTTTGATGTTCAACCTTTGCAGTTGCATACATTTGTTGAGGGTCACGAAGGTATCAGATCAACATATGCAGCAAAAATGCAACATCTACTTTATCAATGAAACAAGGCATTGTGGAAAATGTCAATAGTTACATTATCTTTTTGCTCCATTAAATTGCAACTGAATTTGCTGCAATGATATTCAGAATAGTTACAGGAACCCAGTGATTTTTTCAATTCCATTGAAGTGTGTTTTACAAATAAGCAAATATTGTCGATATTTTGTATTCTGTAGCATGCTTGTTTTTCAAGTGCATTGTGTTTCTTCTTGGTTTGCTGCACAATTAAATCCATCAGGCATGAAATACCTAACATCAAAGCAAATATACTTCATAATGAACCTTAAAGTGATATTCCTATCTCCAGGCAATATTAAAGAGCTGCACTGTCTTTATGATTAAATTGGTGAATACATACAGAAATACACACTCAAAAGGTGATTTGATCGACTACTAGGTAAAATGATAGTTTCCTACCAAACTCAGTTGGGTTTGGGTATCAAGGACTCGGTGACACCTTAGCCAATCGACAAAGACATTTTGACTTTAATGAGTTGATCAAGAGTTTTTTGAAAAGTATTATGGGCTAGCACTCAACCAAGATTTGACCTGATTTATGAAACCTATCAACTGAAGATTCCATTGAGCATAACAGCCATGCTGCTGCCATCTTCCATTTGATAGATTACATTGGCTGGTAGACATCTGTGTATGTCATTAAAGAATGAAAGTACATGAAGATATTGTCCTGCTATATGTTGTTAACAGCTGCCCTAACAGGCTTAACGCTCATCAATCCATGGGACTTTCAATTCAATAAAGCTGATTGATCCATATCATATCAATCTTGCTAAGTGTGTAAGTTGGAACAATGTTTAATTGTTTCACAGGATATTTCCCTTAATATGAAATAACTTGAAATACCATTGGTCTTGTGCCAAACAGTAGGCCGTGACCCAGTAAAAATTGCATTAGAAAAGCAACTTTCTGTAATTCTTTTGTTGTTCCATCTGTGATGCAGGGAAAGAATGAATGTCCTAGATACAGTTGAATCATTAGAATTGACTGCTATTCAAATGTAGATTGTTGTTTGTTCATTAACTCATTAAACTTTATTGTTACAGTCCCTGCGAAGACCAATCGCTTTTAAAAGGTGATATGACTTTCCCAGCAACCTCTGCAATGTTTTTAGAGATGAGATGTCTTTCAGCTCAAGATTTCATGTTTTAAGACTCTTACTGTAATATAAAAGCTGAAATCAGCATTGACAAAACATTATTCAGTAGGAAACAAATACAATCGGTGAGTTTATTAACACAATCAGAATCTCCATGCAGCATTCATGCATTACAACACACTCTCAATAGGCAGGTCGTGTTGGTTTAAGTCCAAAGGTCTTCCTGGATCTAACAAGATCTCTTTTCCCTGCTTCACCAATGTGAATCTTCCAGTGCCCTTTTAAACAAAGTACACTTCACTCAACTGAGCATGTCTGAATGGAGTTCCCATTGCAAGGTTTTCTCTGGAGAGCTTGCATCCTTGAACACTGCACAATCCTTCTTTCCTTGTTGGTTCCACATTCAAGGCTATCTGCTTTGTGGTTAGCCCAGAAGCAATCTTTTACTTCTGCCTGGTGCTGAGTGTCTGTTCTTTGTCTTCTATCCTCCCCAAAAAATCAGTGTGACTGTTTCTGAGAGTTTGAACACAAAAACAAAAACCTCAGGGGATCCAAGATGGCAGCGACCCAGCAAGTCTGAGTCTATAGTGCTCCTCCCAAGACTTGGGCAAAATGGGCCACCCACACCCACCACACTCACCAAATCATTTAAAATAGCTGTTTAATTTAATTAGTTGCTTAGTATTAAATTTAAACAATCTAATCTTTAGTAAAAATGACTAAAGGGAAGGGAGCCCGCAGCTCTCAGCAAGCAGGAACCCCTCCCCCACCCTCTCCAGCTGCAGCAGAGGCGTCCACAGCCGCCTCGGGGGAACTTACCTACAGTGGCAAGCCTTGTGGAAATCATCTCCAAACTGGATGCGAAGATCAACGCTTTCATTGAAGAATCCCGAAGTCGATGGGACTCACTCTCGGCCGCGCTGCAAAAGCACGACCGAGACATTAAAGAAATCGAGCGCCGAGTCGGAGGGGCAGAGCTAAAGGGTGCGACCTCCGAAACTACAGCGCAATCGGCCGTGGATCAGGTCCAGACTCTCGAACAGCGTGTCTGGACCTTAGAGAATTACATTGACGACCTCGATAATCAGCGTCCTCGCCCGGTCCTGTTCTGGCTGCAGAGCTATAGGGAGAGGCAGATACTCCTAGAAGCCTCTAGAAATCTTGGAAAAGATTCCCAAGCCATGATCTATAAAGGATCCAAGATCATGTTATTCCAGGACTTTTCCCCAGCTCTGGTCCGAAAGAGGAAGGCATTCGATGAGGCGAAGAAGTGTTTAATGGACTTAAATATTCAGTACTCCTTACGCTACCCAGCGACGCTACGCTTTAACAATGAAGGATCCATGTATAACTTCGGATCGCCAGAAAAGGCTAAGGAATGTTTGGACTTTCTTAGATAAATTGTAAGAGATAATGGATCTTGGTTTGTCTTTCCCCCACTCCGGTTTATATCCCCCCCCCTTTTTCTTTTTTCTTACCTTACTGTTTAATATTATCTTGGGGGGTGGGGAGAGTGATTTATTTATTTATTCTCTATTTAATGATTTTCTCCCCCCCTTGGGGTTGTTTTTTTTATTATTCTATGTATGTATGTGTGTATGTATATATATGTTTGTGTATATATCTGTATATATATATAAGCCGGGGAGTTTAGTTAATGTTGGTGAGGGGAGGTGGTTACCTTATTCTATTTTACCTCTGTCTCTAGGAGCGGGGTTGTTTTCCCTTGCTATTTTGTATTATTATATTTAATTATTATTTGTTGAGGTTGTAATTTTATAGTTATATATGTTTATACGTGGTATTAACATTACCAAATATATCCAGG
>NC_057733.1:18778924-18784637 GCF_004010195.1 Chiloscyllium plagiosum
GAAGAATCACCATCTGTAACAGAACTCAGGCTATCCTGCTGAAGATACTTCATAGGGCCCATATAGCACCGGATCGATTGGCAAAATGTAAGGCAGGAGCATCTCCAAATGTAAAATAGAGGTGGGCACTCTTGTACATTGCCTATGGACCTGTCATAAGGTTGACAGAAATTTTAGGAACGGAAATTAAAGTGGACCCCATATCTCTCCTTTTGGGCTTTTCGAACTTATCCTCCCTGGATATGCACGGGAAGAGACTATTTTCTATTCTCTCTTTCTGTGCAAGAAAAAATATTTTGGTAAACTGGGTGGCTGAGGGCCCCCCTGGACTTTCAAATTGGCACAGATTAATTATGGAATGTATTCCCCTTGACTTCCTTACAAATATGGTGCACCAAAAGACCGAATTATTTTATAGAATATGGCAGCCCTTCTTGAATTATATGAATACAGATATTTCGGCTATCCTAACAAGGGCTTTTATTTAATTGAGATTACGAACCTGGCTGGTCCGGGGCCCTTTGGGAGAGGAATCCCGCACAAATACGGGTTTTGTTACATTTGATGTTAACACATTCCGAGCGTGTATCTCACTGCCCAATTTTTATGTTATCCGCTGGGTTTTTTTCTCTTTCTCTTATTTGAATAATGTAAGAGACTTAAGTATACACTCCGGTTAGTTGAGTTTTTTTTTCTCGGTATTTTTCTTTGTTAACTTTTGGTTATTATATATTTAAGATTTAATTGTATACAATGTTTGTACTTGAGAGTTTTGTTTATTTTTGTAAACTTGTAAAAATGTTAAATTTCTAATAACAATATCTATAAAAAAAATCCTCTATACCCACATTGCATCCACATGTCACCAGGCAAAGTTCAGTACAACTTTATTCTGTCACACCATTCCAGGACATTTTGTTTTAGCTTAAATCAAAAGAGAAAAGTTGAGATGTCTATAAAGTCTAGCGGTCATAACTATCCATAATTGCAATTCTATGTAACTTAATACTGACAAAATAATTAATAAAGAATCTGTAAAGAAACATGTTGAAGCATGATTCAAGGGATTATTTTTCATCTGCAAATTCCTTAAAATATTTGAATTCCATTGAAGAAATGTAACTGAAGGCAAAATGTCTGTTTTTGCATAAACTGTACTTACAATTATGTACATTTTTGTCAAGTCTTTCATTCCTCAGGTTTTCATTCAAACTCATTCATACATGATCAAGTGTAAACCCTGCCATGAGCAATCAGACAGCACACTGGAATGCATTTATTAAAAAAGGTCTTTAAGTAATGCTTCTTAATAATTTTAAGAGTGATAACTTGGTGGTGTGATTTATAAAGCTGAAGACAAGTTGATTACAAAATAAGTATTTTAATCAGAATGTCTTCTCTACCAGCTGTGTGAGTCACCCAATTTTAAGCAACTTAAAATAACAAAATAAATGATGATGTGGAACCATTTACTAGCTTCATTGCTATAAAGTAGTTGGTTTCTTAGTGAGCTTAACAAGAAAATATATTCAAAAATATATATATAGGGAAAACATGATGACACTTTTCCTTATATGGAACAACTTTCCTGAGCAACATCTAGAAGCAGGCATCGTTTGGATCAAAATGCCAGGAATACTGGAAGTCACAAACAAGATATTTATGGAAAACCCCATAATTCTACCGTGGAAAGAGTGGGCTTTGCCAAGGATAAGCAAGAGCCCCTCTCCAGCCAACCTCCTCCATTGGGGCCTCAGTACAATTCCCTTAGATACTTGTGGAGAGGTACAAACAACACTGCACATTACTGAGGAGTGTGCTCCCTACAGACTAGGTGATGGACTAATCACCCTAAACGTGGAATATGAGAAGGCTATCTCAAAGCTTTGGGGATTTGTATTGTGAAGTAACAAACAAAGATAACTTTGTGTTTGAAAAGACAGACAACAATCTATACTCCACCAATGCAGAGGATGAAAGATAAAATCTACTCAGTAACAAATGAAAATTGGATCCTCTGCAGATCAACCTGAATTTGCAATCTAGCAATGCTCTTCTACCTAGAAGCAATGGCTTAGTTAGCGATTCCTGAGCAGATCTGTAGCTCAGGTTGAGATTCTGGACATAGGTTTGCTCGCTGAGCTAGAAGGTTCATTTTCAGATCTTTCACCACCATTCTAGGTATCATCATCGGTGAGCCTCTGGTGAAGCACTGGTATTATGTCCCACTTTCTATTGATGTATCTTGATTTCTTAAGGTGGGTGATATCATTTCCAGTTCTTTTTCTCAGAGGATGGTAGATGGATTCCACATCAATGTGGTGTTTATTGATGAAGTTCGGGTTGGAATGCCAGGCCTCTAGAAATTCTCATACATGTCTTTGTTTGCTTGTCCTAGGGTGGATGTGTTGTCCCAGTTAAAGTGGTGTCCTTCTTCGTCTGCATGCAAGGTTACTAGTGATACTGGCTCATGTCTTTTGGTGGCTAGTTGGTGTTCATGTATCCTGGTGGCTGGTTTTCTGCTTGTTTGTCCGATGTGTTTGTTACAGTCCTTCCATGGTATTTTGTAAATGACATTCGTTTTGCTGGTTGTTTCTATTGGATCCTTCCGGTTCATTAGTTGCTGTTTTAGCGTTTTGGTAGGTTTGTGGGCTACCATGATGCCAAGGGGTCTGGGTCGTCTGCAAGCCATTTCAGAGATGTCTTTGATGTGAGGTAATGTGGCCAGAGTTTCTGGCTGTGTTGTCTGCTTGATGGGTTTGTTGTTGAGAAATCAGTGGACTGTATTTATTGGATACCCGTTCTTCTTTAAAACACTGTATAGGTATTTTTCTTCTGCTCTTTGTAGTGCTTAGGTGCTGCAGTGTGTAGTGGCGCATGGAAATGATACCCCAGTATCAGGGCTCATAGAGGAAGCAATAATACAGAGACTTGAACAAGCTTCCCTCCCATTTATCCAACCCAAACTTTGGGTCTGCTACATAGATGACACCTTTGTCATCGCAAAACGGAACAAATGAGAAGAAACACCCAACACCATCAACAATATACCGAACGGCATAAAATTCACAAAAGAAGAAGAGAACGACAACAGATTCCTATTCCGAGATGTGACAGTTGAATGAACAGTTAATGGAGAACTTCAAACCAACGTCTACAGGACAACAACACACAGACCAAATACTTAATTAGAGAAATAACCATCCCAACATCCACAAACGGAGCTGCGTCAGGACATTATTTCAATGAACCACAACACACTGCAGCACCCAAAAACTACAAAGAGCAGAAGAAAAATACCTGTACAGTGTATTCAAGAGCAGGTATCCAATGAATCTAATTCCTGAGGAAGGGCTTTTGCCCAAAATGTCGCTTTTCCTGCTCCTCGGATGCTGCTCAACCTGTTGTGCTTTTCCAGCACCACGCCCTCAACTCTAATCTCGAACATCTGCAGTCCTCACTTTCACCCAATAAACACAGTCCACCGATTTCTCAACAACAAACCGACAACAAACCACAAACCTACCAACACACTAAAACAGCGACTAATGAATCTAAAGGATCCAATGGAAACAACCAGCAAAACAACTGTCATTTACAAAATACTATGCAAGAGCTATAACAAACACTACATTGGACAAACAGGCAGAAACTTGCCACCAGGATACATGAACACCAACTCGTCACCAAAAGACATGACCCACTATCACTATCAAAAACTGTAAGTACAACAAACTTTTATCTACCCAGCTCCATAACCAGCGCTCCTCGAACATTCCAGAAGATTCTCCTGGCCTTGGAAACGCCATTAGCCATGTGGCTGATGCAGCTACCACCCCCACGCTGATTGATGATGTCACTTCTGCCCCCATCATGGCCACTCCCACATCCACCGATTTCTCAACAACAAACCGACAACAAACCACAAACCTACCAACACACTAAAACAGCGACTAATGAACCTAAAGGATCCAATGGAAACAACCAGCAAAACAACTGTCATTTACAAAATACTATGCAAGAGCTATAACAAACACTACATTGGACAAACAGGCAGAAACTTGCCACCAGGATACATGAACACCAACTCGCCACCAAAAGACATGACCCACTATCACTAGTATCCTTGTATACAGATGAAGAATGACACCACTTTGACTGGGACAACATATCCACCCTAGGACAAGCTAAACAGAGACACATATGAGAATTCCTAGAGGCCTGGCATTCTAACCAGACATTCATCAATAAACACATTAATTTGGGCCCCATCTACCATCCTCTGAGAAAAAGAACTGGAAATGGTATTACACACCTTAAGAAACCAAGATACATAAAAGAAAGTGGGACATAACACCAGTGCTTCACCAGAGGCTCACTGATGATGTTACCTAGTATGGTGACGAGACATCTGAAAATGAGCCTTTCAGCTCAGCGTGCAAACGTACATCCAAAACGGATTAATTATTAAAATATTTTTGAATAATTGAAAGCAGAAGCAATTACTGGAGTAATAAAACAAAGAACTGCAGGTGCTGGAGATCTGAAACAAAAATAGAAATTGCTGGAGAGACTCAGCGGTCTGGTACGATCAGTGAGGAGATAGCAGAGTTAATATTCCGGTCTAGTGGTTCTTCTTCAGGACTGCTAGCAGCTAGGAAATAATGATATTTATGCTGAAGGCAAAGTGGTGCAGGGAAGGGCAAAGGTGAGCAGACAGGTGGAGATGAAAACTAGAGAGAGGAATGAAATGGGCAGATAAACAAAGAGATTTTGGATAGCAGGCTAGTGCAAAAGAAAAGCTGAATAAGTGATAGTAAGAGTTAGAAGTAAGTGAGAACGCATGACTGTGTTAAAAGCAACCCATGTCATAACAGGACCAAGTGTGGGGTGTGTTAAAAAAAAATGCTTTCCAAGAAAAGGTGGATTTCCTGAGGAGAAATAAATCCAAATGTCTCCACAAAACTGTGACCTAAGAAGTCCTTTCTGTTGCAGGATCTCTTGATTTGATAAATTTTATGTCAACTTCTTAAGGTCACTGGTCACATTGATAAATAATTAACTGGTTTTCGCTTTTGACATTAATAGTCACTGGGTTTTTTTTACGCTACTGCCAATTGTGAAACGTTTCCATGATAACCAAGTAATCCTCCTTTTCCTACAGATTGTTTAATTTGTTAGGCAGGAGTAAGAGTAACGTTTTCTTCTGTCTAAGTTCATTCAAAAGCATCCATGTCCTTCTAGTGGTGTTGCAATAGGAACTGCACGTCATTTTCCAAATGTAGCCTACCTAAAGTTTGTACATCTGTAACATAACTAGCCAACTTTTAAATTCAATGCCCCAGCTGATGAAGACAAGTGTGCTGGATGCCTTCTTGACCACCTTATCCAATTGTTTTGCCACTTTCAGAGATCTGTGGACCAGTATGCCCAAATCTCTCCATATGGGCGAAAGTGAGGACTGCAGATAGAGTCATAGAGATGTACAGCATGGAAACAGACCCTTCGGTCCAACTCGTCCATGCCGACCAGATATCCCAACCCAATCTAGTCCCACCTGCCAGCACCCGATTCATATCCCCATCCAAATGCCTATTAAATGTTGCAATTGTACCAGCCTCCACCACATCCCCTGGCAGCTCATTCCATACACGTACCACCCTCTGTGTGAAAAAGTTGCCGCTTAGGTCTCTTTTATATCTTTCCCCTCTCA
>NC_057733.1:18785031-18855318 GCF_004010195.1 Chiloscyllium plagiosum
AGATCCTGTTGTAATCTGAGGTAACCCTCTTCGCTGTCCACTACACCTCCAATTTTGGTGTCATCTGCAAACTTACTAACTGTACCTCTTATGCTTGCATCCAAATCATTTTATGTAAATGACAAAAAGTAGAGGACCCAGCACCGATCCTTGTGGCACTCCACTGGTCACAGGCCTCCAGTCTAAAAAACAACCCTCCACCACCACCCTCTGTCTTCTACCTTTGAGTCAGTTCTGTATCCAAATGGCTAGTTCTCCCTGTATTCCATTCGCAGGAAAATAGACATTTCGGGTAAAAGCCCTTCATCAGGAAAGAGGGCTTTTTCTGATGAAGGGCTTTTCCCGAAACGTCGATTTTCCCACTCCTCGGATGCTGCCTGACCTGCTGTGCTTTTCCAGCCCCAGATCCCTCTGTATGCCAATGTTCCTAATGATTCTGTCAGTTTTTGTATAATTTACAGCTGAATTTCATCTTCCAAAATCCATCACCTCACTTTGTCTGGATCAAACTCCATCTGCCATTTTTCTGCTCAAATCTACAATCTGTCTAGATCCCACTGTATTCTTTGACAATCCTCACTATCTGCAACTCCACTAATTTTGATGTCATCTGCAAACTTACTAATCAGACCACCTCCATTTGCCTCCAGATCATTTATATATATTACAAACAATAAAGGTCTCAATACTGATCCCTGCAGAACACCACTAATTACTGTTCTCCATTCTGGAAAGCATCCTTTCACCACTACTCTTTCTTCTATGACCAAGTCAGTTTTGTATCTAGCCAGCTCACCTTGAATCCCATAAAACTCTACCTTCTCTACCAGCCTGTCATGAGTTATCTTGGTAAATTCAACATAGAAAACATCCACTGCCCTTCACTTATCAATCATTCTTGACACTACCTCAAGAAACTCAGTGCCAGAGAAGCTCAGAGCCATGCTTCCACTGCATGCCATTGCCTGATTCTGAACCCGTCAGTGAGCTCACTCGATGGTGAATCCAATAGACTCCCAGGCATTTTGGCAGGGGAATGTAAAATCGTTAATCAGTTCAGAGGTGCTATTACTCATCTACTAGAGAAGTGAGACTTGAGCCTGTGTTTCCGGTCCAGGGGTGGATACTACCAAGAGATAAGGACACCACCACTGTGTCACAGGAGGTCACATTATGGAAAGTAGGTAACCTTCGTTGAAACCCTTTACTTTGTTCCGATGATGTTAAAGACAGCCACAAAGAGGGAGTCTCTTTGAGAGTTAAAAGTTTTCAAAGAAAATGAGCAACCAGTCTGCTGTTGCATTGAATAAAAAGGAAACCATGAGGATCAAACAGCAGTGTATCTTATTGTATAAAATGTTATTTCGAAATTTTTAAAAATGCTGTTTCTCATGTTATGTCACTGCAGGAGCGATGTCTGCTTAGAGGATGAGAAAACAAGAGCCAGACAGTTTGTATGCTCATAATTATTCATACAGTAGAGGTTTCTTTTTAATTAACTGAAATTATTTATTTCAATTGAAGCAATTTTTCAGTAACACAATGTCTTAGTACCATCAGTTATGATAGGAAAACAAGTTTTTCAATGAACAAAATTAATTGTTTCCCATGGTAATGGATTTTATATTTTCCTCTGCTGTGGATATCTCAAAGCAAGTGATTTGGCACACAATAGAGACATCCTCTGCAAATATAAACGTTCTAGTAAACCTACCAATGTACCCCTTCAACCACATCAGGGGCAGCTCCAAGTATAAAAATTTCTTGTGAGTGCCCCACCCATTCGCCATAAATGTCAATGATTTCAGATGCCATTCTTTATGTTACCAGTAACAGAAATAACAAACCAGTCAATCAGCAAATACAGAAACATGGTAAACACAAAGGCTGAATGAATTTGGAGGCCCTTTTTGGCTTCGTGCAACGGTGAGACAGCAGTCTGAAAAGCTGTGCATTGAGATAAGGCACCAAGACAGGAATGTTCAAGCTGAGCTCAAGGCAAAAGCACTACAGAGCAAAAGTGAATTAAATTTAAAGAAACTATTTGACACTTAGTTGAAGCTGCAATAAGCACTGATCGGTGGGAATCTAACTAAGCAAATAAATAACCTAATAGATCTTTCTTGGAATAAATGCATAGCTTTTAGCTGGTAGTTCAAACAGAGAGATCGTGTTCAGGTGCATAAATCCCTGAAAGTTCCCACCTGGGTTGATAGGGTTGTTAAGAAGAGGTGTCAGCCTCGACACTGATGTCTCACTCTGCCAGAAACTCTCAGTCAATCACAGGCTGACACCTTCTAGGAGCTGGAAGCCATTACTGGAGGCTCAGGTTACATAGCCATGAATGGCTGTAAATGCGAGTAGGTAATAATACCTCTTAGGAGGCTACAGGACCAGGAGAAAGGGATCAAGGGGTTGGAGCAAGGACACAAGGTGACTTTTTGCAGTCCTGCTTGTGCTCCAAATACTCTGGAATTGGGACAGGTCGAGTTTCCCACCAAGATGGTGGGCAGTCTTGCCTGTTGGGTAAACAGCAATGTTTCTAATCTGCTGGGAAGGCAGGTATTCTTGTCAGTGTTTGATTAAGGACCTTGAGTGGCTGTTTATTGTCCACTTAAGAACTTTAATTGGTAGCAAGTTGGGAAGGTGACCCATTAGCCTTCCCATCCATAACCGGATTGCTGGGATGGCAAGAAGGGTGAGAGCCTCTCTGGTGTCAACCTGCTTGATTATTTGCTATTCCTGCCACTGCCCCATCTCTGGCGTCCCAAAATATTAAAGACTGTGGTGGTTCAAGAGGGTAGATCTCACCAACACCTTCTCCAGGACAATTGGAGACGGGAAATCAATTCTGGCCTGGGCACTCATGCTCACAGCCCCTGAATGAACAACAGTACTGTAGAAAATAGATATGTGAAACTATCCACTACCTCCAAGTTACATTGTCAAGGATAAATCATGAGAATCCTGGATCATTTGTCTTCCTGATTTGGATAGTCATGGCAAATTCATTAAATGCCTATCTACCCTAAGACACTGTCCCCTGCCTCCAACAGAGACCGAGAAGTTTGTGCAAATGCTGTAGGAATGCTGGGTTCCTATGCCTAATAAACTGTCTCACATTAGCACCTGGAGCTTTGCCAATAGCAAGTAAGTCAATAGCTTTGCTAAGCTTCTCCACAGTGGGTTTGATATTCAGCTCTATCATGAAAGATATGCTTTCTAAGGCAACTAAGCTAATTCAGTGAATGTATTCCTCCTAGGACACAACTCAGTGTAGTCACCTATTCAAATATTTGTTGTGGTTGGTAATGTCTTAGTTTACAATTGTTTTCAATGGAACTCTTTTCTTTGCTCATTGATTTGTCACTTCTTTGAACTTTTCAAACATGTTCCTTGACTCTCCTCTGTTAAAGGCCATTTGGATATTCTGGCCAATTTGTAGCTGATAGCCACTGATGCATTGCCCAGCGTTATGTTTGATTTTATTTTCAGTGGCTTTTATATGCAGTCTTAAACTTCTCACTGAGATCATTGTTCCAAACAGGTAACTGAATTCCAGAGGCAAGGTGAGAGAGACCAGCCTTGAGATCAAGGGTGTATTGAGGAGATCTAGCGAAACTGTATCATTGGGAATCTGGGGAAGATTAGAGCTGTACTTGGCACATAGGAAGCGGGCTGTGATTATTAGTGGGCAGTCATTCGTGCTGTAGGACATCACTGCAGGAGTTCCTCAGGCTAGTGCCTTTGCCCCAATCAACTTCAGTTGTTTAATGATGACCTCCCTCTGTGATTCTGTTAGAAATGGGGACAATCATTGATGACTGCATAATGTTCAGCATAATTTGAAACTCTTCAGATACAGAAGCAGTCTATGTTCAAATACAACAAGAGCTACATAATATATGAGCTTGGGCTGACATTGCAAGCAAAATTCAAGCTATGCAAGTGCCAGGCAATGACTGAATATCCCTAATAAAGAGGATCTAGCCATCACCCCTTGACCATCAATGGTATCATCATTACTGATTCCCCTATTACCAACATCCTGTGGATTACAATTGACCAGAAACTGAATTGAGCTGACTATATAAGTACTATGGCTAAAAGACAGGTCAGAGCCAATAACCCATTTCATGACTCCCCAAAGCCTGTCCATTATCTACAAGGTACAAGTCATCAGTGTGATGGAATATTCTCTACTTGCCTGCATCGTAAAGCTCCAGTAAGACTCAAGAAGCTCAACGCCATCCAGGGTAAAGCAGATCGCTTTATTGGCTTCACATCCACAAACACTCACTTCTCCATTACCGATACTCAGTAGCAGCAGTATGTACCGTTTACAAGATGCACTGCAGAAATTTGCCAAGGATCCTTCGAAAGCACTTTCCAAACCCCTGACCACTACCACCTAGAAGCACGAGGGCAGCAGATATGTGGGACCATCACAACTTGCAAGTTCCCCTCCAAGCCACTCACCATCCAGACTTAGAAATATATTATCATTCCTTCAGTATCGCTGCATTAAAATCCTGGAACTCTCTCTTTAATGGCAAGGATTGCTGCAGTCGAAAAGTGTGCCAGTGGAAAAGCACAGCAGGTCAGCCAGCATCCAAGCAGCAGGAGAGTCGAAGTTTCGGGCATGAGTCCTTCATCAGGAATGAATACTGGCACAGCCAGCATGCCCACATCCTGTAAGTGAATAATCAAAAACCTCTCTTTTAATGAATGAGAGCAAACAACTAAGCTTCAATGGCAGGTTCGATCACAGTGGTGTTAGCTGCAACTCACTCAATACTTTTCCACTCTTGCTTCCCATTTGATAAGCGGGCAGTCCAGTAGGTGGTTAGATTGTAGGAAAGAAGAGAAAGGGATGTGGGAACTGGACAGTTGAATGGGATTCGTACACAGTTCATGTGGAGGACAAAAATCAGCATGGGCCAGCTTGGACTGAGCAATCTGTTTCTATGTTTGATTTTTGTGTAACTTAAGGTAATGAAAGACATAAAATGTAGCTCCTTGAAGAGTGTTTGTAGTCCCTGTAGTGCTTGTCGTTGCAGCAGTGAATTTCTCTGCAGTTTATCAAATGTAGAACTTAATGTTTCCTAAATTACACTGTTCTCCTGCGCAGTATGTTCACTTCCAAATCCATAGCATGATAATTTGTTGATCAATTCCTTCAAAGCAATTGTATTAATAACATTCTTGCAAATTGAATGGAAATGGATAGGCCTCCAACAAACACTACCTCAAAGATGGCATTCAGTGCCATTTTACTAATTTGTAGCATTTCACAAAATTTTGAGATAGCTACGTTGAGCAAAATCTTATTTTTGGCACAATAAGGCATTGTTTATCACCCCATTCACATTCTATGCAGCATTTCCTGCTTCTTGAAAAGACCAACATTTCTCAGTACATTCTGCCAGAAGTAAAACTCACCCAGCAATCAGACATGCCAGAACACCACAGATCAGCTGCTTACTTACCATGCACTACCACTTGTGAAAGCATAGATAATGATCTTAAATTCTCCTGATACTTGTGGCAAATGGACAAGTTTTCATGTTTGCCGCTAGTTCTGAGAATTAATCTGACACTATGCAGAGAGCTTTTTACAGAGATTGTAAAGTAACAGTGCTTGGAGTGGAATGTTATTCCACTTTTTGTGAGCACTGAATTAAGTCTACATTATCAGAACAATCAGAGCACTGAAGGAAGTGGCTTTGGAAATATTGGATGCATTGATGGTTATATTCCTAAACTTGATAGATTCTGGAACAGTTCCTATAAATTGCGGAGTGGTGAATGTAACCCCACTATATGAAAAGGGAGAAAAAGAAATAAAGAGCTTTGGACTAGTTAACCAAACATCAGCAGGAGAGAAAAAATGCTAAATGCGAATATAAACAATTTGATAACAGAACTTTTAAAAAGCATTAAAGGAATTGGACCAATCCAGAAAAGCATTAAAAAGGCCAATTATGCAAGATAAATCTACTGGAGTTTTTCACTAGTTAACTAGTAGAATAAGGAGAGGAGAATCAGTGGATGCGGTGCATTGGGATTTTCAGAAGGCTTTTGAGAAGTGGTTAGTCGGCCAGGTTAATAGGGATCTAATATATTGATTGAGATTGAGAATTGATTGACAGACATGAAACAGACATTGGGAATAAGTGGATCTTTTTCGGGGTGTCAGGCAGTAACAAATGCAAGGATCAGTGCTTGATCTCAGTTTTTCACAATACATATAAATGACCGCAATGGGGGAACGAACTGTAACACTTCTAATTTTGCTGTTGAGTAAGAATTGGACAGGATTATGAGTTGTAAGGAAGATGCAAGGAGGTGTCCAGGTGATTTTCCTGATGAAGGGCTTTTGCACGAAACATCGACTTTCCTGCTCCTTGGATGCTGCCTGACCTGCTGTGCTTTTCCAGCACCACTCTAATCTTGACTCTAATCTCCAGCATCTGCGGTACCCACCACCATCCAGGTGATTTAGACAATTCAAATGAGTGGAGAAACAAATGGAAGAAGCAATACGATATGGCTAAGTGTGAAGTTTTACACTTCAGAATGAGAAACAGCAAAGTAGAGTATTACTTAAATGGAAATATATTGGGAAATATGAATGTCCAAAGAGATCATACACTCATCAATGAAAGTGGATGGGCAAGTGCAGCAATCAATTGGGAAGGCAAATGAAGGCATCTTGGCCTTCATTGCAAGAGTTCAGAAGTAGGGTTGCCTTATTTCAGTTGTACAGGGACTTGGCAAAATCACACCTAGAGTATTGTGTGCAATTTTGGTTCCTCTACCTAAGAAAGAATAGACTTGCCTGAGGGAGTGCAGTGGAGGTTGGCTAGACTGATACCAAGGATGGCAGACTGTCCTATGAAGAGAGGTTGGTTTGACTAGGCACTAGAGTTTAGAAGGATGAGGGAGGATCTGATTGAAATGTTTAAAATTCTAACAGGGCTGAATTGGACTGACTAGGCACAGAGAGGACAATTTTCCTGGTTGGGGAGTCTTGAACAGGGGTCATAGTCTTAGAATATGGGGTAGACAATTTAGGACTGAGATGAGGATTTTATTTCACTGAAAGAGTAGTGAACCTCTGAAATTCTTCACCAAAGAAGGCTGTGGAGGCCAAGTCATGCATACCAGAAAGAGGTAGATACATTTTTAGATTTTAAAGGCATCAAGAGTATGGGAAACAAGCAGGAATATAGCATGAGATAGAGGATAAGAGGATCATATTGAATGGTGAAGCAGGATTGAAGGGCTGAATGGTCTGCTTCAGCTCCTTGTCTATATGTTCTTATGTAACAATGCATCTTAACATCAAAACTGTGTTGTACTCCAAGTGTAGCTATATAAATTCACAAACACTCAAATATCCCAAACAAATTATTATGCTGAGACCATCAGTTTAATTTCAATTGGCACAGAATTATTAGTTATTTTCAATCTTGAACTTACTGTTTCTTTCTAGAAGTCCCTCAATGTGAGTAGAACACTGTTCATGATGTAAAATGGTAAGAGCCTCCATCTGAAGTCTTTTTACAAAAGGTGGGGTTATTGCACTGCAGCGACCACATGCTTCTGGCTGATCTGGAAAATCTCCTTCTCTTGCTGCCTATCTTAGACATGCAGGAAGTATATATTTATTTATTTTTAGATTAGATTACTTACAGTATGGAAACAGGCCCTTCGGCCCAACAAGTCCACACCGACCCTCCGAAAAGCAACCCACCCAGACCCATTCCACTACATTTACTCTTTCACCTAACAATACGGGCAACTTAACATGGCCAATTCACCTAACGTGCACATTTTATTCTGAACTATGGGAGGAAACCAGAGCACCCGGAGGAAACCCATGCAGACACTGGGAGAATGTGCAAACTCCGCTCCGACAATTGCCTGAGGCAGGAATTGAACCTAGGTCTCTGGAGCTGTGAGGCAGCAGTGCTAACCACTGTGCCACCGTACCGCCCATAATTTGGTCACACTGTGACCACAGCTTCCATGACCACAAAGTGCTGCAGTGGGACTCATGCTTGGAGCTTGTGGGTCAGAGGTTGGGATACAATTCATTGCACCACATGAGCCTTTCCCATCATTAACTGCTGTTCATTGAAAGCTGGGTGTTGGTTACTTTAGAAATAGAATTTGATTTTGCAGAGGACCCTTGCGGTCAACAAAAATGAGAGATTTCCATTCCTTCTATGTGAACTGGTTTTGAAACATGGGTCCTAGAAATAAAAATGGTGTCTTGCTTTGATATACCATTCTCTCCAGTTATGGTGATACTATTATGATCTAATTGCTCAGCTTGAGATTTTACACAATGCCTTCACATACTGGACCACTTAGGATTCTGTGCATAAATCTCATTCTGTGCATAAGCTTTCAATTATGCTTAAAATCACTAAATATCTTGCGGCAACTAAATGAATGTTTTCCCTGATCCTTGAGCCCCCTTATTTCAATACTTAAATTTGAAATTAGTTTGGATTCACACGAGTGTGGAACTATAATAGAAAATTTAATTAGTTACTGCCTTCAACCTTCTCAGAACTATTGAAACAATTGCACCCTGTAATTTAAGTGCTAAAAGTCAGCAGGGTATCACAATAAATGAGAGAACTGCACATAATCACCCTCCTCTACCTAACAATGATACAGTTAGATCATATTTACACCTCATTAAACTGATAATAAGACACACTGGGTGGATAAAATTGTTTAAAAGCATGATACAAACTATTCTTCAACAAGAATAGTTAAGAATTAGCTGTTGTTAGAAAACTTCCAATTTTTTTCCAATAATCTCCCTCCTAATTTCCTCCCCCTTCTGAAAGCATTAACTTGGTCTGATATAATAAAACAAAGAACTGTGGATGTTAGAGATCTGAAACAAACAAAACCAGAAATGTAGTTTGTTTCTCTTTTAGTTTGTTTTAGTCGTGGTTTTCATGAATGGTAATACCTTCATCCACGTGGAATGATTTTACAGGGAGGTTCAAACCAATGGTTAAGTGAGTGTGCAGTGTGGCTGAGACCAATTCATTTCCAAACCTAAATATATATATTTCTAATTTCATCCCCATCACTCAAGCTATTGACATTAATTTTAATCATGGTACCCGTTAGAAATGTTAATTCAGGCACAACCAATTAATTGAACTAACACTTTCTTAGTTCCAATATTTATAGACAATAAAATTGCTTAGCAATATTACTAACTTTTAAAGTTCCTTCTATATATTTCACTTTTTAAAAAGAATGCAACAAATAGTCTCCATTAGTGTGTATATGGTATTCATTATTGATCATGTATATGGAGAACACTTTTTCAAATGTACCCTCGAAATTATAATTAAATCCTCTGTGTAGGTGTGCCTCATCTGCTCCACTTCACTGTCGCTGCTTCCATCCCTGCCCTTTAGGGTGTTGTCACAGACTCGTAGAAATTGCCTGTGTGCTGGCACTGACATCTTGCAGACTCATTGCAAATGAGTGTAGTGCTGGAAAAGCACTGCCAGTCAGGCTGCATCCAAGGAGCAGGAGAGCCGATGTTTCGAGCATAAGCTCTACATCAGGAATGTGACGTGACATTCCTGATGAAGGGCTTATGCTCAAAACCTCAACTCTCCTGCTCCTCAGATGCTGCCTGACCAGCTGTACCTTTCCAGCACTACACAGTTTGACTCTGATCTCCAGCATCAGCATTGCAAATGAGGGCCAACTAATGAAGTCAGTGGGCCTCTAGCTGGTGCCATTGGGTAGAAAATGTAATTATTCTGGCCACAACCCACACCATGTTAGAAGTAAGGCTTAACCTAATATGTCTAGAATTGACCTACCTTTACCTAGCCGTAATGAAGCATTCACTTCTAACTTGGGTTCTGGCATGTAATTCAAAATGAAATTTCAAAGGAAACAATTATAACACTGTACACTCTTAGCAGTGCACTCAAGGGTGGAATATCCAGCCCTAATGCAAATTAACTCCATAATCTACCCGTATGTCTTATTTCATCCTAATTTTTTGGTAGAATACCCTTGTTACCTGAGAGCTGGAATTTTGCACTCTGACCTTTGACTAATTCCCTACTCATTTTATGGATAGATCAATCATCAATAAACTGGAGAAGGGATCCGGTAGATCATTTTCTCCCTTGGTATTTCATTACCAAATAATTAATCAAAATTTACATTACAATATTAAAAAATAAGAAAGGACACAGTGCATAATAGCTCTACCTTCTTGGTAGCTGTTTCAAGAACTGATTTCAATTCACAATTGTTTTGAATGATACAAACACTTATGGTCCAATTACCTTTGAATAACATCTAGCTTTAATAAAATGTGGGTGTGAGGCGGCCAATCAGATTTAATTCCATTAAACTTAACATCAACAAAACAACTTGTACCTCTAAAGTACCATTACCATTGAAAAATATCCCAAGTACTTCTCTGAAGCGTAATTATACAACGATGGATGAAGCAGACTATAAGAATAGTGAGCAAAAATGTGCTCCAAGAGCAAGGCCTTAAGGAGGATCTCTAGAGCATGTGAACAGCAAAAACAGCAACAACAATTTGGAGATGTCTAACACTTCTGACATAATAAAACATTGCAATTCATTTCACAGAAGCATGATAAAACAAAATTAGACATTGAACCCCATCAGGACATAATTAAGGAAATGACCAAATGTTTGATCAAAGAACAGGTTTTGAGACTTGTCAGAATTGTGTTTCCCACATATGGCACTACATTTTAAAAAGTTCATAAAAGATGTTTTCATCCAAAAATTTAACTGATGTCAAAAAAGGCACTCCTAACAGCATAGTTTTAACTTGGTGCGTTAGTTCCACTTTATGGGTTTCTACATTTACTATCCTGTGATAATATTTGCTGTTAGATTTTAGGCAGATTGGAAGAAATGTACAAAGAGTGGCCACTTCAGCATTCACTGAAAGGTTCGGTCTTAATAAACAGCATAGGTTTATAAAACTTTCACTCCTCTATTAAATGCCACATATGTATTCCTATACCATAAAGCTTCAGTGTAACCAAAATAAGTCTGTCCATTAACATTATCTTAAATACAAGGGTCTAATAATATGATATTTGACACCATTTGGTACAAATAGGAGAAAATAAATGAAAATTTTGTAGTTTCTGGTGCACCGTACAATGAAGATGCAATCCCATGGCATGCTATCCCACTTACATTAAGTGTAGCGTTCAGCTCATAGGAGGCTCAGTTTGCTTCTGGAGGTTGTGTTTTTGCTGTGAATGCAAAGTTAAAGCCTGAACTGCAGCAATCATCTTTCTATTTTAAAAAAAAGCCTACTAAATGGATAGTTCATTCAAACGATGCTTCTAAAATTTGAATTAACTCTAAATTGAATTTCCTGGAATGAGACAGGCACTGTGAATTGATAATTCATAATATGTTTTCATCTTTGTAGACACCATCAGCTGGACATAATCCATCATGTGCAAACTGCAAAAGATGTTTGGAGAAACGAGTTTTTCTGTGTTTGAAGATGAATGCATGCATTAAATGGCAATGCTTCAACTTGACTGATATTGAAGATTCTCACGTAATTGTCAAAAAAGATAAATATGAGAGGGCTGCAGGATTTCCATGTTGCATAGTTGAGCAGACTTGAATATTGTTAAATAAAAAAATAAACTATGCCCAATTTTGATATTTTAGTCGACTAATCTTGAATTATAGTATTTGTACATAAAAAGCCAGGCCAATTCCTTGTTATCCATGATTAAAGTATATCAACAAATATAAATGTTGCCTTTTCGATCAAAGCAAAATCACCTGCTGAGTTTTGCCAAAGCAAGATTTTTTTAAAAAATAGATTTGGTTTGGTAATCACAAATGGGCACTTACTTTCACAGAAAATTATTTGGTTGATTCCTGCTCTGACCTTCAACAACCATAGTATCATCTGAATGATCTCTCCAAATTGAATGAATATTTCTTCCCCAAAGGAAATCTCCTATGGTTTCTGTTTCCAAACATTCTCTGGAATGAGTTACATCCTGATAGTTCCATCTTGATCAAATCTACTAAAATTTGAAACAGAGCTGCTATCATTTGCAGTTAAATAGCATAATATTTTTAAAAACTCAACTAAGAATTTTAACTAACTGTACAACAGAGGATGATACCATTTGACTCACCTTGTTTGAATGTGTGTCTTTGAAAGTGTTATCCAATTCGTCTTACGCCTCTAAAATTAGCTGAAGAACTGCAGATGCTGAAAATTTAAAGCAAAAATTGAAACTGCTAAAGAAACTAACAGGTCTGGCAGCATCTGTGGACAGAGAAACAGAATTAACATTTTGAGTCCAGAAATTCATCTTCAGAACAGTCCTCTGCTACTGCTGCTTTTCAAATAGACACCAAATATTTTTTGTCAGTTTATATTATATTTGCTTCCAGCAGCCATTCAGGTACTGTACTCCATCCATAACAACTTACTGCATTAAAAAAAATCCCCAGACTTTATTTTGTAAATTGTCTGAAAGCTCTGTCATTGATGTATCTGCCATGCTGCTAATGGAAATAGTTCATTCCTATCTATTCTCCAAAACTCTTAGTAACTTTGAATGCCTCTCTTATTAAATCTCCCCCAAAATGTTCTCTATGACTGGAAGAATTCCAATTTCTCTGGTTCCCACAAAAATTAAATCACTCTTCCATGGTATCATTCCAACAATGTAATCACTCCAAGGCCTTGACTTATCTCTTAAAATGAGACACCAATTGTATACACTAGTCAAGTCAAGTCACAACCAGAGGCTTGTAAGGGGTCAAGGCATGAAAAATAGGTAAACCTTATCTGAAAAAAGGGATGCAAGTCCAAACTATTTAGCTAAACTATTAAATGTTCCACATAAAAGCAATGCTAAAGGAGAATCAACATTTAATGAGTTACAAAGGGATGAATCTAAGTCAGCCATTTTCTAGAAACTATAAATTTGTGAGCAGCCAGAATCACAAAATGTACATCCACCTTCGAAATTTATAACAGAGAAAAAACACAAATCGACAACTTTTCATCTTGGCCGCAACTTGAACCAAACTGAACAGATTAATTTAGATGTTTAGAAGTCTGAATTATGTCCCTCCTCAGTGAGAGCTGAAATCTAAATATGCTCTTTCTTTTCACATTTTGACTAATCATTGCACCAATGCTATGTTTTTTGGAATTGACATTTACTTGAACTGCAACTCAAATCCCTATTTCCAAATCCTCCTTGATGGCTTTTTTATGCCTTTGGTCTTTCTTACTCTCTTGAAGATTGCTTAATCCAAAATCTAATTTCTTATGAAAAATAAACACTACATCAACACTTATAATTTGCATTATAAGAATATTTGTTTAGAATAAATAATGATCTAGCCTTAATATTTCTCCAAGGTATTTAGGATTCTTAATGACTTTTCCCAGTGTTCAAAGTTCTAAATAATAGGTATTATGTGTCTTAATGAGATGGAGACTCTTAATTCTTGAAACTGGTGCTGTATTTTTATTGTAATATGGGGGCTTAATGAGCATTTTCTATTTTCTCAACAATTGCAATAAAGGGACCATACTGCCCAGAAATCTCTGTAAGGGAGGATCTGTCCACTTTGCCGTTTAAAGTACTTTGTCCAAATAAATAATAAAGCTTGACTATTGACTTTCACTAATATTGATCATCACACTAGTAGAAGCATATAAGTCATACTTCCATAATCCAGCATCTTCAGTACTGGGCTTTTGTTAGACTGGAGAATGTGAGGGACCACAGGAGGTCAAGTGTCAGGATCAGCAGAGTAGTTTTTAAACATGTTTAAAAAGTGCTTTGCAACATATTCAGAATAATTTTGTATTTTATTAATAGATTCAATTAGATTTTCTTGCAGTATATTATATTTTGAAACAATAATTGTTTGTCAATGTAGCACCTAATATAAGGATAAAGTTGCACAGCCACTAGAGGCATTTGTTCCTGCGTTTAATTTTTACATCTCTCACACCCAGCTGTCAGCAACAAAATAAACCTTTTTACTGAAGGGCCAACAAGTATGAACATAATTATTCCACACAACAAGAGCGTTTCACTAAGGTAAATACTGGTACAGATTGGGCACGTGCACACCGAGACCTTGTGATCTGAATAATGACTTTACATAGACTGAAACCAGAATTAGACCCATACTGTTGGTGCCAAACCACAAAGCTTACCAGACTAGACAATGCTGGATCAGAGAGGTACAACTTCTACCAGGAACACATGTTACAACCTCACCTGCCAGATGTGTTTTCAGTCAGTGAACAAGTAAAATATGCCTTTAAATGGTAGATGTGAAGAAGATGGTTCCTCTTATGGGAGAGTCTAGGTCTACATGTCACTGTATAAAAAAACCCATTTGAAATAGAGATGATGCAATACATTTTTCTCTCAGTGGGTGGTGAGTCTTCGGAACTCTTCCTGAAAAGGTAGTGGAAGCTGGGTCCTCGAATAATTTTATGGCAGAGAGGTAAAGAGAGTTGAAGGGTAATCAGGGGTGGGTGGAAATGTAGTTTTAAGGTTACAATCAGATCAGAAATAATTCAATTGCAGAATAGGCTCAGTGACTGAATGACGTATGTTCATATGTCAGGTGGGACCATCTGATCCTGAGCTGGTCCCAGATGGCAGGAAGGCTGGGGAACACTGAAATTGAGAACCCACCCACCATTTTTTGGATAGTTGAGCTCGTTAACAAACCATTTGTCTAATACTACAACTATTGTGGGCAGGCAGGAAGTGGGCAGAGTGGTTGGAAGGCTGTGATATTTTACTCAAGCTGGTTAAAAGGTGGGAGGTATGGGGTATATCCTTCCAGGGTTTTACTGTGCGCACTAGGGGTTCATCCCCCATTACTGCTAGTTATCATTTCCCACCTGACCACTTCCAACCCCTTCCCTCCCTTGGCTTTGCATTGCCCCTTCCATTCTATCTCTACCTGTGATGTGGAGGTTCTGATGTTGGGCTGGGGTGGACAAAGTCAGAAGTCACATGACACCAGGTTATTATCCATCAGGTTTATTGAAAATCGCAAGCTTTCGGAATGCTGTTTCTTCAGAGGGTGAGGTGATATTCACCTGACAAAGGAGCAGCGCACCAAAAGTTTGGAGTTTCCAATTTTTTTTATTCATTCATGGGATGAGGATGTCACTGGATAGACCAGCAATTATTGCTCATCTCTAATTGCCCAGAGGCCAGACCAGGTAAGGATGGCAGCTTCCTTCCCTGAAGGACATTAGTGAACCAGATGGGGCTGTTGGATCATAACCTGGTGTCATGTGACTTGTGACATTTACCTCTACCTGTCCCCTCCATCCCAATCCTTGCACCAACCTCTCCATCCTATCCTCTCCCTCGTCTTCCGAATACTTCCATAGACAAAAGAACTTGGGACTTAGCTGGCTGCAGGATCCACATTCTATTTCTATAGTGCTCTTTGTAGTCCCAATAATGCCTATGACTGAATTATGGCACTGCTAGATCTGCCAGCCAAACTGATGGGCTAGCAATGGTTTGAGGGCAGAACTTCCTCCAGCTGAGAGGTGGGATGTCCAATTCTCACCTGCTTAAGATTACACATAGGGTTTTATGACTGTAGGGGACCTTGTTTAACAGTAATTTGTTCAAGATCAACTTTGCCTCTGGATAGAGGGAGAACACATGGTTCCATCAGCCTGCAGTGATGAGAATGTCTGCCTCCTTTGCTGCATTATTGCATGAGATGGATGTATAGCAAAAAATTGCATGAGATGAGTTCTGAGCTCCACGATGTGCTGGTGATCATCATTTGCAAAGCACGACTGAACATACTTGACATGTCAGTTTCTGATTCAAGTGCTTGATTCGATTCTGGAAGAAATTGGGAGATGTTGGAAGAGTACAAAAATAAGCAAGCAGACTTGTCCTCAGAAGCAAGCGTGGCTATGTGATAAGCCAGGGTGGAGAAAGTCCATGAGCAAACAGTTTCGTGATTTGTAATGAGTCATACAATAGGCATAACCACAGTTGTAATCCTGACATAATTTGGCAGCTAGCATGAGCACGGATGACAAAGCTTTGAGTCCACTTGCAAACCTCCAAATTAATGAGGGACCCAAGCGCATCTGTAAATCATTCCTGATCAGCTGTTACTGTGTACGATATAATGAAGACAGTTTAATCAGTTTTGTTTTCTGTTTTGATAAAAATTGTTAGACCACTTTGACAGAAATGATGGTAAGAAGCCTGTTGTTAATTAAGACTGGTATCACAGGTGAATGATTGTGAAATACAACTGGGATCAATGACAGTAATGATTGTACAGATGAGAAAGTTGCTGGTAATGAAAACAGCATGGCACCAAATGAAGAAAAAATTATCCCCTTCCTAGTCGCACAAAAACATCATCCCTATGATCAATCTATTGCTACTGCTTTAATGTTTAAAGCACAATATTTGTGATGTGTGATTGCGCAGGAAAGCATATTCAATAACCAATTTCAAGAGTCATCATTTATCAACTATAAATTGTTGTTTAACTGGGTGACAGACCAGAAGACAGTAACAACACACACTTGTTTAATTATGTCTGCAAGGTACAACTATATTAATAAATAGTGACCAATGTGTCAACTTGTTTGTCAAAGAATTAATTGCCACTAAAATCATGCTTGATGCTTCTAAAGATTAGCTAGAATTTGCTGAGTCTGTTTATAGTAAGAAAAAGTGTTTGAGGGATTGAAAGATGTTGTTTCATTTTTGTTCAGCACATTGTTCCAACTAATAAGTTGAATATCCTTTAATACCTTTGTGTGCATAGCCCAACAAACCTTATATCAGTTGTACAACATAATGAGAAAAATCTTAGCACATTTCACAAGGGCATTACTTTCATAAAATCCAAGAAGGAAAGCAACTTCATTACAAATCAACATCCATTCTGACAGGGATGGAATTAATTCTATCCTTTTATTTTTTTAATGATGCTTTTTACAACAGCTTTCAAGTGATTTTTTAAAATTTTAAGGCAGATGATTTTCTATATTATAGACTTAAATCAGTATTATTGTAGTCCAGAAAAGAGTTAAATCAGAGTTATTACAGGCCAGAAAAAGTAACAGCATGTCACACCATTATATATGTGCAAATTAGTCTACATATTCAGACTGTTAGGAGAAATGCAAGGAGTTGCAAGTATCCAGAACCACTAGCTCTATCAATACTGCTCTATCATTTGTTCCATAAAAATGATGTATTGCTCATGGTTTTCTATGCTTTTCTTGACCTTTCTGGATATGCATATGTTATTACAATAAATGACAAAATTGGTTAACAATTTTGGTGAACTAAAATACAGAATTAAACTATCTCCTTAATCGTAAACACATATATTCATAAACACACATGATGAACAAGACATTATGGCTCTGCTGAGATGATATTGAACTATTAAAAAAAAAATCAAAAGGCAAAAACATTGTGGTGGTCCATGAGTCCAAAGGCAAAGGATAAAGTGGGAAGGTATCACCCAGTCCAATTGATTTCTTGTTAATGAGATCGAGATGCTGATAGCCAAAGCATTGATGGAATTTTCAAATCAGACTTCAATTCAGGCAAGAGTCAGTTAACAATCCTGAACTTTCAGTTGATCAAGTTCCCACAATACATACGCCAAGAGAGAGATCTTTTCAACCTGTTCAGCTTTAAAGAAAGGGAGTCAAAAGGTGTAGTGCTGGAAAAGCACAGCCAGTCAGGCAGCATCCGAGGAGCAGGAGAGTTGATGTTTTGAGCATAAGCTCTTCATCTGCAGTCATCACATTCTCCTTTAAGGAAAGGGAGTCTAGCTTTCTGCTGTAAGCTTTCTGAAGTCTTTCCTTCGGCTGAGACACCCAGGTGATCATGGAAAACAGAAACCAGCTCCACAAGTGTGTTGGAGCAAATTACTGCAGATGCTAGAATCTGTACGGAAAACAAAACCAAAATGCTGGAGATCACAGCATCCATGGAGAGAAAGCAAGCTAACGTTTTGAGTCGAGATGACTCTTCATCAGAGTTAGCTTGTTTTCTCTCCTTGGATGCTGCCTGATCTGCTGTGATCTCCAGCATTTTGTTTTGTTTTCTGTACAGATTCTAGCATCTGCAGTAATTTGCTCCAACACACTTTTGGAACTGGTTTCAGTTTTCCATGATCACCTGGGTCTGTCAGCTGAAGAAAATGCAGTCGCAATCAACTATAATTGAAAAATTTTGCAAACTTATTCTTTCAGGTGATAAATTGTTCATTGAGATTTTCAAAATTTCCCAATTTATTTAGTTATTTTTTTTCTTTTCTATTTCAGTTTTCTCTATCTCAATCCAATCAATTTGCTCTTAAGTTTTTATCTTCCTGTTTCTGATTTGACTGCAATTAATTCTTCATTGCAATCCTCTTCTTATTTATTTTTCAATTCTTAAGTTGCACTGAAGTTGGTCCCACTATTCATTGAGATTGTCAATGCCCTGTTGCTGCCTTAATCATTTCATTGAGGAGCACTGAGGAGGTGGGAAGGCTGCAGAAGGATTTGGACAGGTTAGGAGAGTGGGCAAAGAAATGGCAGATGGAGTACAATATGGGAAAGTGTGTGGTCATTCACATTGGTAGGAAGAATAGAGGCATGGACTATTTTCTAAGTGGGGAGGAAATTCAGAAGTCTGAAGTGCAAAGAAACTTGGGAGTTCTAGTCCAGAATTCTGTCAAGGTAAACTTGCAGGTTGAGTCAGTAGTTAGGAAGGCAAATGCAATGATGGCATTTATTTTGAGGCCTTGAATATAAAAACAGGGAGGTACTTCTTGATGGACTATAAGGGTCTGGTCAGGCCACATTTGGAGTATTGTGTGCAGTTTTGGGCACCACTGGGCCCCATTTTGGGCCGTGGGGTGGCACGGTGGCACAGTGGTTAGCACTGCTGCCTTACAGTGCCAGGGACCCAGTTTCGATTCCAGCCTCGGGGTGACTGTCTGTGTGGAATTTGTACGTTCTCCCCGAGTCTGCACGGGTTTCCTCCTACAATCCAAAGATATGCAGGTCAGGCGAATAGTGTTAGGCGCATTAGTCAGAGGGAATGGGTCTTTGTGGGTTACTCTTCAGGGGGTCGATGTGGACTTGTTGGGCCGAAGGGCCTGTTTCCACACTGTAGGCAATCTAATCTAATCTAATCTAATCTAATTTTAGGAAGGATGTGCTGGCCCTGGAACGTGTTCAGAGGAGGTTCACGAGAATGATCCCAGGAATGAAAAGCCTTACACATGAGGAATGTTTTAGGACTCTGGGTCTATATTCAATGGAGTTTAGAAGGCTGGGGCGGGGGGTGGTCTAATTGAAAGTTACAAAATACTGAATGGCCTGGATAGAGTGGATGTTGGGATGATGTTTCCAGTGGGAGGAGAGACTAGAGCCTGAGGACACAGCCTTGGAGTAAAGGGAAGACCTTTTAGATCCGAGATAAGGAGAAACTTCTTCAGCCAGAGAGTGCTGAATCTATGGAATTCATTGCTACAGAAGGTTGCGGAGGCCAGGTCATTAAGTATATTTAGGAAGAGGATAGACAAGTTCTTGATTGTCAAGGGGATCAAGGGTTATGGGGAGAAGGCAGGAGAATGAGGATGGGAAACATATCAGCCATTATTGAATGGTAGAGCGCACCCGATGGACTGTAAGGCCTAATTTCTGCTCCTACATGTTATGGTCTTATGGACTTATTATCAGCTCAGATATCCAGCAGCTAATGGTGCAAAATATCTCGACCTGTAGAGTCCAAAGAAATGTACACCTTTTTTAGGCTGATAACTGATATTACACCTGCTGACTGGAGAGCTAACCAATGCCCCACATCCTTCTTGTCCAGAAAATCTGACTGGTATTATTTGAAAATCCAACACTTTTTAGATCACCAGTGGGTCATCTTCCAGGACAAGGAGATTTTCGGCAGAAATCGCTCCCTACATCATCTTAGTTAGAGTCAAGGCAGAAAGCTAGTAAAACCATCCCTCTAGCCCCAAGCCATGTTAGATTTCTCTCTGCCACCAAACTCACGTCAGCAAATGGCACAAGATTCTGCCCAATGTTTAACAAACAGGGCATGCATACTTCCTCCACTAGTACCCTCTCCTCTATTGTGGGAAATAAAACCATTTGTGTACATTTGTCGTGATATGTGCATGTAAAACAAATGTTCGTCATACACATTCACCCTTAACTCTGTAGAATGCTAATCCAATGAATTTTGCAATGGTTTTTTTTAATCCGTGAGAGGCCAAGTGCCCTTTAGTAATTTTCAGATGGAATTTTGACTTAGTTTCATCTCTAATGGTTGTGTTTAATATAAATTTGATTATATAAGTACTGTGACTACTAGTGTGTGTCATAAGGTGGAAGTAACTCACCTCCTGACTCCTCAAGGCTGACCACTCAGCTGCAAGGCATAAGTCAGAAATAAGATGGAATATTCCCCTTGCTTGGATGAGTGTCACTTCAACAAAACTCAAAAAGCTCAATACCATCAAGAACAAAGAGTGCCCATATGACTGGCAACCATCTAACACCTTCAATATTCACTCCCTCTCGTATTGATTCCCAATGGCAACAGAGTGTATTATCTATCTACAAGAAGCAATCTTCAAGACTCCTTCCAAATACGTGCCCACGAACATCTAGACAGACAAGGGCAACACAAGCGATAAAAACACCACACTCTGGGAGTTCCCATCCAAGTCACACAGCAATAAAAGTAAAATATTGTGGATTGTGAAAATCTGAAATAAAACAAAATGGTGGGAGAACTCAGCAAGTCTGGCAGCATCTGTGGAGAAAGAAACAGAGTTAACATTTTGAATCCAGGATGATGATTCTTAGTTCCAAAAGAAGTGTCATACCTGACTCGAAACATTTAACATTTGCTGCCAGAACTTTTGTGTTTTTCCAGCATTTCCTGTTCTCATTTCAAGCGACACACTATCCTGATTTTCAACTATACCATCATTATTGCTGAGACAATATCCTGGAACTCACTTCCTAACAGTACTGCAGCTGCATGTACACTACATGGACTGCAGCACTTCAAGGAGACAACTCAACTTCACCTTTTCTAGGGCAGTCAGTGACACCCACATTCCATAAATTATATATTTTTAAAATCATAATTCCTTTTTATCCTTTCCATCCCTGCTCATGCTCTTATTGTTCCAATAAGTTGACTTCCAAACATACAAAAATTGGGGAGTAGATAAGAAACAGACTGCCCATCAAAATTTGATTTCATTGAATAATTTTACAGCTGTTCAACATGTTTGTTTGACAATCTTTCAAGAGCTTTAATCAAAAATATATTTTCTAAATAAATAAGCAAATCATGAACACAGGGTCAGTTTAAATTGTATCCAATCTTTGTTCCCTCATACACAATATAAGACCAACCAAGAAAATATCATCATAACCTGGTCAAAATAAATGGTGTTTTCTTTTTAATATGTGTATAGGGGAAGTTATATATGTAGTGCATTTCACAGACAATGACTTTAATAAACTAGTAACTGATTGCCATAATGCACCCATAAAATGGATAATGAGATTTCATAAAATACAATGTAACATAGTAATGTTAGCTATCAGCTTCCAAAGCAGTTACTGTGAAATGGAATTGGTTAAATGATATTTGAGGCAATTGACTTGTGAGTACGAGGAAAACATTATATATTTCTCTCGACATTTAATTGCATTCACAGGAACCAAAGGTGCTATAGACAAACTGTGTCAATAAATTATATTAAGATTTGATTAATCACTTTAGCATGCAAAATTTAGCTTTGAAATCTTCTATCTGCCTCCAAACAGGCATTGGTTATCAAACAGGGCTGATGTGGTGAGCTATAGATTTTAGAATGGAACCTAACATCTGAGAGTGTAGGTGAGGCAAGTTCAACTGGGACCTTCAAGAGGGAACAAGAATGTTATCTGCAAAGGAAGAATATGCAGGGCTATGGGGAGATGACAAGAATGTTTCCATTAGATAAATTGCTTCTATGATGGGCTAAACAGTAACAATTCTGTGTTTCTGTGAAAGTTTATTGCAGTGTTTAAAATTAAACACTGCTAATTTTGTATTCTACAGCTCATTCATTTATCCCAAAGGTTAACTTACGGCTAAACTGCTCAGCAAGTGTTTAATTCATTAGATCCCTGCACTGCTTGTAGTCATTTTAAACTGTTACTGGAAACGGTTTTCACATGTTCTAAACATGTTTTCAGAAGTAACCCTATTGGCCATGATATCAAAGGTCCCTTTTGCCGATCTCATTACAGTTTTGCTTTATTTGTCTATTTAATACAAAACTGGTAAGTGGTTCCAGGTTGTTTGGTCAGGATCGTTAGGCTCTAGAGAATGATTCATGCAGAGACTATTATTTCCTCTGTTCTTCAGTTAGGTTGTATTTCTTGAGAATAGTATTGGTGATAAATGATAAGCTAATCTCAGCTATCTTGGTGAAACACTCTGGTGGATGCTGGTGAAATATTGTTTGGTGTTGGAGCTGTGTGAGAAACGCGAGAAGCACTTTAGAACTTTTCAACCGAATTGTAAGGGCATATTGTTTCCTCATATGTTTTATATAGTTTTAGCTTCTGTCCTTCAGTGTTTTGTTCTCAATGTAAATGGACTTTAGTCTCCCGAAAAGGTTGGAACAAAAGCAAAGTAGTGCTGATGCTGAAGATCTGAAACAAACATACTGTTCCGAAGAACTCATGCTGAACATGAAATGTTAATGCCGTGTCTGTCTCCACAGATTCTGCCAGACCTGCTGGCATTCTCCAGCATTCTCTGTGTTTGTCCCTGAAAAAATGGGACAACGTCAATACAGTTCTGTCAGTCCTTATTCGAGAGGAGTGGCCTCTTTGCTTGATTCGGCTTTTATCCATTATCATTATTATTATTATTATTATCCCTACTATTTCAGAGGACATTTGACTGTTTAACTTTACCTTTGGTTGAATATGTTATTGATCAACCAAAATATTTTGCTTTGCCTTATTCTCTGTTTTGCAGTGGCCATTGTTCTGAAACATCTAGATGATAGTAAAGGTCCAATTTGGGCAAAACTGACAGGAATATGGTCCTCAAACTATGACAGATGATTGGATCCTCAGTGGCATTGTAATTTAAAATGCAAAGTACAGATATTTTCCCAGCAGTGTCTTGCATCTTTAGGTAATGAGTTAAAAAGGGTATTGGGCAAAATCTTCCATTTTCAGTTAAAATGCTTTCTCGAGTGAGATTCAGGATGTCCAGTCTGCCATGGCTCACAGCAACATTTCCCACACAATTTTCCAAATTTCACCTCATGTAATTGAACTCTGCAACATCTTCTCTATGGAGTCACAGGGGAGGAGTGACTGCAGCGCTTACCACTGCTGCAGCTTTGCGACATTTAGATGTCTCTGGTCCTGTATTTTAATTCCAGCTGCACACCACTTTAGATACTGCAAGCCACTTTTCATTGTTTTGCAGCCTTTGACATGTTATCAGTGAGAATGTGGTCCAGAAAGAGAAGCTGGCTGCTGCTTTTCAGACAGGAGCCTGGAGGTGCTGGTGGACAGGCCAGTGGAGGGGACTGCTGGTTTCTACCCAGCTGATCATCATAGAGGCCATGTCACCAAATATCACCCCCTTCTCTCTGCCACTATCTCCTCACTGCTACCTCACACTCTCAGGCCACCACACACTCCAACATTGAACCCTAATGTACTCCCTTGTCCCAGGCCCAACAGAATACAAACCTGTTCTGATCATTTAACCCCTTTGGCCATGGTATCATTCTGGTGAATGTCCACTGCATCCCAGCAAAGCTGATGTAGCCTCACAGACATATGTTTCTCAGAACTGAACACATTGATCCGGGTGTAGTCTAGTCAGAGCTTCATATGACAGTAACTTTGTGTTCACCCCCTTTGAGATGACAGCTGAAATCCATCAAACCTTTCAATTACTTTTTGAAGGAAATACTGGTTTTTAGTGATTTCCAAATTGTTCTCGTAATCCAGTGTTCCAATGTTTAATGCAAATGTTTGCTCATGTGCTTTTCATTTTGCTGACGGTCTCCTTCACAAAAGCTTTTCAAATACCTTCTGGAAATTCCTATCTAAAAAATTCCATAGTCAGTCCCATACCTATCATAAAAGCAAAGTCCCACTTGAAATATGTCATAACCCGTCTGAACAATTCGATGAACAATATCTATTATAAAAGCAAAATGTTAAGGATATGAAATTAAACCAGAATGAGTTTGAGAGACTCAGCAGGTATTACAACACCTCTAGAGAGAGAAAAACAGAACATTCTGAAGGAGAATCATATTGAACTTGCAACTACTTCTCTCCACAGATGTTGCCAGACACAGATTTTTCAGCATTTTCTGTTCTTCTCCCATCCTGATTATGTTTGTGACCTCCTCCGCCAATACAGTAAGCTTAGTCTTACATTATATTTGCTTTGCAAAAACACATAATACACAACAGTGTTAGTTATATTAGTCTATGATTTATTCCCCCACCTTCTGAATCAATAATAATCTATAATAAGATGTGTTTTTTTTTTCTGTCTGTCTCCACTGCTGTGATTGGTCAGAGGGCTGATCTAGAAGGTGAAGTAGCATATGGAAGCTGTCAATGGTTGGCAGTAGCGTTGAGATGGGGAGGTAGGGTAGGTGGAGAAAAAGGGACAGCAGAGGGTAAGGCTGGCTAATAAAGAAGTTACCCTGACTGGAAGGATTGGCCATGAGGGAAAAAGGCAGGGATGAGGGATAACAGCTTGGAAAGGGCAGTTGGCAAAGGAGGTCCAACATGAGGAGGGGGGGTATAACTGAATGATTGACATGCAAAGCAGGCTATGGAATGAGGAGAAACAGCACTGGAGATTGGGGCAATGGCATGGGAAGCTTGGAATAGGAAGGAAGGGTTGGATAGTAGGCAGGCTGGGGTTGATCGGTTTGGGATTGGAAGAAGAAAAATATATTTTTATAACATATTTCATAACCACTGGATGTTTCAAAGTCATTTTCAATCAATTTATTGTTTTTTGATGTGTAATTACTGCTATAATGTCGGAACTTTAACAGTCAATTTATCCACAACGAACCTCCCATAGACTGTAATGTGATAGTCAGCAGATAAGTTTTCTGTGTCATGTTGATTGAGGGATACATATTGGGCAATATAACTGTCCAACACTTCTTTGAAATATTGCCATTGGATCATGCACATTGACCCAAGCAGACAGGCAGGAACTTGGTTAAATATGCCAATCAACAAATAACATCTCTGCAACAACACTTGGCCAGTCCTGGGCCATTAACCTTGAATTTTAGTTCAAGATTCAAAGGGATGGAATGGCACAGTGTGGAGATTGACAGAAGTATTGTAATATTTATTTTACCACAAAAATCTCAGCTGGTTTTCTAAAACTGAATGTAATTCCTATTTTCTTCACAGTTAATGAAGTCTCTGTCAACTTAAGATGAGGCCTCAGCAGAAATGTATCCAGGTTAAAAAAAATCCAACCTCACTAACAAACATTTATTATTCTGCAAACCACATTCTCATATACTGCTTATAACAAAGGAGAAAAACAAATATGTTGCATTGTTGTGTTCACATACGTGCTTTGAATATCAATGTGACATGTGCAACATGATCATAGGAGATGTTAAAAACTGCAGCTACCAACAGCAAAGCCAAAAGCAAGTTATATTCAAAGCATTTATTTTAAAGAAATGTTCATCAAAATACTTAAAGCTGCTATGGTTTTACTTCTTACTGTTTGATATTTCAAAATCCTGTGACTTTGTTTAAATCAATTTGGATCTGTTAAGTCTAATTGCCTGAGTTCTACAAGAACATCTTTGTTTAAACATTCATGTTTGAAGTTTCATTGATCACAGACACACATCCAGCTGTTTCAGAGAAGCTAATTCAAGAGTCATATGAGCTGTCATGAGAAAACAATCAAGTTAGACATGCTCATTCTTTCTTTTCTCAGAGTTGGAGTCTGAAGTTCTTGTGTTAGGCTCACTATGCCTTTACAATAATACATATTCACTGTAATTCAGGCTCAGAAAGCATATTTTGTATGAAACTAAGTTGTCGTCACCCAAACATTGAATCATGCTTTTATACAAACACTGACCATCACCCCAAATAGCCATTAACATCGAGTCTAAAATGGAATGACAATTGTGAAGCCTTGTACACAATTGTCCCAATTTTAACCTTCTCTGCCTGAATAGAAGAATGTTTCTGGCTTTAGAAAAGAGATATAGTACTTGCTACTGTGTTTAAATTGCACTTGATTTTCAGGCTGCTATTTTAATTCCAGTCTAGGCCGGTGATGCATTCGTCAGAGTAGACAAGGATTTCATAATCATATATGATCAAAAGTCAGGGTCACATCACTAACTCCCCAGAAGATTTTCGATCTGAGCTGGTCAAAACTGTTCGCAAAAAGGCTCAGAAAACCTGGATACATTCAGTATGTTGGATGGTTTATTTCTGTGATGAGTGAAGTTCCTCTAGGCCACACAAAGACTCTTGGACCACGACTTTGTGCATTACTCTTGACTTGTACTTCACTCAAAACTTCCTTTTGTGCTGATTTCCACTCAACAGTTCAACCAAATAAGCCGGTTGCTAATCTTACTCCCTCATGCCTTTAAAATGGAGGCTGATGTATCATCTGTTATGCACCATATTGTTCGGTTGCTTAGTTCAGGTTTCTGCTGCATCTTTAAAATACAGTGATTCAGTGTTGTTCACACAAAGTTCTCTTATTAATGATGAATAAAGACCAAACATGCCTGTCTGAACTTTATCTGTTGAGGAATTGCACGCATACAATTAAAACTGACCTTTTTTATCTGATTTTATAAAATAGTCCATGTGACATTTGATCCATTGAAGTGATGAGAATTTCCACTCTGCCTATATCAACAAAATAAAAACTACTTACAAGTCCTATTCAGTTCTAAAGAAGTCATGAGATTCGAAACATTGACATTGTTTTTCTCTCCACAGATGTTGCTAGATCTGCTGAGTTACTCCAGCATTTTCTGTCTTTATGTCAATGGTATAGTTTTTGTCTGTTTCTAATCTGTCTCATGACACACTTTTAGAATTGATTTTTTTGCATAAATATGAAAATACCTGTTGCATGAGAGGTTATGGTTTCTTTTCAACTGCACACAGATTCTATCATATCTGGAAAAAAATAAATCATTCACATTTTTATGCATCTTATATTTTAGCTTCTGTATCAAAACCATCTGTATGTTAAAAAAAACATTTTGCTTCTTGAAAACTGAAAGGCGGAGAATTCAATGAGGTTTGAGTCTTCATTTGCTATCTGTGAGAACACTCCTAGATGATTATTTGCTGACGTTACTGTTTTGGATACCTGATGACTCCTTTAATTTAGCATCAGATTTATTAGATGCCAAGAAAGGAGAAGTATATGTTGTGGAGATTGCTAGATCTTTAAAAACAGCAAAACACACAATTGACTGTAGATTCCAATCCATTAATCTTTGTAGAATAGTAATTTGTTGTAAATTTTTGAACTTGAATTACCACCAAGTTCATTGGCACCTCAGTATATGGATAACAAAATGGCGGAGGTGGCAGCTTAGGTAGTGTTTGGGTTCCTGGTCCGTCAACTTCCTTTCAGGTGAATGGCCGAATCCATTTTTATTATTATTTCTTCATATTATTATCTCCTAATTTCACCTTTTATGTCAAATTAATCTTTTCTTTCTGTGGTTGAGGTGTATCAGTTTCGGTTGAACAGCCCTGGGTCCTTGGCAGTTTCAATAGATCCCTGGGACCCAGTAGTTTCAGCAGGCCCCCTGGTCCTTGATGATTTCAGCAGGTCCCCCTGGTCCTTGATGGTTTCATCAGGTCCCCCCAGTCCTCAATGGTTTCAGATGGCCCCCAGTCCTTGATTGTTTCAACAGGCCACCAGCCCTCAATGGTTTCAGCAGGCCCCCTGGTCACTTATGGTTTCAACAGGTTCCCCCTCTTCCTCAATGGTTTCAAAAGGCCCCCAGTCCTCGATAGTTTCAGCAGGTCCACGATCCTTAATGTATTCAGCATGCCTCAAGTCCCTAGTGGTTTCAGCAAGCCACCCAGTCCTCAATAGTTTCAGCAGGCCCGCTGGTCACTGATGGTTTCAGCAGGCCCATGGTCCTTGATGGTTTCAGCAGGCCCACGGTCCTTGATGGTTTCAGAAGGCCCATGGTCCTTGATACTTTCAGCAGGCCAATGGTTCTCGATAGTTTCAGCAGACCCCCTTGTCTTTGATGGTTTCAGGAGGCCCCCAGTCCTCATTAATTTTGAAAGGCCCCTAAGCTCTTGGCAATTTTGAGAGTCTGCTGGTCCAGGGCAGTTGGGTAAGGCCTTGGTCCTTGGCAGTTGTGGCAGTGTTTCCACCCCCCCACACACACACACAGCTTTGACAGTTATGCCAGCTCCAACCCCCCAGCTTTGACAGTTATAACTGCTCCACCCCCCAGCTTTGACAGTTATTCGATATAACCCCACCCCTCTTTACCCCAGATTTGGCAGTTATACCAGCTCCATTCCCCACCCAGCTTTGGCAGTTGGGCAGTTCATGAAACCAAGATCTATGGAATGAACAAAAAATGATGTTTGCCTTAACTTTCTTTTTTTTTATATTTAATTTATGTAATTAAATGGTGCTAGTTTTGAGGTGAGTTACACACATTTTACTGTATTTTCACAAATACAAGTAACAATATACTTGTATCTATATTGATAATGATATATCCAAAGAACAAATAGACAAAGTCTTTTTTCCCTGGGGTGGAGAGCCCTGAACTAGACGACATTGTTTTAGGGTGAGAGGGAAAGATTTAAAAGGGATTTAAAGGGCAACATTTTCACGCAGAGGTGGTGCGTGTCTGGAATGAGCTGCCAGAGGAGGGGTGGAGACTGGTACAATTACAGTATTTAAAAGGCATCTGAATATATGACGAGGAAGGGTTGAGAGAGATATGGGCCAACTGCTGGCAAGTGGGACTAGATGAGGTTAGGATATCTGGTCAGCATGGTTGAGTTGGACCAAAGGGTTTGTTTCTGTGCTGTACATCTCTATGACTCTATGTTGTTTTAGGGAACCAACAAGATGAAGTGAAAACTCATAAATGTTTCAATGATAATCAGAATATAGTCAACATGAGAATATAAAGTTAAAAATCCCACAGTGCATGCCACCATTTATTAGCGTCTGGAATTACTATCATAGAAAAGTTTCTTGAATACAGACTGAATGAAAAGGCAGGCAAGGGTTTATTTTGCCAACACAATAGGATCTGTATCGACTTGAAAAGAAAACACAAGCCCCTCATTCTCCAGGTATTTTCAGTATTTATGCAAGAGGTCAATTCTGAAATCGTGAGATGGGACAGATTAGAAATAATCACAAACTAAACCACTGAGGATGAAAGATCTGGAGAGCTTGGCTGAATGAAACAGCAGTACTCTTGTGTTACCATCTGCTGGTAAATAATTTAAACATATCTTTAGGCAGTTAGAACACCTGGTGTTGCTGGGGGTACACATTCATGAAATTAAAAAGGAACTTTATGAAATATGAAGAAATAATCAAGAGATGTATAGTTCCCATAGCATAGTTTATTCAAACCAAGCCTTAAACACTGAAGATGCTTGCAAGTGTTTAATACAGGAATTATTATTGAATGTATTCAGGATCTTGCACAAAGGTGTCATGCTATTTCTTAGTTTTATTTTGGAAGATGTTGCTTTCTCTCTGAAAAGAATGACTTCAATACAAATAGGAGTAAATGGTTTTACATTTGGTTTTATAGTTGAATAATAGATAATTAAAATTAATCTTTTATAAAAGAGCAGAGAGTTATCAAGAAATTGTCATCATTAAAAGACAAGGTAACACTAAAATTGTACATTGCTTTAATGGAGGAAGGGAAAAGTAATAGAAAATAAATTTAAGTTCCTCATCATTGCAGATCTTCCATATAGACCTGACCTCTTGATTTCTCAGTTGATTTCTCAGTGCATGGTTCTACCTCAATTTATATGTGTGAATTTGTGTGTGTATATATATATATATATATATACGAAGGTGGGAGATGCCAGTCCTGAAATATGATACTTTTCTAAATTATAATATCAATACTTCATAGTTAGATAAAACTAGACACATAAAGAGCATAACCTTATCCAATCTGCTCCAAAAATGATTTAATTCTGAATTGAGAATTACCAGTTCTGAGGGAGCATGCAAAATTAGATAGATCCTGAAGTTGGCTCTGGGATTGCAAAGCACACTTAACTTACCACAGGTCAAAGTGATGCAGGCAACAAGCAAATGTTGTAATTCCAGCAAAGTACAACAATTATAGCAGGCAACCCAGTGCTGAGTGCACTTCAGGATAAGCTCATCAAGTCTGCTATCATGAGAATAGGAATTCAGCTGTGTTACTTGCTGAGCATGGTCACAAGATAAGTAGTGCACTCCTTTGCAGTTTCAGTACACGACATAGTTTACAAAGCTGTGTGTGTTCTGTCGATGGCAACCTGGTCCAAGGGGAAGCTCATCGGCCTGGTAAAGGTGCCTGCATGCTCTCCTGTGCATCTTTTTTTTACAGAAAAGATAACAAAGTTTCTCCTCCTAAAACCTACTTCCTATGCCATTTCTCTGATGCAGCATCGGGCAGTGAACAGCAATGTGTTCACTATGTCTTGCATTCCAGCCTGGAAGGATTTGAGCACAAATAAATCGGTCACCTCCTCAGTCACTGGCAGTGCCAGATATACACTAATCTGAAACTGCTTGCTTCTTCTTGGTGAAGAACCCACTGAATTACAAAGAGCTTCTAACATATAGAGAGATAAGTGAAGTGTTCCTGTAAGATAAGGCCACCTTCTCATAGCTGTCCTCCCCTGATTCTTGGAATAGCTTTTTATCTTTACTGAAAAGGAGTGAGAAAGAATTACTACTATAACCTATATATCATAATCCAATAAAGTGGGCTTTGCAATAACAATTGATGCCTTTGTCATGTGCAGCCTTTACCTAATGTTATTGACACCTCCAAATTAAAAATAGCCATTCGAGATTAATCAGCCGATAGCCCAAAGTCATTGGTGCTGCCTTTTAGCAGCAGTGGAGGAGCCATCTCAGGTTGCTAAATCCACTTCCAACTATACATGGTTAATAGTAGCCGCTGACTTAAGTGAAAAGGTCCAAGTGGCTGGGGTAGCATCAAATGAGGTTTGTCTGCTGACTGATGATAATCTTTCCACCCTACGTACTTTCTGAGCATGAAGATATTGCCACTGCTAATTCCCTCATCAAAATGGGATACAGCATGCATTGTGCAGCAAGTATCAGAAATAACAGGAGTGGCAAGTTGCCACTAATCCATTAGCTATCAGCATTAGGGAGCCAAAGCTTTTCTATGAATGCCATCATTACTTTTGTAACGAGGTGTATTTTGAAATCTGCGATGTGTTGTCCTTTGCACTTACAGATGTTTGGAGCTGTCTGGAACCTTGGGGAATGGCTGGAAGATAATCTATCTCCTTAGCTGGTGATAGTTAGGAATATATAAAAAACAGAATGAAGAACAAGAAAATTTGGTAAACTGGATTCAAATTAAGTTCAGAAAGAGAAATAAAGTTCTTGGAAGAACAAGTGACAATACAGGAAGATAAAATTGGAAAAATAAATAAAACTTTAGAAATGTTAAAAAATGACTTGGAGCTTTAAAAGTTCCCTTTTATAGAATCACAATAGTTGCAGCACAGAAGGTGAGGTGCTGGATTGGTAGTGTGGTTATAGTGATTATCTTATTGGACTAGTAATCCAGAGCCCCAGGCTAATGATCAGGGGAGGTAGGTTTGATTATGGAATTTGAATTCAACTTAGAAATCCTGAATTCATATCTAGTCTACTAGTGTCCATGAAGCCACTTATATAAAAATGGGCCTCTTTCCCCTAATGCCCCTTAGAGAAGGAAATCTGCTCTCATGACTTGATCTGGCCTATGTGAGATTCCAAACCCATAGCAATGGTCCAGAAATCCACTTAGTTGTACTAAACTGCTACAAAGCCTCAGGTAAGGAATGAAATCAGACAGACGACTTGATGTTGACTTAGACACCAAAAATTTGCAACTCAAATGCAGTCCTGTTGGCTCTGCAAAGTGCTCCTTAATAATGTCCAGGGGCTTGTGCCCAACATTGGAAGACGAGTCCCACAGACTCGAAATACAACTACCATGTTCCCATCATATTTTGTACCAACTTTGCAGGAAACATTTTTTAAACAGATCTAGCAACTGGGGTTCCAAGAGATTCAGTGGGCCAAATCAGAGCAGAATTAGAATTCAACCACAATCTGTATCTTCATGGCCCAGCAAATGCCCCACTCTACCATCAAGCTGGGGACCAACTCAAGTTCAATAAGAGGGGAAAAGGGCATTCCAGGAACAGCATCAGGAATATGTGATAATGAGGGATGAAGACAGGGAAGCCGCAACATAGGATTACTTGCATGTCAAACATTGGAGGCAGGATGCAATATGCTGTAATTGACAAAGCACAACAACAGATAAAATCTCAGCTCTGTAGTCCTGCCACGTTCAATTGTAAATGGCAGTGCATACTTAAACAACCAAAAGGAGGAAGGTCCAGAAATATCCCAATCTCAATAATATGGGGTTTCAGCACATAAGTGAGGTCTGGGTGAGCATTTTTTCAGGAGTGGCATGAATTATCCAGCATCCTGGAGGAATTTGTAACTCACAATGTGCCCCCTTTCTTTTCACAGATTCCTGGATAGTTTAGACATGAGTAGCAGAGTGTGGATCTAACTCTCAGATCTTTTTTCAGCAAATGCCAGACTTCAGGATCTCAAAACAATGTTTCATACCAATCTACAATGCACAATATAATCTGGCTAGGATAACTTATTTATGCATCTGTACTGGGAAAAATGAGTTAAAAACATTGCTCCCCAATATTTTATAATTTGTCATAATTTGTGCATTGATATCTCCTTCAGGATAAAGCATCAGCAGACAAGGACAAGGTCTTGCCTTTAGGTACAGCATATAAATGAATGAATGAATGAATGAATGAATGAATGAATGAATCTCCTTTCATTCCAGTTTAAGGTAACAGCCTTAAAATCAACCATGCAATGAAACAATGAAGTTAGAAAGTGTTGGACACACACTGTTGAATATCTTTGATCTTCAGGACTGGGCAGTTTGAGCTGCCTATTCTGGGTACTTGCATTACTATATCTCATAACTCCAGCAGTTGCAATCCATTCAGCCAATTCAAAATTGGAGGAACAATCAAACACCCATCTTGTTTTAAGGTACCACAGAAGGACATTTTAGTTATCTGAGAATGAAGTCTCATAACTTCTCCGCACCTTGGCTATTCATTTTTTCCTCACAAATTAAAGCTCAAAGTATACGAAGAAAAAACTTTTCACCCTCTGTAGTGCATGTGGCACCTGAGCTGCTTTTGTTTCCTTGTGGCCGTTAGACTCCTGGACCCACTGCCTGGTCATATGTCAGTCCTTGGATATTTAGAAGAAAGCTGGAAGTATAGAGTTGTGGTGGGGGAAAAAAATCAAAAACTGCACACTTACACCATCTGTAGCCTGGAATCAGAAGAAATTGTGAGCTTGAGGGAAAGCGGGATTTGAGGAGGAGGATTGGAGATGTACATTTCATTATCTTCAACCTTTGCAGCCCTGCCTGAGTTCTTCCTGCTCCAATGATGGTGAGTGCTGTATCATTTATAGAGCTGTGAATACAAAGCTGTCCCCTCCTGTTAGATGCTGCTGTCTTTGGTTATATATTGCATACAATATGGAAGTGAGGCTGAGGCTATGGTAGCATGATCTGGTTGATGCAATTGTCATAGCTGAATAGATAACACTGTTTGTCTACAGGTAAGACTTGCAGCAGTATTAAGTTTGTAGAGGGTCAGGTGAAGCTATGAATAAGACATATGACTTGTAATGTATGGAAATTATTTACAGGTGGTTGATTGTAGTGTGTTGCATTGAGCAGTGTGAACAGCTAGTAGTGGAGTTATTGGAATGAGACATTTGAAGATGCATTTACTGACCTTGATCACTCATGGGAGATCATTGAACTAATTTCAGCACTGCACTCAGCTCCTTGTGAGGAGCCTCCTGGCATTGACCTGTTCAATGATCTACTTCCTTTGAAGGGATTATCTGGACGACCTTCTCCTGCACCAAGGACTTCAGTATGCTACCAGAAAACCATGAACTGAGCTCTCTGTCAAGTTATACTATTTCATTGTCTTTCTCAAATCTAATGCTTCTTCAATGAATTCCTTTACTTTTTCAAATCAAAATTGCACAACTCCTTTGAGGTGAAGGCTTGTTTTAAGTATTCCAGGCCAGTGAGAATTCCTGTTAACCCCTCAAGATTCTGCACCTTGTGATCTGGCTTGCAGCCACTGAACAGTGCACTTAGTGCTGGATATCGAATTGTTACAGTAAGTAACATCACAATGTTTTTGTGTTACCTACTTTGTAACAATTGGACACGAGTTAATTCCACATCACTATCTTCATGCTCATTTATGAGCTAAAACCAAACTTTCTCCATTATTTCTGAAATGACTGCTTCATTCACAAAAGTTTACAATCACTCACATAAACAGGCAAGGATGTAGTCATACCATGTCTTTGAAGTAAATAGTGACTGCTGATTGCAAATGACACTGTTATAAATACCCGTAACCTTTATTAAATGTGTGCTTTCAAAAACTCATAAATGAGGTAAAAGAAATTACCCAATACAGAAAATAGCACCCTCAGTTAAAGCAATCTGTGAATAAAATATTAAGATAATACAAAGAATTAGCAACTCTGTAAAAATAACAATTTCTGCGAAAAGATTTATAATTTTGAGATAACAAGTGTCAAAAACTTCTAAATAATTCCAAGTTAAACTGAACTCTAATGCAAATGTGCTAGAGTGCTCATTCTATAACCTTTTGTAATATGTAGCTAATAGTTTAAATAAATAATGCAAAAATGCATATTTGAACATCAGGATAAAATAGCCTTGCTTCCAACAGCATCACGTCCAAATTTACTCAGTATATCTTTTTATCTTATTACTTTACTCAAAAAGTCTTATTGGTAATATTTTACATGCTTAGTATTTCAGTTATCCCAACCAAAATTCTGTCCTGTCATTTGGTAAAACTTCATGTTGAAAGGCCGGTAAAAGTCTCTCAGTCTCTGAACGACCTCTGGGTCAATGTTGGGATGGGTTCTGCCTTTAGTTTTGCCCAGACAGTGGGGCTTGCTGCTGCCCTCTGGCTTCTTCAAGCAGGGGAAGCCCTTGGTCTTGTTGAAATAGAAATGTTTGTCGGTGATGATTCTCTTCAGACCCAGAAAGTCTTGTACTTTGCCTAGTTCTCCGGCTGGGTCACTGATCAGCCTCTCACCACTCACAAACAGAATCTGGCCCATTGGGAAATAAAGGAGCCAATTCTCCAGGTGCTTGGCATAGATGCCAATCTGAATAGCACTCCATGAAGTGTCGATCAGGCCTGTAGTCCTGTTTTTGAAGGCCAAACTCTCAAAACTGGGGATATCCGGTTTCTTTGAGAGAGTTTGTGTATAGTCAGAAATCGCCCTTGTGACAGGATCCCGAACCACCACTATTAGCTTGGCATCCTTGGACATTGCATAGATTCGGGCAGCTGCCTCCTTAGTAACAAAGTAACTTGGTGTTTTCTCCATGGTGATTTGTCCATCCAGTGTTTTGGGCATCAGACCCCTGTAGAAACATAAATTTATATTTTGAAAAAAAAATCATGTCAGAAAAATTATCTAGAATTCAAATATTTTAGTCATGCTAGAATTCTGTTTGGATATAATGGAAATACAGTTTATCGTTTACAGGAGACAAATTGGCTTCCTCTAAATGTCTGCACCCACTTTTCTTTCCCTTTCAAATCAATAGACAGTAAAATCAAATAGGGGTGTGATAGCAACCATCCACCAATACTCCTTTTATGCCTTTGCTGAAGTTGGCCTTTCCTCCTCATCAGTCTAGATATTGCTTTCTGAGCTTTTATTTTATGGAAGTAACACTTTGGACAACAGTTCGATAAAAATGAAAGAAAAATTGATTTCCTTTATTTCTCTCATTTCTTGTGCCAGGCACTAGGCCTCTTTTGACTTTCTTGCTGAATGCTGATTGTTTTCATGAACTACTAACATGAAGTTGTGTTTTATATTGAGGCTTTCAAAGCTGTAAGCCATTCCAATGTGTTTTACAGGAACATAACCAGACAAACAAAACTGACAATGAGCAGAAGGAATGCTTAGAACAAGGAACCAGAAATTTGATCAAATCAAGAAGTTTCATGGAAGATTTTAATGGATGGAATAGAGATGGAGATACGCAGAGCTTTGGGGAAGGAAATCAAGAGTTTTAGGTCCAGATGGCTGAAAGCATGCCCAGCAATAGGTAGAATATACCCATTTAGTGGAAGAATGTAGAGTTGTTGGAAGGTTGAAGGACTGGAGGACATAGAGAGATAAAGAAGAGCAAGACATTGAGGCATTGACTATGAGGCTGCAGATGCTAACATAAATCTAAGCATAATCTTCATGTTATACTCAACTACAGTTGAAACCTTTCTATTTTTCGTGCTAGACTGTAGTACATACTGTAGCTTAGTACTGTCAATATTTCATTCCCAGTATTTGTTCTTCATTCCCTGAATTTGTGCACATTGATTGGCATTTGCTACTCTTAAACTCAATCCCCAACCTTTCCCCTTTTGGACTATTCATTCTCCTCTTACAGCTCCTCTCTCCTCAATTAATTAAGATAACTTTGTTTCTGTTTCAGCTTCCAAACTCATTTATGTCCAGTATCAGAGTTGACAGCCCCAAGGAACCTACTGATTATTTTTTGCTGTTCCTTTATAGCTGAATGTGCAATGATCCTTTGTTCCTTCTGATTGAGCCAATCTTTGACTTGCTCCTGAGATTTAGACCAATTAAAGCACAATGCTGGGTCTAGTGGGATCTCACTGTTTACACAATGCATCACTTCGGCTTTACTCTGAGGAAAACTCAGAACTACCTTGCCAAGAAATTTTATGGTTCAGACAGGATTTTCATAAACTCCAAATAAAAAAAAATCTAATTTGCAAGTCTTTGTACAGCAACCCCTCATTTTCACTCAGTGATTTAAACTTAAACAAAAGCAACAAAATGCTTTCTGAAACCACAGATTACTCACAATAGTGATTATGTGTGGCTGCTTCTCAAACAGACTTAACTAAGTTCCATGCTCTGTAAGTGCTTTTTAAAAACATGACCACTGAATATTTTATGAATGGTTTAAGATTTTGTCTTTGTAATGCGTAAACACTGTCAGTGAAAGACATGATTTGCTTGGTATATTTCAAACACAGTTAGGCCTGGCTTTTGTTAACATGAGCCTTCTATCATTGTGACAGAGTTTCATTCAGTGTGGATTTTCTAGAATTTAGCTGGTACTTTTAAAAATCTTTTTAATAGCAAGCCTGTAGCATGCGGTTAACTTGGGTACACTATCTGGAGTTTAGCGTGTACAATTAATAGATGCAATAACCCTCCTATGAATTGGTGGCACTTGGCTTTTCTCCTCTTTAGCATACTCCCTGTGAGCCACTAGAGCTGGCTACAACTCCACAAACAGCAATGACACTAACGGTGGGCCATCGGCCTCATAGACTCCTGACCTCAAGGACAGGCTGAGGTATAAGACAGGTGACAGCTAATCTTAGGAGCTAAGCCAACTCTGTATTTCCACTGCATTCAGAGGGCAACTCTGGTCCCTTTATGTCATATCATTTTTAAAAGTTGCACGCCTTTGATGCTCACAGGGATGCTGAAGACTTATAACCAGGGTAGGCCACCCACACTGCTTATTGTCAACTGGTTTCTCTGATGTGGAGCTGCCAGTGTTGGAGTGAGGTGAACAATGTCAGAAGTGATGTGTCACCAGGCTACAATCCAACAGGTTTATTTAATATCACATGCTTTCAGAGTGCTGCTCCTGCATCAGGCAAGGCTCCTCCTCTCACTCTTGTATAAGTTGTTGGTGAGGCCGCACTTGGAGTATTGTGTACAGTTTTGGTCACTCTGTTACAGGAAACACATAGTCAAACTGAATGCAAAGAAGTTTTACAAGGACATTGCCAGGACTAGTGGGCTTGAGTTTGAGGGAGAGGATGACCAGGATAGGACCTTATTCCTTGGAACGTAGGAGAATGAGGGGTGAACTTATTCAGGTGTATAAAATCATGAGAGGCATAGATAGAATAAATGCATGTAATCTTTTTCCCAGAGATGCGGAAGTGAAAACTAGAGGGCACTGGTTTAAGGTGAAATGGAGAAGATTTAAGAAGGACATGAGAGGCAACTTCTTCTTGCAGAGAGTGGTGCTTATATGGAATGTGCTGCCAGAAAAAGTGGTTGAGGCAGGCATAATAGCAACATGTAAAAAACATTTAGATAGGTACATGGATGGGAAGGGTTTAGAGGGATATGGACTAAATACAGGCAATTGGGAACTAACTGAGTGGGCACCATGGTCATCATGGAGCAGTTTGGGCTGAAGGGCCTGTTTTAAAGTTGTATTACTCTATGACTCGAAATAAATCTGTTTGCCTTTAACCTGGTGTCATATGACTTCTGAACTGGTTTCTCAGTGGGGTCTTTCAAGAATGCCTATTTTGCATAGCTAAGAGGCCTACTGCTTTAAAATGGTTTCCATGGATTTGGCAATGGGATGTCTGGGCAGATTGGGCACAAGCTATCCCACTAAATTCTGGTGCCTTGCAGCTATTTTCTGCCAAAACCAGGTGGCTGTAGGCATGTGAAAGAAAACAAAATCACAGTAAAACATGGAAATTTGGTACCAGTCCAAACTCATTTATGTCCAGTACAGAAAAGTGTACAAAATTATGTTGGACCAGTTTAACCATTTCCATGTTTTAACGCATTTTTTTCCCAGTGGTTAGCACTGCTGCCTCAAAGCGCCAAGGACCTGGGTTCAGTTCCTGCCTTGGGCAACTAGCTGTGTGGAGTTTGCACATTCTCCCCGTGTCTGCGTGGGTTTCCTCCGGGTGCTCCGGTTTCCTCCCACAGTCCAAAGATGCAAAGATTAGGTGAATTGGCCATGCTAAATTGCCCGTAGAGTTAGGTGCATTAGTCAGGGGTAAATGTAGGGGAATGGGTCTGGGTGGGTTGCTCTTCGGAGGGTCGGTATGGACTTGTTGGGCCGAAAGACCTGTTTCCACACTGTAGGGAATCTAATCTAATATTCCATGATGTACACTGGTCCAGTTTAGACCAGAACAGGTGTTTCTGTGTTTCACTTTCTTTTACACTATAGCATGGTGCTCAATGTCTCCAATAACCCATGTGATCTGGATACTCTCATAAACTTTGGAGCTGTTTCAAATAAAGCCCCCACAGAACCAATGAGAGAGTCTCAGTTTTGGATCCTGGTGTGCTATTGAGTTGGTTGGTCTCAATTGAGGTCAAGATGAGGGAGGCAAAATTGTACAAGGTTTCTCCACCTCACATAGGCATCATCTGACTTGATTGACTGTGACATTTTTCCAGTTTAATAGTCCATTTCTTCTTGGGGGAGTCCTGTGGGGAATTGCTGTGTTCACTTTGAAAGGGAATCTGTTTGAGTAATTGAGTGAAGCAAAATTTGAAGGCAGAAGTTTTCTGAAATGATAGATTGTTGTACAACAATTGTCGTGCAGATCAGTTGAAGCAATGTTGGCCAGTTCAATATTTTCTACAAGCATGTTAAGAAGTTTCAGCCACTAAGCGTTGTTGTAATGAATTATAGGTCAAAGAGAGGTTTCCAAGTTGGCTGATCATGAAACAAGACCACAGCTTTTTAAAATCCAATCTGATAAGTGAGGAGCCTTGGCAAACCATCAAAATGAACTTTTAGAAGCTGAATAGACAATTGTCCCTGAAATGGAGACGTGGCTCTTAAATGAACTTTCATTATAGATAAGTGAAATATCCTGCCAGATTCTGGGATAATGTTCAGTACTAATGTAATATCTATTGTCATGTTGCCTTGGACCACCCTCATTTTTAATAGGCACACACAATATATCTATTTATTCCTATGCTTCTTTTTATTATTTTTATATTCATTTGTTTAGCGGACAATGTGACTCTAATTAATATTAACATTTGCTCAGGCTAGTCAGGCAGCTGATGCAAATCCCATCACTCGTGGATAGTGCAAATCATAAATTCCCACGATTAGCACAACAGGTCACCTCAGAGCTTATATCTGTACAAAGTATGTTCAAGGACATCAAGCATAAGTGTGAATATGTGTGTCTGAACTTTGTCAACTTTGCCAGCATCCCACAAGGGTCTAACATCTGGTTTTCCTCTCTACAATTTACCACTAAATCTCCTGTAACACAGGACCCAGAATTGTACACAATATTCCAGCTGAGGTCCAACATGAAAATGGTCAAATTGCTCATCAGAAATGAATTAGCTCCACAGGTTAGTTTATTACCGTAACGTCTGCTTCATAACTAATAAACCAACTGAAGTGTGCGCATGCAGGTTGCAAACCCAAAGCCAACTCACAGGATCACAACATTGTATACATACAGCATATGGAATCCTTAAAGTTGAACTTTCTTAAAGACAAAGCACAACACAACAGGATTCAGGAGATAAAATCATTCTCAAAAAGGGAGCAAGGGTCTGCAGTGCAGGACACAGATTCCTGTTGGAATAGTGAATGGAAGGTGCAGGCTTTGGATGAAGAGCTCAGTGTCATGTTGAGGTAGAAGATAATCAAGATGGGAGTGTAAAGGGAAGATGTCGAGGCCTCAGCAAAGGATTGATTATTCAGTGTCAGAGAGATGTTAGGAAAAACAGAACAAGAAGTTCAGATGACATCAACTAAAAGATTTTCAATTTCTACATGCATGGAAACGATACTCAACTCCATCTCACTATCATTCCTCATGAACACTCTATTGCCTTTGAGTTTGTCAAATTGACTATCAAACATTCAATATTAGATGAGCAGAATTTTCAATAAAATATCAGGAAGACAGCAAACACTGTCTTTAACCTTCACCACAAACACCAGCATAGATTCTGGCAACTTTCTGAACCAGGCCATTCACAGCCTTGGCATCCTGTTTGAGCTTGACATTAACCTCTGAACCGAACATCCACTCCATCAACAAGATGACACTACTCCACTTCAAAAACATCATCTGATCCCAATCTGCCTCAGGTGATGTTTGGCTGAAACTCTCATAAATGCCTTTTTAAACTCTAGACTTCATTATTCCTTAATTATTCTTCACACTTAACACACTCTCCAACCTTCAACTCATCTAGAACCCTGCCATCTGCACTTTAACTCTCACCAGACCGCTCTTGAAGATGGCAAAGACCATCTCCAACAAGAGAGAATCTAACCATTGACCTTTGACATCAATGGTATCACTATTCCTGATCCGTTAATAACAACATCTTGGACATTACCATTGACCAAAAACTGAACTGAACCATGTAAATAAGTTCAAAGTTTGTGTGAAGATTTGTAGCTCGGGTGCTCGTTGTTGTGGTTTTGTTCGCCAAGCTGGAAGTTTTTGTTGCAAACGTTTCGTCCCCTGGCTAGGCGACATCATCAGTGCTTGGGAGCCTCCTGCGAAGCGCTTCTTTGATGTTTCCTCCGGTGTTTATAGTGGTCTGTCCCTGCCGCTTCCGGTTGTCAGTATCAGCTGTCCGCTGTAGTGGTTGGTATGAATTATGAATTCATCCACAAACTCCATCAACAAACACATCGACCTGGACCCAATATACCAACCACTACAGCGGACAGCTGAAACTGACAACCGGAAGCGGCAGGGACAGACCACTATAAACACCGGAGGAAACATCAAAGAAGCGCTTCGCAGGAGGCTCCCAAGCACTGATGATGTCGCCTAGCCAGGGGACGAAACGTTTGCAACAAAAACTTCCAGCTCGGCGAACAGAACCACAACAACACGTAAATATGTAGTTAAAAGAGTATGTCACGGTCTCAGAATTTTGTAGCAAGTAACTCATTTCATGACTTCCCAAAGCTTGTCCACCATCTACAAGTCAAAGATGTGGTGGAATACTCCCCAATTGTATGGATAAGCACAGCTCCAACAAAAGTTCAGAAGCTTGACAGCCTCCAGGACAAAGCAGTCCATTAGATTGGCACAACATCCACAAACATTTAGCCACTCCACCACTGACACTTAATAGAATCAGTGTGTACTACCTACAAGACGCACTGGAGTAATTCACAAAGGCTCCTTAGGCAGACCTTCCACACCCATGACTACTTCCATCTAGAAAGTCAAAAGGTAGCAAGTGCATGGGAACACCACACCTGCAAGTTCACTCCAAGCCATACACTACTGATTTTGGAAGAAGTCTCCATTCCTTCAGTGTTGCTGGGTCAAAATCCTGCTATTTGTTCCACTGTGGGTCTAACTATAGCAAATGGATTTCAGACGTACATGAAAGCAGCTCACCACTCAAGGGTAGTTAGGGATGGGTAATAAATTTTGGGCCAGCCAGCAATGTCCACATCCCAAGAATGAATAAAACATCAGAGGAAAGGGCAGGGAGGGGGTTTTGGAGGCACACTCTCACTTGGACTTTCCCCAGATTAGGGCAACTGGATGTCTAACCTCCCACCCAGCAGGCAGGCAGGCAGGCAGACAGACAGGTTGCCATGGGTTCCTAGTTGAAACTAGTCACATTTCTTGCTCACCACAGATAATCAGGGACGAGCTGAGTTGAACTTGTAAGTGGCCAATAATTGGTCACTTAAAGGACCTTAATGGGTAACAGGTCAAGAATGTCACCCAATGGAACATCTTGCTCAGAACAGAAATTATTAAGATGGCAAGAAGTGAGTGAATTTCTCTCCAGGACAAATCTAGCCAATTATTTACAACATGCCCAAATATTTCCCTTCCAGACTCCGCCAGTGAGGTTTATTGTACCATTAAAAAATTACGTTAAAATAAACTGATACATTTTCCTATCTCTTTTCCTTACCATGTTAGAAGACACACATTAACTGAGAGCAAAAGAACTGACTGTGCAAATATTATATCAATGACTGACCAGAGCAGCATACTTACAGGAGGGGCAAGAATGGAATGATGAAGAGCAGGAGCCACAACAGAGTTTCCCCTTGTTAACCAAGGATATTGCTACCAATGGTAGCACCCATACTACCACTCCAGATCTACTTGAAACAGCATACAGACAGTATATGAAACTGGATCCTTGTTAGACTTTATAGTTGAGACAAGAGGGTCAACATTCCAATATGGATACAGATTAGCTACAAATTATAAGTTCAGGTATAAAATTCACTGGAAAAACTGCGGAGAAGGACAGGCTGTTTTTCAATGCTCCACCGCCATAGAAGTATACTCTCCCCAACACCAGTGAACCACAGATCTACAGATCGAGCTTCAGAAAGCCCCCATGGCTTCTTAGGCAGATCCTTGCAAATCTTCAGCCTCCACCACCAAGAGGACAGGGCAGCAGATGCATGGAAAAAAGCAGTCCCCCCACTTTCCTCTTCAGCTCTTCATTTTCTTCTACTGAAAGCAGAGATGAGAGATTTCCTTTGGGGACATCTATTATTGACAGTGATGAAACTGTACAACAAGAGGTCAGGTAGCAGAACTATTGTAATAACAGTTTGCTCTAAAACAGAATAACTGCTGAAAAAGAATTTTTTAACAAAAACCTAAAAACAAATGTTCAAGTAGTTTTAAAACTGATCTATTATTTTTCAAACAGGATCTTTAAATGAGCTTGTGCTAACAGATCACCATATATTCTTAGAAGTGGGTATGACTGATAGTGCAACACACATGGACATCCAGAAACTGCATTCAGCTCTTTCTCTTCTCACTCCCATGTCACTATTTATAAGACCATAAGTTTAGAAGCAGAAACAGGTCATTCAGTCCATTGAGTCTATTCCACCATTTAATGTGATCATGACTGACCTGACAATCCTCAATTGCCCTTTCCTGTCTTTTCCCCGTAACCCTTGGTGCCCCTATAGATTAAAAATCTATTGCAGCTTTAATAAACCTAACAACCCACCTCAACAGCCCTTGAAGTATATAATTTCACATGTTCATTATTCTTTGTGAGAAGAAATTCTTCCTTCGCTCCGTCTTAACTGGGCTATAAATGAAGATCACACCCATTTGAACTCCACATTCCTTGTCCCAGTTTCCCTACAAGGAAAGGCAGTGCACAATGTGGCTGGTAATTTAACACATTAGACTTCTGACAATTTACAAATGGGTTTTGAATAGGGCAAACAGGTTTGGTTGGAAAATCCTCAGGCAATGATTGTTCTGTTGGAACTATGGGAAGGCTCAGAACTGACCTTGGTTCAAAGTAGTGGCACGGTGGCTTAGTGGTTGGCACTGCTACCTCACAGCGCCAGGGAACCGGGTTCGATTCCACCCCTGGGTGACCGTTTGCGTGGAGTTTGCACATTCTCTGTGTCTGCATGGGTTTCTTCTGGGTGCTCCAGTTTCCTCCCACAGTCCAAAAATGAGTGGGTTAGGTAGATTGACCATGCTAAATTGCCCATAGCATCCAGGCCTATGCAAGTCAGGTGAATTAGCCATGGGAAATGCTGGGTTACAGGGATAAGGGTAGGGGAATGGGTCTGGGTGGGATGCTCTTCAGAGGATTGGAATGGGCTGAAAAGCCTGCTTCCAAACTGTAGGGATTCTGTGAATTCATGTCATTCAAGTTAGGATTATTTGTCATTTTATTATATAGTACAAAATTATGTATTATGGGAGGCTGTTCAGTCTGTCCTGGCTGAGGGAGAAAACCAAGGCTCATTTTCATCGGGGACATGTTGTTTGCAGACGACATAGCACTGGCAATACACTTGGGCGAGCAACTGTAATGCCTCACAGACAGCTTCTCTAGAGCCTGCAGGACTTTAGCTTGGTCATCAGCCTGAAGAAGATCAATGTGTTGAGTCAAGGCGCTGAGCATCCCCCTGCCATTACCATCAACAACTACAAGGTGGAGGTAGTCCACGTGTTTACATACCTTGGCTCCACCACCATGGACAGTCTCTCCCTGACTCTGAGGTCAACAGACGGGTCAGACAAGCAGCCTCAACATTCATCAAGCTGACAAAAAGAGTCTTGGGAGAACAGAAAGCTAACGATGCACACCAAGGTTGCAGTCGACAGGACCTGCGTCCTCAGCATACTGTTTTATGGCAGCGAGACCTGGAGCCTCTACTCCAGACAAGAGTGGTGTCTCAACGCCTTCCACCTTCACAGCCTGAGGCACATCCTGGACATCAAGTGGACTGACGGAGTCACCAACAATGAGGTCCTGGCCCATGCCCTAGATACCCAGCTTCTTCACCCTGCTCCAACAATGCTGTCTCCACTGGCTGAGCCATGTACACAGCATGTCAGACGGGAAGATCCCGAAAGACTTGCACTACGGAGAACTGGACCCTGGCAAGAGAGCACAAAGGCAGCCCCTTCTTTGTTTCAAAAGTGTCTGCAAGAGAGACATGTAGTCACTGAACATGAATGTCAAGAGGTGGGAGCACTTTGAAAGCGATCGCTCTTTCTGGGGGCTGGAATTACGCATAGGTCTACAAAGAGAAGAGAAGCTGAGGCTTTCTGCTGAAGAAAAGTGCACCCACCAAGAAAACAGCACCAAGACAACACTGGAGGACAGCACCTTCAAGTGCAGTCACTGCAGCCAAGGCTGCAATTCCCATGTGGGTCTCTACAGCCACAACAGATCCTGCTCTACCAACAAGGATTGCACCAAGACATTCCAGGCGCAGATCCATGGGCTCACGAGACTAATGGATGCCACCAATATTGCAAAATAGATGATGTGATGGGAATGGCTGTTTCAACATGCCACCTTCAGACAAGAGGCTAGTTAAGTTAGGCACTGTGCCTGGGTACATTCACTGCCTTTTGGCCATTTAAAAACATTGGCTTTCAAGGCAATAATACTAAAATCAGCTGACTTTTGCCAGTAGGCCCATTCTCAAAATAATGTCTCAGTCCAGCCTGCTAAGAACTGGATCAGGTTGAGCTGTCACTCTTCCTCATCAAAATTCACTCAATCCAATCAATCAACTTGAATGACAAACTGCAGCTTTGCTTCTTCATTGCGTTAATTGGTCTTACAGGATGGACTAGATGAAATTGTTTATCACTGTGATTGTCATTATTATGAAAAGCTAAGACACCACAGAATATGAGAAAGTGCCAGATAGCTACTGGACTAGCACAGGGCTACATGCTGACAAAGACACTAAAATTTGAGTCAGTTGCCCCAGATGTGCAATAAGAAAAGGCAACTTTCTAAGGTTATTCTGCTGTGGGACATAAAGAGGTCTAGAATCTTTCATGCTGTTTGTTCGACGTGGGATAAACATTACAAATAAAAGCTGCAATTGCAAACATGCTGAGGCATTTCAGAGTGCCACGTGTATTGAGAGAAACTGATCTCATTTGCACTTTATGTAAGGTCAACTGTCTGAGAATGTACTTTCATAAACGTTATGAATAAATATATTTTCTGGGGAAAAAAAGTACCTGACAGCTATTGGATTTTCTGGCACGCTCAAATGTTAATAAGAACATCTGTGGCAGATTCTTCTTTTTGTCTTCACTGTAGTTCCATGAGTTTTGTTTGGAATTGATTTTATATCAAAGGGAAGCAGTCTTGAATAAATGTTTGGCAAAGATATTCCATCGGTGTTAAAATCATTTTTTTGAAATTGCTTCACGAAAATTGTGTCACCTCAGCTCATCACTGGTACCTAAATATTTTATTGCAGTGAAAATAATTTCATTATTTTCCCTTTTCTCCCTGTAACCTCAGAGTTAATATGAAAAAAGGAAATGAATATCTATAATCGCAGCAAATTTGCCTCATTTAGACAATGCGATTTACTGGAACAAAAAATGAAATTGCTGGAGAAACTCTGCAGGTCTGGCAGCATCTATGGAGAGAAAGCAGAGTTACGTTTCCATTCCAGTGACCAGCAATTTCTGTTTTTGGTTCAGATTTTCAGCATCCACAGTTGCCTGTTTTATGTTAGTGATTTACTTCAAAATGGCCTGACATTGACACATGTTTGTGTGAGTCATCTCCAATAATTATTGAGACTCAATGAGTTGGATTTTAAAGGTGAATGTGTGTATCTCTTGACTTGAGTGTTGAAACATGTTGCTCAATAACTTTTTATTTATGATGATGGTAGTTAAGTCGCACCATTCTTTGAAGATTGCTCTGCTCCAAGTTCCTGAAAATATCCTTCACTCTGCCAACAAAACAGGCAAAATTTCATAAAATCTTACAGTAGGTGATGAGGCCATTTGGCTCCTTGTGTCTCTTCCACCTCTTTAAGCAAGAGACATTTAATTGGATAGATGAGAGCTTTCGTTTGCAACATCACCTTTGTTTTCAGAATAATTGTTGCTGAACATGAATTTGTTTGAATCTCTAACAATGTGGTACTGAAGGTCTAAGAGTTAGCCTGGCTGCTTCTCGTGAAACACAAAGGGTTCTTGTATTTACAGTTAATGTGTTCATGTTTATAAGATTGTGGTTTAGGCCAACTGTGTATGGTTAGATTATTAATGATTTACAGCTGTTCTCTGCCACTTCAATCTATTCTCAAGCTCAGGGAATTTCAAATTCAAAAGTCAAAAGAACAGTTTAATTATTTATTAAAACTGCTGGCACTGCTTGAAGGAGAGCTTTGTGTACAATACTTCAGCTCATAATAGCACTGCACAGCAAAGCAGGTTACATTCTGATAGCTAAATCCCAAATGAAAAGAGACTTGCCTGCACCACTTAGTGTGATGCATACAAACATACAGATTGTGGATATTCGTAAAGGATGACTTTAATTAGCTGGGAATCTGCTGGAACCCTAGATAAGTGAACAATTCATGAGGCTATGGAATGTTGGTCAGGTTTACACCAGATGTTTTATTTTAGGCTAAACACCACTTTAGGGATAAAAGATAAAACGTGACAGCAATTTTATTCCAATGCAAAACGAGTTGAAAATCTTACTATAAGTTTTGATGACATAGAATTCCTCTGAAAGCATGATTTTGTCAATGTAGATCTGACTTTGATGAAGCTCAGAAAGAGTCTCAGAGAAAAAGTTAACAATTACAGGTAACAGTGGTATATCTGTTTATAACCCTGAGCCATTCATCACAAAATGAATCTGTGTTGAAATATTGGTTTTCAAATCTCTTCATAGCCTCACACTTCCTGACTCCTGTTATCGTATAAAGCTCGACAATCTTCTGAGAAATCTGTCATCCAATTCTGACCTCCTGCATCCCCTGTTTCCTTCACACCACCATTTGCAGCTTTATCTTTGATATTCCAGGAAGCTCAGTAATTCCTTCACAAACATCTTTGCATCTCACCTCACCTCCCTCCTTTAAGAAACTACTGATAACCAACAGGATATGGTTAACATTGTGACTTTAAAATAAGTTAGTACTATTTCCTATTTTTTTATTTAAACTAATACTTATGAGAGTTTATAGATGTAGTAAGCAGCAGTTTCTTTAGGGCTTGCTTGTAAAATATTGTACTGTACAAGGGTCTGAGCTATTGCAGCAGGAGCAGGCTAGTTTTCTTAACTAGACCCTTGGAACCATCAATGACTTCCTTACACTCCAGAGTTGTGAGTCCTGAGGTGACTAAACAGTCCAATACTGGATCCACATGTTTTGCTGGAGGTAAGAGAGATGGTGTTTGCAAAGGTGAGCAGCTGAGACATTTTGGGTTCCCACTCACTTCTCCCACTGTTTGTGCTTGGCCTCCACCTGGACCTATTGCAGACATTCAATGGTTAGCACTTTCCCATTCACTTCTTCTCCAGTTCCAGCCAAGTTAGCCAAGAGATTTCCGTGAGCCAATAGGGATGTAGTATGTTTTCAGGGATGCTTTGAGGACCTCCTTGAAGTGTTTCCACTGGCCTCCTGGTAACTGCATGTCGTGACGAAGCTCGCAGCACAGAGTTTAGTTTGGAAGTCGTGCACATGATGCGGCTTGCCCAAAGCGGCATATTATCAGTCGCAAGTGTCTCAATGCTAGGGCCATTGGGCTGAGAGAGAACACTGATATTGGACTGTCTACCCCAACAATGGATTTGCAGGATTTTGTGGAGACCACACTGATGATATTCTTCTAGTGATTTGAGGTTTTTGCTGTACAGAAGACCATAGGAAATAGGAACAGGATTAGACCATTTGGCCCCTCGTTCCTGCTCTGCCATTCAATAGGATCATGGTTGATTCAACATTCTTCATATCTACTTTCCCATCTTTCGGCTGTAATCCTCAACTCCTCTACTGATCACAAATCTATCAATCTTAGCCTTAAATATACATAAGGACACTGCCCCCACAGCTCTCTGTGGCAAGCAGTTTCAAAGATTCACAAGCCTTTGAGTAAAAGAAAAAAATTCCTTTCCATTTCAATCTTAAATTAGCTTCCCCTTATTCTTAGTCTATGCCCTCTCGTCCTAGACTCTCCCAAGAGGGGAACCGTCCTGTCAGCATTTACCCGTTGAGAATCCTGTATATTTCAATGAGACTTCATTCTTCTAAACTCCAGTGAGTATGGAATCAAACCTGTTTAGTTTTTGCTCATAGGACAATCCCTCCATATCAGGAATTGTCCCAGTGAACCTTCTTTGAACTACTTGCAATGAAATGGTATCTTTCCTTGAACAAGGAAACCAAAACTGCCAGATGTGGTCTCTCACCAGCACCTTGGACAATAGTAGTAAGACATCCCTGCTCTCATACTCCAATCCCCTAGAAATAAGGCCAACTTTCCATTAGCCTTCCTGCTGTGTCTGTATGCTAGCTTTCTATATTTCACTCAGAAGTACAACCAAGCACCTTTGTGTGGCAGCTTTTCACCATTTAAGTAATACTTTGTTCTTTTATTCTCCCTTCCAAAATGAAGAACTTCATATTTTCCCACATTATGTTCCATTGGCAATTTTTGCCCACTTAGTTAACCTATCAATATCTGGAATTCTACTGCTTTTATATGAAGACATGCTTCATCACTTTACTCCTGAATGGCTTGGCTTTCTCATGCCTTCTTCTTAATTCTTGAATCCTCTACAGAAGATAAAAGCTGCAGTGTACGAATCTGTAAGGAGAAGCTATAAGCAGAGGTTGGATAAACTTGGATTGTTTTCATGAGAATGTCACAGGCTGAAGGACGATCTGATCGAAGCATATAAAATCATGACAGGCATGCATAGGGTGAGCAGTCTGAGTCTTTTTCCAAGAATGGAAATGTCAAAAACTAGGGTCATAGGTTGAAAATGAGGGGGCGAAAGTTTTAAAGAGATGTACAAGGAAAGTTTGTTTTTTTACACAGAAGATGGTAGGTGTCTGGAACATGCTGCCAGGGGAGGTAGTAGAAGCAGATACACTAGCAATGTTTAAGAGGCATATGACATATGAACAGACAGGGATAAGAGGGATATGGACCACATGCAGGTCGGATGGGATTGGTTTAGAATGTCAACAAGATCAGCACAGACATGGTGGACTGACGGGTCTGTTCCTTGGCTTTACTGTTCTATATTGACATTGGTTATGATTGTACTCAGTTAGATTAGTGCACCCTTCAATCTTCCAAACTAAAGGGAACACAAGTCTGTGAAACTTTTCCTCATAATTGAACTAATTACATTCTAGCATCAGATGGTAGTGCAGTGGTAATGTCACCAGGCTAATAATCCAGAGACCGAGGGTTCAATACCCACCAAAGCAGTTAGAAGAATTCAAATGCAATTAACAAGTTTTAAAAAATACGTAAAGGTGAGTCTTAGTGATGGCGACCATGAACTATTTAAAATAGTTGTACCAATCTATCTGGTTCACCAATACCCTTTACTGAAAGAAATCCATCTGATCTAAATGTGATCACCTTAACTCTCATTGAATTTAACAGTGTAATCTCCAGACAACCATGGATCTTCTGCGTTACAGCTGCAACAGTCTCTCTCCCAGCACAATAAGATGACAAGAAAGAGTGAACACAGTGCAGATTAGCAAAGATACGATACATAAGCCACAATGGTGAGTAAAATCCTCAACATATGTTGGCAAATTACTGATCTTTTAGCAGTGTTCTAAATATTGAAATGAAGAATAATACATCAATGATCTACAAATTGATGATCAAGACATCAAAATAGCCAAATTCTTAAATACTCAAGGAAGTGAATGCTTGAGAAGAATTAATTCCTCATATTTCTCTGACAACAATTGGAAACATACTGAACAGATACTGTCATAGTTATAGAGTCATAGTGACGTACAGCACAGAAACAGACCCTTCAATCTAACTTGTCTAGCTTTCCTAAATTAATCTAATCCCATTTGCCAGCACTTGGCCCATATCCCTCTAAACCCTTCCTATTCATATACCCATTCAGACGTTGTAATTAAATGTTGGAATTGTACCGGCCTTCACCACTTCCTGGCAGCTCATTCATACACACACCACCCTCTGCGTGAAAACATTGCCCCTTAGGTCCCTTTTAAACCTTGCCGCTCTCACCTTAAGCATATGCCCTCCAGATCTTTAATCTCATAGAAGATAAGCTCAAGGTTAGGGTAATCTTCAGAATTCACAGGCTTGATTTTTCGTTTTATTTACATACATACCTATGAACATATGAAACAGCAGAAGTAGATCATTTGGTCTGTTAAGCCTGCTCCTCCATTCAACAAGATCATAACTGATCGGTTTGTCAAGTTAGAATCTATCCACCTCTGCCTTAAAAAATATTGAATCTGTTTCCAGTGCTGTCTGAGGCAGAGAGTTTGAAAGCTGCACAAAGTTCTGAGGCAAAAAGAAAATTCTCCTCTTCTCTGTCCAAAAAGAGTGACTAAGGGCAAGTAATCTCAAACCAGTGCCTGTCAAACCTAGCTTGTTTTTATCTACCTTTATTAAATGACTCACTCATTTAAGTTATCAATCTAGTAAACTTCCTCTGAAATAACTTCAACACACTTACATCCTTCCTTAAACAAGGAGAATGAAACTATATATATATATATATTTGAGATGTGCTGTCACCAATGGCATGTTTAACTAAAGCATAACATCCTTATTTTTATGTTGAATCCTCTCATTATGAAGTTAGTTATATACTAGACTTCTCGATTATATGTTGTACATGCCTTTTGTTTCATATGCTTCCTAACCAACTGGGTGCACCTGATTCCTTGTAGAAAAAAATAAAGAGAGTGGTGTAGAAGTTTGATTGAACAGCATATAGATAATTAGAAAGAAAAACTGAAATTGGGTCTTTGGGTCACTGTACCCGAAACATTAACTGTGATCTCTCTCCACATTTTACTGCCAGATCTATTAAGTTTTTTCCCAACAATTTCTGTTTTTGTTTCTGATTTCCAGCTTCCGCAGGTCTATCAGCTTTTATATACATAATTATCCCAGCTTCATTCAGACAAAGTGTAAGTGTACAAAGCAATAACACCAACACATTGATATGTGGAATGATGGAAATGTGCTCAATGAGATCGTATAATATTACAATGAGCAATGGTCTATTCTCGGACAGAACAAAAGACAAGTTCAAATTGGATATGATAATCTACAAGTAAACTAGAAGATGATTCATACATTGGAACTATTTTATTAATACCAGAAGACAATATATCCATAATAAACTGTTCATACCAACCTAAAGGAGCAGACGGCACATTGAAGTATGCAGCAAAATCCAAAGAACACAATCTGGTCTTGTACATATTCACTGAAATGCATTGCAATGTGTAAAGATCAGATCTGCAAAAGCATCTCTGTCATTTTTGATGTGTGTCCATGCATATGTTTTTCATCAGAAATCCTACCATTTGAATGAAAAGGGGGATGTTGTGATCCTGCATGTATCTAAGATCAGGGAAGTATGTTCCTATTGGGAGAGTTGGATGATGATACCACTGTTATTTATCTCATGTGATATTGTTGCATGAAGATATTAAAACCATCATGCATTGCTGCTGCTGGTCTTTTTATCCGACAAGCAAGTCAATCATAAACTAGCTTAAGCTTAAACTATATCAATGATATAATTGTAATATACTTAGTTGTTCTAGAAATAATTCTTCTTCTATATGTTCTCAGTAGGAACCCAGTCTCAGTGTTCATATAAATCCAAGAACACATCAGACTTTGAACAAAATAACAGCAGAGCTTTTGACAGGATGATCTTTCTGTCAGAATTGAGGATTGGGACGAGCTGTAATCTTTTCAAAGTTTAGTTGGATAAAATTAAGATTCATCCAAGATATTGCAGAAGCTGTCTGACAGTTGCATTGGACAAGTTGAGAAAGATTACTGGAGAGCTGAGTATCAAACGTGGAAGCTGACTATCAAAGATTATAGGTGGATAATGGACTAGAAAGAATCAAGGTGATCTGGATATAGAAGTGATGGAGATGGGTTGGGAAAGGAAGCAACTGCGAGAGATGTTTTTGATGTGAGTGCTTGTGTGAAAATAGAAAAAATTGAGAGCCATTACAATAGCTTAACAAAATTGAAGATGAATGGTGTGGTTACCGTACAGACAGAATAAGAAAGGACAATACACTATTTTTGAGAAGATTTGTAGCTCAGGTTGAAGTTTTGGATATAGGTTTGCTCACTGAGCTGAAAGATTCATTTCCAGACGGTTCATTACCTTACTACGTAACACCTTCAGTGGACCTCACGTGCAGCAATGCTGAAAATTCCTGCTTTCTATTTATATGTTTGGGTTGGTGATGTCATTTCCTGTAGTGATGTTGTTTCCTGTGGTGAAATCACTTCCTGTTCCTTTTCTCAGGGGGTGGTAGATGGGGTCGAACTCGATGTGGTTGTTGATAGCATTCCGGTTGGAATGCCATGCTTCTAGGAATTCTCATGCGTGTCTTTGTTTGGCTTGTCCTAGGATAGATGTGTTGTCCCAGTCGAAGTGGTGTCCTTCCTCATCTGTATGTGAGGATACTAGTGAGAGAGGCTCATATCTTTTTGTGGCTAGTTGGTGTTCATGTATCCTGGTGGCTAGTTTTCTGCCTGTTTGTCCAATGTAGAGTTTGTTACAGTCCTTGCACGGTATTTTGTAAATGACGTTAGTTTTGCTCATTGTCTGTATAGGGGTCTTTCAAGTTCATCAGCTGCTGTTTTAATGTGTTGGTGGGTTTGTGGGCTAACATGATGCCAAGGGGTCTGAGTAGTCTGGCAGTCATTTCCATGATGTCTTTGATGTAGGGGAGAGTGCCTAGGGTTTCTAGACATGTTTGTCTGCTTGTTTGGGTTTGTTGCTGTGAAATCGGCGGACTGTGTTCATTGGGTACCCATTCTTTTTGAATACACGATATAGGTGATTTTCCTCTGCTCTGCGTAGTTCCTCTGTGCTGCAGTGTGTGGTGGCTCATTGAAATAATATTCTGATGCAGTTTCATTTGTGGGTGTTGAGATGATTGCTTCTGCAGTTCAATATTTGTTCTGTATGTGTTGTTTTTCTGTAGACGCTGGTTTGAAGTTCCCCATTGGCTGTTTGCTCTACTGTGACATCTAGGAATGGCAATTTGTTGTTGTTTTCCTCCTCTGTAGTGAATTTTATGCCAGTAATGGCATTATTGATGGTCTTGAAGGTTTCCTCTAACTTGTTTGGTTTAGTGATGACAAAGGTGTAATCCACATATAGGACCCAGAGTTTTGGTTGGATGGTTGACAGAGCTGTTTGCTCAAGTCTCTGCATTACTGCCTCTGCTAAGAACCCTGCTATCGGCGATCCCATGGGTGTTCCATTGGTTTGTCTGTAAGTTTTGTTGTTGAAGGTGAAGTGGGTGGTAAGGCATAGGTCTACTAGCTTGATGATATTCTCCTTGTTGATGAAGTTAGTGGTGTTTGGTGTATGTGTCTTTGGATCTTCTAATAGTGTAGTCAGTGTTTCCTTGGCCAGGTTAATGTTGATTGAAGTAAACTGGGCTGTTACATCAAAGGGAAGTTTTGCTGCCTGATTGCCAGAAGATTCCTTTCTCGGCTTTGTAAACCCTGGCTTTCTCTCTCAGAAACTCTCCTGCTTTTGGACTCAATCTGAAAATGGGGAGATTCAACCCATTATTCGATGAAAGCTCAGCATTTAATTCACTTCCTATAACTTATGAAAGTTACGCTGATGGGTGAAGAATCGCAGTCTGAAGCTGTGAAGTGAAGTATGTCAGATATTAACATTAATATTCTTGCTGAGAAGGGAGAACTCTCACTCAGCAGTCTGGAGGCTGGAAACTTTGCAGAAAATTGGGAAAGTATGAACTGCATTTGCAAGTTTTCAGTAGCTTTCAGAGCAAGTGAAAATAGTGAGCAGCGTAAATAATCTCTTTCTTTGTTATTGAAGCAGCAGCGCTGCATCTGATCTCCAACGTTAAAGAGAAAGAAAATCTTGAACTGGACACAAGGGAGATGAGATTGTGAGGTTCTAGAATAGTAAACAAAACCTGATATGCAAAAGACAGTGATTTTTCACGTGAAGAATACATGAGAAATCATGATTTGTATGAAATTAAACTAAGAACTTGCATTAGGAGCTATGAAGTTGAGAATTGGCAGTATAAGTGATAGGTGCCTCAATCAGTTGTGGGGCTCAAAATAATTCTCTGTGGCAAAGACAGGAACACTTAATGTTAGTCCGTGTAATACACATCTTTGGGTCGGATAAAAGAGGAACAGCAGCATTGTGGAAGCACTTCAAAACCTTGCAGCAAACTTATGATGATGTCTCAGAGCTGTGCCTCACTGAATATAAATACCACAGTGTAGGTGGAGTTAGAACACTCTGGAAGATCAATTGGGAGAAAGTGAGGATTTCAGATGTTGGAGATCAGAGTCGAGAGTATGGTGCTGGAAAAGCACAGCAAGTCAGGCAGCATCCGAGGAGCAGGAGAATCGACGTTTCAGGTATAAGCCCTTCATCAGGAGGGCTGATGGAGGGCTTATGCCTGAAACATCCATTCTCCTGCTTCTCAGATGCTGCCTGACCTGCTGTGCTTTTCCAGCACCACACTCTCGACTCTGAAAGATCACCAGAGTGCAAACTCTGGAATGGAAACTTTAAATGAGCACAAAGAAGAAAGATTAGTCCTTACCTAACATAACATTTAATCAGAGACTGATTCATCTATGATTATGAGCAAAATTTAGTATTAATGTACAATGAATAGTGTTACTTTAAAGTCTAAGCCTAAAGGTTTAACCTTCTCCTGAACCAGTCTGGAAAGACTCCAATATTTTGGTGTGGCATCAACCACATGATTAAAGAAATGGGATAAGTGTTATCTGGTGAAGAAAATGGAAACATTCTTGGAATACACAAAAAAGAAGAGAAACCTTCCATTGTGAAACCTGAAATGGAGAGAGTGAAAGAAGAATACAGTAAATTATGTATGTGATTGCAGCAAAAGACCAGTCTTTCGGGAAGCTAAAAATAAATATGTCAAAAATAATAAGTGCAGAGAAATTCAACTACATTTTGGAAGAAAAAGTCATTTGGAAAAACATATGTAGATGCAATAGCTGCAAAGACTGGGTGCTGCTATTAGTTGCGAATTAAACAATTGTGCTATTTAAATGAACACAGGAACACAAGTGGATGTCGTGTCTGAGATCACAAGCAATTATAACATAAGAGTTTGGCAGCAGTGATACTACTGAAAGAAAGCTATGTTACTGGCTTCACACAAGGAAAGCAAACAGAAGCTATCCTCTGTATTATGCCAAAAGATGTCCGTCCAATTTTTCGGTTGAAGTTCTTTGGTTAAAAAGTAAAGTAAAAGGAAAACCAAAATACTATGGATCACTTGCACTGGAATGTAAAAAACACGTTTAAGGACATTCTGCTTGCTTCAGAATACCAGATTGATATCATAATTAATAAAAAAGCTGGTCTGTTACAGCACCCCTGAGGAAAAATGCCATTTGCACTCGAGGAAAAAATAAAAGTGGAGCATGATAGAATAAAACACATGGAAGCACATAAACCAAGAGAATGAGCAAACCTGATTGCAACTGTTGAGGAAAGGGCTTGTAAATTGCAAATTTGCCTGGAAACTACATCAGGAAATCATTAGAAATTGGAAGAGTGCCTGAGGACTGGAAAGTGGCTCACTAAAAAACAATCTTTACAAAGAAATACAAAGAACTGCAAGTGGTGAACCTCACATCTGTTGTGGGTAAAGTATTAGGAGACATCTTGAAAGAGGGGATAATGAAAGACTGAGATAGGTTTTGTATGATACCAGAGAAACAGTATGCTTTTATAAGAGGAAGTTCTTGCCAAATAAACGTCCAATACTTCTTTGAGAAAGTGGCAACTCTCACAGACATGGAAAACACTGGAGACAATCTCAGATACAACTGCATTATATTAACAAGCCATGTGATTACCTGTGAGTTGCTACAATTGCAGAAGTCATTGGTGTCTTTACTGTACATCAATGATATTAAACTGAGGACAGAAACAAAGCGGAAAAAAATTGCAGATAATACTGAAGTAATATTGCACAAATAAATGGAAATTAGTCTGGGGAAGAGTAGTCACATAAATTTTAGATGATCAAACATAACAAGCTCATTGAAACTAACAGCACAGCATGTACATAGCAGCAGCAAGGAAAGCCTTTTGAATTGATGTACATTCAGAGTGATGGTGTACAAACTTTAGAAGTCGATACTGGTTCTGCACAAGATGTTTGTATAACCGCAGTATGAAACTGTAAACTGTTCTAATCACAATTCTAAAGCAGCAATATCTAAGCATTTGGGAGAGTTCAAAAACAAGCAACCGAATTGAGAGAGCTGAAAATAATGGATATAAACTGTAAGGAATTGGCCTGGGTGAACTTATTTGAATAACAGAAGGAAAAATTTAATTGTAATATATTTAAAACAATTACCGATTCTAAAATACCAGTCAGTATCAACTCAAACTTAAAAAGGAGCAACTTACGGTAAGCTCCATTTAAGTCTTGTACATGATGATGGAATAGAATTTCCCAGGAAGCAGTGAAAGCAACTAGTGTGGAAAAATCCAAGGGTAAATGGGTTAGAGATTGAAGATTATTGAGGCATATTTGGTTTTGAGCCAGCCTAGAGAACCAAAGAATCTTTTCCAGTTTAATACTTCCTAGTTGTTGTGACATTGTTATGAAAACAGAAGTTATCAGAATTCTAACTTAAGAAAATCTATGCATAATTTACTACTGCTAAATACTGTATCAAGTTACATATGATCTCAGATTTCTGACAATTGAAGTTGAATTAAACATGGTGCAAGGCTATGCATCATTTCTGATAGTTATTTCCATTTTTTCTATATTATCTCTGGCATATTGTTTCAGCTCTAGACATAGGTCAAAAAGTGTGAAGGAAAGGTATATATACAATATTAAAACATTAATAGATGCCATAAAACTGTGGTTTAGCCCAAAGAGGAACAGGTTGATTGAGGGTGGGACTGCTGGAAGATTCAGATTGTAATTTTGCAAAATTGCAGAATTATTTCAGCTCAGGAGGAGGCTATATGGTCCAACATGCCTGTACTGGCTCTCTAATAGATAAATTCATTTACTGGATATTTTGCCTTTTCTTGTAGCTCTGCACATTCTTCCTTACCAAATGATAAATCAATTCCATTTTGATTGTCTCGATTGAACCTCCCTCCACCCTACACTCAGGCAGTGGATTCCAGGCCCCAACCATTTGCTGAAATATTTTCTCCTCATTTCACAATTTAGATCTGTGCCCTCATACTCGTAATCCTTCCATCAATAGGAACATCTCCCTATTCACTTATTCTAGGCACATCATGATTTTGAATACCCCTATCAAATCTCTTCTCAACCTTTCTTCTCCAAGGTAAACAATCCCAACATACAATCTATCTCTGTGCCTGGAACTGGAGACAATAGTCCAGCTGAGTCTGAACCAGTATTCTATGCAGGTTTAACATAACTTCATTCTTTAGTACTGTATGTCCCCTTTAATGAAGTCCCAGGATGCTGTATGCTTTACTAGTTATAACCTCAAACTGTCCTGCCACCTACAATGATTTTTGCACATATACAACCAGTTCCCTCTGTTCCTGCAACCCCTTTAAAATTGCGCCTTTGTTCAATGTTCTGTCTCTGCACTCTTCCTACCAATTTCACATGTTTCTGCATTTAATTTTTTCTGCTACTTGTCCATCCGCTCGAACAACCTGTCCATGCCCTTTTGAAGTTCTACATGATCCTCTTTGCAGTTCACAATGTTTCCATGTTTTGTGTTATCTGCAAATTTTGAAATTAATGCCCTGTGCACCAAGGTCTAGATCATTAAGCAGAAACAGCATGGATCTTATCATCAATCTCTGGGAACGATAAACCTTTCTTCAGTCTGAAAAGCATCCATTAACTACAATTCTATTTCCTGTCACTTAGCCAATTTTGTATCCATGTTGTCCCTGTCCCCTTTATTAATGCCATGCTGATAATACAACAGATCATTTGCCCTATTTAAAATACACCACAAGTAGCATCACTGAAACCATTTCAAATCATCAATACGTTGGACTTTGTACAAATTGCTATTACATGACCTAAGGTGTGTAAAATTTACATTATGAATGAAAAGGTGATAAATTGCTACGAACCTACCTAATCATGTGTTTAGTCAACATAGACCATTGTATCTCAGCACTTAATGACAGCATTTTATTGACACACCTTCAGGTCTAAATTACTTTAGTTGAATGAATTTGTGAAGAAGTCAGTATGCACTGTAAGGATACAATTGATAAGTATTTTGGTGGGAAATTTGACTTAAGTCTAAAATGGATGGTAAATCAGTGAAGCAATTACTGAACATGATGCACACTTCATCCATTTGAGGCCCATTATGGTCACAGAGGTCATTTTGCTTTAACACCCTGATTAGCATTGTGGAAGAGCCTATTGTCTTACTCTGGGTAATGCCAGTGAATCAATTGAAAATAGTTTTTGCATTCACCCCAAAGACAGTAAACTAAGGATCCGAAGTTACACTGCTTAATATTTAAATAGCACTGTTCAAAAAATCATTGCAATTCCTTTCCCTGCTAGTTTATTTCAAAAGCCTATTTCAAAAATGTCATTGAAAGTAATGTGAATTTGAAAAATAAAAGTACTGTATCAAAACTCCAATACAACTTGAGAGCCATAATCTGCAATGTGGCAGGAGAATTTAACATGCAGAGCATAATGACCTTGATGGTAGAGTTCATATAGGCTAAACCTCTGAATTCATTTTTTTTCATTATTTAACTTCTTACATTATTATTTCATTTGATAGTAGTCCTGATTCTGCAGTGTCTCTTGAGTGATTTCCATTTCAAATAAATTAAGTAGGGACATTTACAATATGAATATAATTTCCAGTGGAAATTAAATTCCAAGTGCCTAATGGTTACTGTAATAGAAATGGTCAACATATTTCCAAGGACTGTTATTTCACTTAAAGAAGCTATTTTCTACAGCACTACATCACTATCACTCACGTTCAGACCTCTCTTGCAATTGACTGTGACTGCTGCTTTATAAAGACGGTTTGAAAGGTGAAATAGTGTGGGCTTTTTACATTACGTCTAATGTAAGTTGGAATGAAGCCACCTAAATCAAATCTAAATAGCAGACACTACAGCAACTTGAGACTGTCTCATCTATTTATACTGGGAAGGCCTGATTAAGGGCATTTCAGATTTGTTCAACCTATTCAATCTTAATAGATAATCAACATTTCCATCATCTGTTATCAGTAAAATGTAAGCTGCATCCCAAGTCTGAAAATGCAAACTGTTATTTACCCTGGCCAGGGACCTGTGTGTTACTAATATCACCTCATTGTTCAAGAATGGTGACCACATTCCTTCTTTTACATCCCTAAAGCATCATCATCTAGAGTCACAAAACTTTGCAATATAGAAGGAGGCCATCCAACCCATCGGGTCTATACCATCTCCTGAAAAAAGCTAACCAGCTAGGCCCATTCTCTAGTCCTATTCCTGTAGATCTCAGAACTCCCCACTTTCAAATATATTCCAGCTGTCTTTTGAAACCTCCTATGGAATCCACATCCACTAACTCTCCCAGGCAGTGCATTCCAAATCCTAACAACTCTCTTAGTAAAGATGTTTCTCCTCATCTCAACTCCTAGCTCTCTTGCTGACAATCTCAAAATTCTGACCAATAGTTACTGACATACCAACTAATACAAACAGAATATCCTTCTTTACCATGTCAAAATTGTTGATAATTTTGAACACCTCAGCAAGGTCACTTCTTAATTTTCTCTAAGGAGAATAAACCCAATTTCTTTAACCTTTCTTTGTATCTAAAATCCCTCATTCTTGTCATCATTCTTGTAAATCTCATTTGAACTCTCTCTGGGGTTTTAGCATCCTTCTTTAAATAAAGTGCTCAGAACTGAACAAAATGCTCCAAATGTGGTCTGATCAGTGATTTATAAATGTGTAGCATTCCTTGCTTTTGAACTGTATGCATGTATTTATAAACTCAAGGATCTTATAAGCTTTCTAAAGAACTATTTTAACTTGCCTGGCCACTTTGAGAATTTTGCATGTGAACCATGAGGTCCCGCTGCTCCTGCACTCTCCTCAATGTTGTACCATTGAGCCTGTATTGTCTCTGCATTTCTCTAACAAAATGCATTACCTTGCATTTCCTTGCATTGGATTTCTTCTGCCAGGTGTCTGCCCATTTGGCCAACTTGTCAATGCCCCTTTAGTCGCTCAGTATCAACCTCACAATTCTTCCTAATTTAGTATCATCTGCTAATTTTGAGATTTAGCCCTCATCATCCATTTCTAAGTCATTTATATAATCAGGAAAAGCAAGGGTCCCAACACCAATCCTTGGGGAACACCACTTTCAACTTGTCTCCAGTCTGAGAAACATCACCCATACCTACCCCCTGTTTCCAACCTTTTCGCCAAATTCTAATCCATGCTGCCAAGGATCCATCAATCTCAAACATTTCTAATTTGCTAAGCCACCTGCCATGTGGCACTGTATCAAATGCTTTGTATAAGTCTAAATATATAACATCTCAAATAAAAACTGATCAATAGTTGAATTTATGAATAGAATCATGTTCTTTCTGAGACTACATGTGGGCCTATAAAAGGGGAAATATTTCCACTTGGGAGCAGGTCAGGTTTTCTTGCATGATTACATCTTATCATCAATGACATATTCATCCACAGGTAAAATGGCAAATTTTATAGGTTAGCAGGAAGGGCATTTCACCCAACACTTGGACTTTCCTGGATCCAACTTCCAGAAGTCATACTTAAAAAGGATCTTGTCAGCACTTTGCCCTCTGAAATCCAGGAGTAGAACTCAATCTCTGCTCCTGCCCACCCACCAAACCCTGCAGATGTCTGAGACCAGGCAAAAACCAACCACATGGTTCATGGATGCCTCCCTAGAGCTCCTCCTTAAAGCTGTCTAGGAAAGAAGTGTATTTCCCTAGACACAATAGCAGGAGAGCATCTTGACTGGCAAAGGCAGCCTATACTGAGGAAGCAAAGGAGGTCAAAACTATGGATGGCAGAAGAGAACATGGCTCTAGCACCAACACAAAGGATGAATGATCTGCTCTGTTCTGCCAGGGTTATTACCATACACTAACATTGCTTCATACCCCAATGAGTGGGAGTTAGTATTATAAAGTTGCCTCTGCAGTGGACTGTTGCACCCAAGATTGGGTGCCAGGCATCTCCAACAGATGCCTTGTGTGCAATGTCTATTACATCATCCCAGCTAACAATATAACATGACCTAACTCAAGTGATGTTGTCTCTCACACATTGACCAATATTCATACTTAAAACATTAAAGGCACTCTAACACAAAGCAGCTCAAGCACCATCAGCTCACCTGACCTTTCATCACAACTTAGAGAAGGTACACACTAGCTTTCCAATAAAGGCATACATGGGATAAGAAACTACCACCAAAAAAAATGACTTTGGGATCTAAACCTCACAGAGACTTTTGGCACACACATCATGTGAAGCTTCAGTAATTTGCATCAATTCCAGTTCTTTGCTGACACAACCAGCTCTCAATCAGAACCCTTTAACTCCTAAATTTCTCCAATTTCAATTCTTCTGAAGAGTAACAGTCCTAGGAACTGACATCCCTTTTGTTATCTATGAATGAGGCCCCATGCTCATTTAGGGGAGAAAGTGAGGTCTGCAGACGCTGGAGATCAAAGCTGAAACTTTATTGCTGGAACAGCACAGCAGGTCAGGCAGCATCTAGGGAACAGAAGATTCGACGTTTCGGGCACATGCCCTTCTTCACCCATGCTCATTTATGCCAGCTGATGTCACTTAATGTTTCTGTCCTGCTGGAGACGAACAACCAGCGCGATAATATATAGACAGGGGTGAGGGCTGGTGACCCTCCATCCAAGCAGGAGGTAACTTAGTCTGGTAGGAAGGTAAGGAAACTGTCTCTGTGATTGGATATCCACAACCATCTAGTGAAAAGACCTCCAATTTCCTATTCTCAATTGCACATCAAACACCAATGTCTTGGTAAGGGTGACCATTCACAACACTCACAAATCTTCGTTTTCTTCAAGACAGTCTCCAGACCCTATTAGTTTTAGGTCTAATAGATCCCAGATCTCATAGCAAGGTTACAAGGGAAGAGCCCCATCCTCAAATCCATCTCTAACAGCCCCTCTGAGAAGGAAGAGATGCAGGTGAAGACCTTATTCCCAGCCCTCCACCAGTTCATCTTGATTGATCATCTATCAAGAATATACTTGGGTTGTAGATAGAGCAGAAAGAAATAGCAGTGGTCTCCAACACTGCTGGAGAATAGGCTCTTGCCAAGCACAGTGCAAATGAGGAGTCGCTGGACTCCGCTATTAGTTTGAAAAATGTCTTTGAGAAGGTGGACTTAAGCTCTGCTTTCAACTCTTTCACCATTTACTCACCCCATTTAGAATACACTTTTCTTCCTGTGACTATAGATGGTTTTCTCCTTTTGTCTGGTATTCCTCTTCTCTTTGTTCAATCTACTCCTGCGACTTTTGATGATCTCACTATTTCTCTTGACGTTCCTGACCTTCTCCCCAATTCAGCTCTTCTTCAGTTTCACTATCTTCCATGATATTCTCGCTCTTCCCTATATTCCCATTTCAATCCCGATTCCCATTCTCCGCTTTGTCCTTACATGCCCCTTACTCAGTTCACATGCTCGTTCTCCCTTCCCAATACACCCAGTTACCTCAATCCATTCCCCACCCTTAATAAGCATTGCCCTTTTACTGTGACCTACCCCTCTGATCCCAGTTTGCTCCCTCCATCCCCCAGGATGACAGCCACATCCTATGAGTTCCAGACCACCTTTCTGTGAACCTTTCCTGATAAGTCATCCTTAAGAAGGGCACCTTTTTCATTTCAGACCCCATTTCAGTTGAATCCTGGCTGCTTGCCCACGTCAGCTTTCTGGCATCAGACAGTGTGACTACTTTGCTTTGGAAGGCCAGTGAATCTGGTCAGCCTCCACCGCTTACTCTATGAACATTTAAGAACCACAAGACAGACCGCATCTAACTGAGACGTCTCTTCAGCTGGCTCTCTTGTTGATGTTTCACCTTTCTCACTATCCATTTTAAAGAACTATAAGTAAGCGCGAACAGACTGTAACTTCTCATTAGCTGGTCAACCCCTCACATCATAAGCCTTTAAAATCTGCAAGCAAGCCTACAACTGTTAGAGACTTCTTATGAACTTCAGCGCTTACTCTGTCAGTATTTTTACAAAGAAAAGGCTTGATCATGACAGAACCATGTGACAGAAGAAATTTATATTTGGCAGAGCTTGGAGAAAGACCTTTACCCCACCAAGAGGACACATTATATGTGTCGTTTAATTTTTGAACACACGTTCTTATTACTGATTAATGATTGCTCCCATGAATGTGATTTCTGTGTGCTGAGGCATTAATGGGTATTAGATTAGATTAGATGACTTTACAGTGTGGAAACAGGCCCTTCGGCCCAACAAGTCCACACCGAACCGCCGAAGCGCAAACCACCCATACCCCTACATTTACCCCTTACCTAACACTACGGACAATTTAGCATGGCCAATTCACCTGACCTGCACATCTTTGGACTGTGGGAGGAAACCAGAGCACCCGGAGGAAACCCACGCAGACACGGGGAGAACGTGCAAACTCCACACAGTCAGTCGCCTGAGGCGGGGATTGAACTCGGGTCTCTGGCGCTGTGAGGCAGCAGTGCTAACCACTGTGCCACCGTGCTGCCCCCCAAGGCATGTTAATAGATTTAAGAGAAGTTCTGACTATGCAAATTGGGAAAATCTGACTTGCCTGAAAGAAACTTAGTAGCAGTGTTTATCCATAATTGTGAACCTGAATCTTCATCTCTTGCCCAACAACATTCCTACACTCTTCCTACTAAAAACTCAGGCCATGCCTATTGTCTTCTCTTAGTTATTATATGCTATGATAAACAGAAAGAAAGGGTAGAAAAATGATTTTATTTATATATTGAATTTATCAACTCTGGGTAAGTATTTCTCAACCAGGTATTACTAAAGTGTCGTCACTACTGTCGAAAATATGACAGTCAACTTTAGCAAGTTCAAACAAAATTTGATCAGACAAGCGACTGGAAAATCCATTCTTGGTCGTTGAGGGATTAATGTCACTCAGGGTATGAGGAGAACTCCTTTATGCTTCTGTGAAAAGTACCACATAATCTTTGACATCCAGCTAAGTTTATTTTATGTCTCATCTGAAAGACACTGAAGTGTCAGTATGGATGAGGTACTCAAAAGCCTGGAGTGGGACTTAAACTCATATTCTTTTGAGGTGGAGGTGACCGTCTGAGTACTGAGCTAAATCTGAATGATGAATGATTGTAGAAACTCACTCGCACACATTTCATGTTGGGTTAGACGCAGACCACACCTTGCCAGCATCCATGCAACTGTTTCTTGCTGGAACATCCAGTCCTCCTGAATAAGTCTGACTTGATGTGAATATAAGGAGAAAGTAAGGACTGCAGATGCTGGAGATCAGAGCTGAAAAATGTGTTGCTGGAAAAGCGCAGCAGGTCAGACAGCAGGTCTATACATAGATATTTACATTATCCATCATTCAACCATCATTATATTCACATCAATGTGTTGCTGGAAAAGCGCAGCAGGTCAGGCAGCATCCAAGGAGCAGGAGAATCGACGTTTCGGGCATAAGCCCTTCTTCAGGAATCTTGGTGCTGCGGGTTGGCTGTAGGTTGAGAGTCAATTAACTTCACGAGGGATTTTTCTGAAAAAGAATCATATCGGACTCAAAACATTAACTGCTTCTCTCTCCACAGGTGCTGCCAGACCTGCTGGCCTTGTTATTCAATTCATTATGTTCATATCAGATTTCCAGAATCCTCAGTACTTTGCCTTTAAACATTGTTAAGGCCCTAATTAGGGGTGATTCGCGTGGTGGCACTAGGGCACCCACTCCAGTCCTTGCTCATTCCACATACTTGTTGGTGGCAATCTCTCAGTGGCAGGCCTACACCCTGACATTGAGACTCTGACTCAGACAGAAACACCCATTCCCAGCTGTTGAACTTCACTACAGATCTCAAACAGTCATTAAAAAGAAAGTCAATGATTTTCCTGAAGTTACAAGTCATCTGATTGACCTTAATTATTTAGGAGTTTCTAAAATTAGGTGGATTTGCTTTAAAAACTAACATTAAAAACAAACTGCAAAATGACTAGCTGAGAGCAATGCCAAGGGAAATTGACCAATATAATTGAAATGCTTTGAATTCTTCACTTCTGTAAATATATCCTTTTGCAAAATCATATCATGTGTAGGTAGACAATTCCTCTCCTAATTTTATGCTCTTATGCTTTTATGAAGTGCAATAATATGAGTGATTAACAATCCAAATTGGTATTTACCATTCAATTGCAGAGGCATTAGGCGGCAAGAATGCAGTCAAAGTTGTTGGTTCATGCAACACTAATTAATGCACTCAACATACATTAACGCTAGTCCTACTCCTCACTACGGTATACATTTCCCATAGCAGTAACCATAGCAACCATAACCCATCAATAGCCAACTCAACTTCAGAGCACAATGGCATTACCATAATCTCAGACACAGAAAACAATTTCTAATAATAGATCAGAGCTAAAGCTGAATCCTGCAAAGATAGTCTGTAATGCCTCAGAGCTGCACAATAAAACTGAAAAGTTCACAGTAGAAAAAAAATGATAACTGGTCCATGTCTGCCTCTGGGGAAAACCCAATGCTACATGAGTCTGTATACTTCACTGTATATGAAAAGTCACACAGCATCACTCTGCAAAACAACTTCCTATACAAATAAGTGGCTGTTTCAATTCATTTTGTTTTCATTCTTTTAAAGGCTTGAAAAATCATTGAGTGATTGAACAAGCTGTGGGATGAATAGAATACATTTTAGGGTGGGGAGTGTTAAACTTCCATGCCTGAGTAACCAAAATATCATCTCATTCATTAAGTATTTTCGAAGTCCTGACACAGTCTATATATTCGGTTTACTTCATTTATCACTGTGTTAAGAACGTATCATTACACAAACAAGTATTATTTTCTACACAACCATGGAAAGTGAGATTTTAGATCTTCTGCTGAGATGGAGACTCTTTGCCAAGCAGAACTGAACATAAAGTGCAACACAAACCAAAATATGACCTCATCAGTGATCAGGATTTCATTCAACAATTACAGGTACACAAAAAGTAATACTCTCCACTGCACCATGAAAAGGTGAGAATCTAATGATTCTACGTGAAGACAATTCCCAAAGTAGTAAGATTGCCAAGCCCAAGCCAATGTTATTGCTTGCTGATAATGTCAGGTTCTGCTAAATGTGTAGATTTCTGGAGTAACAGAGTAATGGGGCAGTATCTGTGTCATGGTTGGTTCTATGTTTCAGCAGGAATATTGCCATTCAAATGAATCTTATTGCCTGAAATGTAACCAATGTGATTTTGAATAGGACCTGATTTAAGTCCTGTCCAAAATAGATAGGTGTCTCATCAATGTATTTCAATCAGAGTCTCATTGGTACACCCATGTATTTTAGATCTTCTGCTAGTCAGAGATTCTTTGCCCAGCAGAACTGAACATAAATGGAAACATAAAATTGGACATGAAGTCACTAGCAATTAGGACTTCTCATTCAAGCATTACACTCAGTCCTTGTACCAGAATCTCTTGGATTGATGTATTGAAAGAGCTGCCATGCATTTTGTACATTCTCAGGGGTTGGACATGGAATTTTCAATATGCAGTGGGCAACTGTTTACTATTTAGATAATATTAAATCTGACAGAATTGAAGAAAGCTTGTCCATTCATGACAAGTTTAAGTTTGTCAATGTGGCACCAGCAAAGTCTGACAGCCAATAATAGAGCTTTGTAACACTTAATTCTCCCCCTCACTGTCACTGTCCAGTGGGAATGCTCACAGCTCCAGTGGCTTCCTGGGCCTATGACTAATCAGTGTGACTGAGGACAGAGATGAATTGTACCACAGGCTGGAGAATTTCATTTTTTTGTGAGCTGATGCATTGGCAACAATCTTCAATTAGAAGTGCCGAGTGTACAATCCATCTCGGGCTCCTCCAGTGGTCCCCAGTATCACTGCTGGGGACCACTGCTTGTGATATCAAGCAATGGCTGGAAGCATTGGATACCGCAAAGGCAATGGGCCCTGATAACATTCCAGCAACAGTACTGAGATTTGTGCTCCAAAACTTGCCACCTCCTGAGCCAAGCTTTTCCAGTACAGTTACAACACTGGCATCTACCCGACAATGTGGAAAATTGCCCAGGTATGTCCTGTGCACAAAAAGCAGGAAAAATCCAACCCGGCCAATTACTGCCTAATCAGTCTACTCTCCATCATCAGGAAAGTGATGGAAGGTGTCATCAACAGCGCTATCAAGCAGCACCTGCTCAGTGTCACCCAGTTTGGGTTTCGCCAGGGTCACTCAGCTCCTGATCTCATTACAGTCTTGGTTCAAGCATGGACAAAAGAGCTGAATTCCAGAGGTGAGGTGAGAGTGACAGCTCTTGGTTAAATGTGGCCTTGAAGTCAACTATGGCATCAAGGAGCCCTGGCAAAACTGGAATCAATGGGGTATCAGGGGCAAACACTCAGCTGGTTAGAGTCATTCCTGGCACAAAGGAAGATGGTTGTGATTGTGGAGGGTCAGTCATCTCAGCTCCAGGATATCCCTGCAGGAGTCCCTCAGGGTAATGTCCTAGGTCCACAATCTTCAGCTGCTTCATCAATGACCTTCTCTCTGTCATAATGTCAGAAGTGGGGATGTTCTCCCATGATTGCACAGTGTTGAGCACCATTTGTGACTCCTCAGGTACTGAAGTAGTCCTTGCTCAAATGCAACAAGATCTGGACAATATCCAGGCTTGGGGCTGAAAATGTGTTGCTGGAAAAGCGCAGCAAGTCAGGCAGCATCCAAGGAGCAAGAGAATCGACGTTTCGGGCATGAGCCCTTCTTCAGGAATGAGGATGTGTGTCCAGCAGGCTAAGATAAAAGGTAGGGAGGAGGAACTTGGGGGAGGGGCGTTGGAAATGCGATAGGTTGAAGGAGGTCAAGGTGAGGGTGATAGGTCGGAGTGGGGGTGGGGGCGGAGAGGTCAGGAAGAAGAGGCAGGTTAGGAAGGCGGTGCTGAGTTCGAGGGATTTGACTGAGACAAGGTGAGGGGA
>NC_057733.1:18856423-18890436 GCF_004010195.1 Chiloscyllium plagiosum
CTTTGAGTCCTTTGTGATGGGGGATGGAGGTGTACAGGGACTGGATGTTCATGGTGAAGATAAGGCGTTGGGGAACGGGGAAGCGAAAATCATGGAGGAGGTGGAGGGCGTTGGTGGTGTCCCGAATGTCGGTGGTTGTGATTGTAGAGGTTCAGTCCTCGAAAATATCCAGGCTTGGGTCAACAAGTGGCAAGTAACATTCGCACCACACAAATGCCAGAAGTGACCATCACCAATAAGAGACAATAACCACCACCCCTTCACATTCAACAGTATTACCATCACTGAAATCCCCACTGTCAAAATCCTTGGGGTTACCATTGACCAGAAACTCAACTGGTCTCATCACATAAGCACAGTGGTTACAAGAGCAGGTCAGAGACTAGAGATACTGCAATACCTCCTGACACCCCAAAGTCTATTCACCATCTACAAGGCACAAGTCAGGAGAGTGATGGAATACTCCCCACTTGCCGAGATGGTGTGCAGCTCCAACAACACTCAAGAAGCTTGACACCATCCAGGACAAAGTAACCCACTTGATTGGCACCACATCTACTAATATTCAATCACTCCACCACCTGCGCTCAGTAGCAGCCGTGTGTACTATCTACAAGAGGCACTGCAGAAAATCACCAAAGATCCTCAGATAGCACCTTCCAAACCCACGACCATTTCCATCTAGAAGGTCAAGGGCAGCAGGAACTTGGGAACACCACCACCTGCAAGTTCCCCTCCAAGCCATTACTACCCCGACTTGGAAATATTCCACAATTCCTTCACAGTCATTGGGTCAAAATCCTGGAATTCCCTCCCTACCAGCGTTGTGGGTCAGCCCACAGCAAGTGGACTGCAACGATTCAAGAAGGCAGCTCAGCACCACCTTCTCAAGGGCGAATAGGGACAGGCTATCAATGCTGGATAGCCAGCGACGCCCAAGTCCCACAAATGAATAAAAAATTTGTTCAGGTGAATTAGAGGAAGGACAGGCAATGAGAACATTTGGCAGGTTAACTACTTATGATGCCAGGATCTCTGAAGCAATTCTCTCTACACATTACAACTGGATCGATTACCAGCTCCGGGTCCGTACTTCACTGGTGGAACCATTTGAAGCTTGCATTGGGTCCGAGTATCTAGTACTTAGTGCGATTGAAACCATAGCAGGTAACATTTCTGTGATCCAGGCGTAGCTACATTGGATGCAGGTGAAGTGAGCTTGCCATTACTGGAGCGTGCTGTACAGGCCAGAGAAAGTACTTCCTAAACAGCAACAAGGAGATGCCCTTGAAACTGAGGTAGAGAGCAACAACAGGGACACATACATCAGCTCTCAGCAAACCTGTAACTCCCAGTGATGCCTCTCTAGTACGTCAGTCATTTTTGAAAATTGATCTTCCAAATCTGTTCTGTTTTGGACTGAGTTTGAATATGTAAGTCTAATTTGTGAATACCACGATGCATTGGGCCATATAAAATTCATGCAGTTTTGAAAAATATTTGGTAACTTCAGGTGAACGTAACATCCTGATGGAGTGTGGCTCCTGTGTTTAATTAGAGTTGCAGTACTTGATGTTTCAGGAACACGTTTTGGAATGATTGCACTATTTCAGGTTACCTTGTCAATTCTAAGCTATAGTCAAGGTGACTTGACAAGCACCTGGTATCACTGAAGGGAAGAAGATTTAATTGCTGTCATGAATGTCCCTTTTTTTCTCCCAGTGTTCCTCATTTTTGAAGCCAAGAAGGATATTTCTTTTAATGATTTCCTTCTGGAATAAATCCTCAGAATGGTTAAAAAAAACTTCACAAATCTTATATTTACCTTTACTACAATGTATCAGTGGTGTTGGATTTTGAAGCTGAAATAATAAGTGACAGGGACACTGCAGGAATACAACTACACCATGTTTTTTGACAGCTCTGAACAAATGCTTGTCACTTTGACCTTCCTCACTGCTACACCTGCTCATCCCAGCATGCTCTATGCAGCAGCTTATTGGCTGACAACACATGTCAACTCAGGTGTCTGTGACCCTCCTCATGTCATGTGATCTGACATAGAGGTCATGTGCTTGCAGTCAGGAAGTAGCTGGGTTTCCACAACATGTGTGAAAGGCATTCATTATTTGGAAACAAAGGCTTTGATCTAACTTATTTTGCTTATCACGTGACCATGCTACAGGAAAGCCCTCAAGTCTTAAATTTCCACAATCTACATGTGGTTTCTTTTACTGTGACATCAATAAATCCAAGCTTATGACTCTCAGATTCCTGAGTAAAATTGAATCATACGGAACTAAAGAATGTTTCCATTCATAGTCTTATCCGAATAAAAAAAAAATCAAATACCAGCTACACTTTAATCTTGTTGACCAGGGTTGTGCAATCCAAGGTAACTGCAGCCTCATATAATATAATGCATTTCTCATACTCTGCCACATTTTCACATATCTAGCAACTGTGCAATTTAAATTGACATACTGTAGAGAAATTGGAGAGTCACTTTAATGGGGACATCTTTACAAGTAATTAGTACTAACAATCCAGACGCTTCAATGGGCTTCTGGCAGGACTAGACTGCTGAATCAATTCTCTCATTCATTTCATGAGAAAGTAAAGCTCTTTTAAAACTAGATATTGCTTGTGTTTTCCAGCATATTTTCTTGTGTGCATTATGGACTAGAGGCTCCTCTGGGAGTGGGCTATTAGCTTACTGCTGCCAGAAAAGCATTTAAGTTCATCATTTCCTACTGCCAGGAGTAAGCTTATATTTTTAAATATTTAAAACGTTACTGCTGGTATTCAGCAACACTACTGGCCAAAGTAAAGAACAGTGTCAGACAAACAGGAAAGGAAGTTTGATCATTTCAGCCATAGCCCACCTACACAGAACATTTTAAATACCAGCTACTGTGTGTAAGTCACAAATCCTAACTCACTTATAAAGCACATACTTTCCAAAAACATAATAAGGAGCATATATAAAATATAGCAGTCGATGCTCACAAGAAGGTTGTGATCAGTCTCACCTAGTAACCAGTCTGTGGGGTGAAGACACTTCCCACAATGCTGTTGGATATAATGTTCCAGAATTGACATCCAAGGACACTGCAGACATGACAAGATATGCCCAAGTCAGTGATATTTGGCTTGTGGGTGATGCCCTCATATGTATGCTACACTTCACCTTCTTGGCAATTAAGTTGTTAAGTTTGAGAAGTGTTACTGATGAAGCTTTGGCAACTCAAGATATTTTGTGAAGCAGCCTGCAACAGGTTGAGGAAATGGGTGTATAAGCTAGTGCATGGAATGCTGATCAAATGGATTAGCTTTGACCGGGATAGCGCTGCACTTCTTGAGCAACTGCACCTATCTAGACAGAGGTGAGCATTCCAACAAACAGAGACAGGTCATAATGCTGGTACTGAATTTACATGTGGCTGATCTCAATTGTCCACTGTAATCCATAGAATCTCTACAGTGTGGAAACAGGACATTTGACCCAACAAGTCCTCACCGACTCTCTGAGCAACATGCCACCAGACTCATCCCCCAACACTGTAATTCTACATTTCACATGGCTAATCTAAACTATACATCCCTAGACACTCTGGGAAAGTTAGCACAGCCAATCCACCTAACCTACACATCTTTGGATTGCGCGAGGAAACTCACGCAGACATAGGGAAAATGTGCAAACTCCACCCAGACAGTTGTCTGAGACTGGAATTGAACTCAAGTCCCTGGTGCTGTGAGGCAGCAGTGCTAACCACTGAGCCACCATGCCACCTCACAGTGATGCATCTGCAAAGGCCTGAGTAAAACAGCAAATGATCAGGACACCCCTTGAAGAATTCTGACTCATCTAATGGGATTACAGTAAACAGAATAAGATCTTTCCAGGGACGTTCAGTATACTGGGACAACATGAAACATGCCCCTAGGAAGCTTTGATTTCAGGAGTTAATATATATTATACTCAATATGTTAATGTGTCATGACCTGAGTCAAATCAATGACAGCTACGTGATATCATCAATGTGCAAATGTATGTTTAAAATAATGAAACAATTTAGTGCTCTAGACTATACGATCATGACAAAATCATATGATAATTCCCAGAATTCAAAAGACTTTTCCATTAATTGTATGAATGATGTGAAAGGTTCACAGTCAGAAAACTGCGGTCAATGAATTTACAGGAAATCATTTTCGCCCTAAAACAGATTCTCTGTGCTCTGTTAATCAGAGGCAGCAGTCAAGAATTGAAAGAGATCTAAACACAGATTTACTTTGTAATGGTAGTGCCATCTCCATATGGTTGAAGAGTGGCTTCAGGTGAAACTGCAGGTGGAGATGAATAAGATGAGCCATCTGTTAGAATGCATAAAACGAAAGTCAATTTAAAGTCGCTAATCCATCTCCAAAAATGAGGTGGACGACCCCTCTAACTGCCTCACAAGAAGAGATTGCAATTGGAACAAAAATAACAAGATTGTGTGTTTATTACAACTTATTCTCTGCTACCAAATGCTTAAACACCCTAGTACACAGACATTCACATTTAGTGGTGATTTAGATACTGGCTCAGTTATATGAATCACAGTTGCCACCAGTAGAACGATGGTAAAATTAGGATTGATTCACCACTCTTAAATCCAATCCAGTGAGTTATTGTTTAACTTATTCTTTTCGCTTTTTATATTTAAACAATTCGATCAGCTCCAATTTCAGTCAGGTCTCAAAGACAGGCATTTCAGGTACTGATGGCCCACCTCAGTGGACTAATCGGAAGCTTGTTAAGCTAATGATGCTGTTTTACTTACACCACCAGAGTTTCTATTGCAGGATGATGAGGTAACTGGAAAAGCATTATAGCTCATTTTGGAACAATGGGGTCTTGATGTTTGCATTTGGGTAGAACCAGCTATTGTCCAGGAAGAACACCCAGCTCTGTAACATTGTGTCATATTTATCTAGAATGCCCATACAATGCATTCAGAAACTTCAGGAAATACAATTATTTGATCGATCTTAGCCATTTTAAAAACCCAACGAGGTTGTCCATTATTTTAAAAGCAATAAAATTTAATCTCACGAGTATTGATGTTAATGCAATTTTCATTGAGGCTTCTCTTTGGCCATTTGGCCATGATTCAGTTCACATTCAGCATTCTGATATTAACATAGAACATAGAACATAGAACATTACAGCGCAGTACAAGCCCTTCGGCCCTCGATGTTGCGCCGCCCTGTCATACTAATCTGAAGCCCATCCCACCTACACTATTCCATGTACGTCCATTTGGCTGTCCAATGACGACTTAAATGCACTTAAACTTGGCGAATCTACTACCAATGCAGGCAAAGCATTCCATACCCTTACTACTCTCTGAGTAAAGAAACTACCTCTGACATCTGTCTTATACCTATCTCCCCTCAATTTAAAACATTTGAAGTGAGGATAGAACATTCATATATTTCAACTCTCATTCTCCATGCAACAATAATCTTCCAGCTTCTTTGAGGGTGGTACTCAGAATCATAAGGTTGAACCAGCCATTTCTTGTCATCTGAAGTCTGAATTTGCATCAATGTAAGTCATGGTAAAACAAATTGGTCATGGAACTATTCCATCACATGGAAGAAATGTGCTCATTATTAGGACTTCAGGTGCAAACTTAGATTAAGATTTAACTTGTATTTAGCAGCGCAAACATCTACATATTCGGCATGGACATTGGTTTAACTGGGGCTCATTTTTAGGCAGCTTTAGTGGATACAGAAGGCAAGAATTGGGGCCTTTGATGTGTTAAATTAAGGGTCCAATTTGGACTCCTGCTCAAAATTTGTTCCTAACACTTGGAATAGAACCTGGCACTGACCCTTTGCAGGATTCTTCAACAGCTTTGAGGACAGTAGCTTTACCTAGGTCAAAATCTTTCTTAAAACTATTTGTGTGGAGTTCAAAAGGGTTTCCCGTAATTCCACAGTTTTTATGATTAACCCTGCATCCTCATTCCCAATCCGATAACCCACTCCAAAACTCCATGATTGGAATGCCCAGGATGACTGCCAGCAAGGCAGGCAGCCTGATAATATTTTCTAAAGATAAGTCCGGTACCCAAGAAGGCATGACCAGCCCCAGTGGCTCAGGCTGTGTAATGAGTCCTGAGGACTAATTTCTCTCCATCTGCTTGGTTCCAGCAAACAGCACAAAGTCCCGAAGAGGCCCAGATGAAAATACACCCAGTAATGTTCATCTCAATGTTAGCGCAAAGAGAGCATGGAAATAACACAACTTATATATTCGGAGGCCATTCAGAACCTGTTCTGCCATTTCAAGAGATCATGGCTGAGAGGTATGGTGAATTGCCATGTTAAACTGACCCGTAGTGTCCTGGGGTGTTCAAGCTAAGTGGTTTAATTGTGGTTTCGGAGGTTTGGTGCAGCCATGATGGGCCAAATGTCCTCTTTCTGGCCTGTAGGGATTCTATGATTCTAAACTCTGCTCCCTGGTTCGAGACTCCCCCATTAAGGAAAACACCCTATCATTGTCCAAAGGCATTTGTCTATTCATTTTACTCTTCATCCAGTGGATTTTTCTGTAAAACTATCAGATGTTTAATCTAAAATTCAGAGGCCCATCTGGAAATAACATTTTTCCTATTAATGACATAATCATCATTGGGCATAACCATCCAACAGAGATTCCATTAAAACTGCTACAGTTGAAGTTTTAACAAATACATTTTCTGTTACATGGACAACTATTGAAGCCATGGCCATTAATCGTATGCATATTAACTTCAATTTTTTTTCAGTCTTTGCTTTACACCAAAGCACAGCTGCATGAATCACCCCATTAATTACATTTAACACTTCTGCACTCCATAAACTCTGTTTAATCTTTTACAATTTAACCCCAACGAAAGCAATGTAGATGAAGTTTCCCCAGCTGTTAATGTGACACATTAAAGTGTTTTCATTTTCTGTCATTCTAAGTCATTAGCAAAGGCCTACAGATTTCGGACTTCACTTTGTAAAAGTTTTATGGAACAGCTGTAGAAGTAATTGGTTTATTTAAAAGGAAACCATGTTAATATAAGACAAAGGAATTTAGATTCACATTAACTGGATGAAGGATGGCTTAACAGAGTGGATTGCAAGAGTACATCTGTGTTTTGTCCTACCCTGTCACAACTGGATGATAGCATCCCTTTCCTCTAATGAGCCATTCTAGCAGTGTATGGAGTAGCAATCAAACTTAATTTCAATCTAAAGGTATGGGAGAGATGGATCACTTCAAGAGGTGCCTATAATTTGATAAAGTTGAATTCTAATCCAGGCTGTGCATCTCCTCAAACCTTTGAATTTGAAGTTTAATTTTGTGCTGTTTATTCCTGTTAATTCCCCCCAGTTCCATGTCAAAGGTGCCTGTTTGCTAAACTCCTCAAGATAATTGGAGTTGAGCTGTTTGGTTTGGCAAATAGTCTTGAAGCTCATCCTCCCTCACCAACCAACTTTTCTTTCACACGATGATTCCCTCCACAACAGTCTAACCCTCACTAGGGTATGATTCCAGGGGTATGAGTTTCCAGTATCATGTTCCTAAGTCATTTTTTTAATGTGTATATCAAGGTATTAAGTCCTGAGAGGCATTGGACCTCTGTACATGTGCACTCAGCAATGGTGACTGAAAGTTGTTATGAATGGAGAGCTTTACTGATTAATTCCTTTCGAATTCAGGGACGTTGCAACCAGGGCTTTTACCTCTGCCTCATACTACTCAGTCAGCTAATTCAATGTAATCTTGCACTCAACTACTGCTGATTTTTCCTAATCTGTAGTGTTGGTTCTATATTGAGTCACTGACTGGTACATGTCTGAGAAATGCATTATTGATAGTTTCAGGAGAATTTGGACAAAATCAGCAGTTATTTGGTAAACAGAGGGTGTCATTTCAAGGAATAAGCTTTGGAAGTAGTAGTGGAGAAGGGAGATATGCCCTAAATGTCTCCCCAAATGTTGAACTGAACCGGGGAAGCTCAAGCATTTAAAATTAGCAGCATAGGCAAAATGAAACCTTTCATATTTTTTTTTCACAAGGGATGTGGGTGTATCAGGCAAATACTTATTGCCCATTCAGCAGTGAAAGTGTGTACATTGCTGTGATTCTGAAATGTCCATTAGGACATTAGTGAACCAGATAGGTTTTGAACAACAATGATTACAACAGTTGCCATTAGACTAGTCTTTTATCCCACATTTATGAATTGAATTCAACTTCTACTGTCTGCCATGATGGGAACTGAGCCCATCTCCCCAAGGCATCAGTCTGGTGGTTGTAGATTGACTATTCTCGTGACAGCCCCAATACAGCACCACCTCCCCAATGTAGATAACTCCCAAATAGGAAAGGAAGGAAGGAAGTCATGATAATTGTCTAAAACTAAAATTAGCCCACAGTTGGAATATTGTGTTCAGTTTTGAACAGCCAATCACTAAGGATATAACAACAGTTCTGAAGATGCAGCATTGCTTCATTAGAATGGACATAAGGATGCAGTGGGCAGGTATGAAGGGTGACTTCAGAAATCCTTCAAGGAATTTCCAAAGCAAACCCTTCTGCATTTCTGAAGCCCTGTGACTGGATAATACTGACAAATGTTTACCATTAGTCACTGAGCACAAATTTAAGATAATCACAGAGAGGAATAAAAGACAAGTTAAAAATCAAAATTGTTAGAATGTGCTGAAAATTTGCCTCAAACGGCAGTTAAAACAGAGTTGGCAAATTCCTTGAAAGAAATGAGATACTTGCTTGAAAAAGAGGAAGATTGAATGGTATTAGAGGCAAGGACAAGGGCATCAGGATACTGAGCTCATGTGAAGAACTATGAAAATGGTCTGTTATCATGCTGTCGGATTCCACAATTCTACGTACAGAAGGAAAGACAGCATACTTTTTGCTTCTGTTTAAAAGTTGCAGTTATTTATAGTAAAACAAAACATAATCTGGACTTTACGGCACCCAACATGAACTTGAACATTTGTAGGAACAAGGCAGAGCTGTCATGCCACAATTTGCACTTAAAATTTATTCAGTATTTGATACTGAATAGGAAACATCTCACAGACAACACCAGGAATTACACTGAACCCTGGTTCAGCCATGACCATCTGACCCTTAAGATTACTGCCCAGCAGTGAGAAACCAGCCAGGAATCCTGACTAAGATGAATGAAGTGATTTGACCTGCTGCTTAAGGAGGATACAGTCAAGGTACCTAAGAAGAAATATGATAAATCACATTCCTCATAGGTTGGACGGTGCAGGATTTTGTTCTAAGTGCAGGAATTTGAATTATTTGATTAACTTGATTAACTGAAATCACATTTTCTTTGATTCCCCATCCCCTTGCCTCAAGATACTGACTCTTGCTGAGATAATTCCATGGGCACTTGCAGCAATTCCTAAATGGTCATTTTATGTGTGAGACCAGACAATCACGGTGAATCTATAGTCAGTGGTGTCACATCTCGTTGAATTTCATTTCAGTCTTGAAATTATCAACAAAATGGCAGCCACAACCCTTAGGTTGAGGACTTCAGATTTGATCTAGGAATGGGATGAGAGCATGTGACTACAAATAGAGAAGGTATGGGGATTCAAAAGGTAGGACTGGAGGATCCTCAGCCTTTGCATGTGACTAGCACGTACAACGCTCTTGCAGCCTTTGTGAATAGGATTAGGGACTGAAGAGAAAATGAGCAAGCTGACCACAGCATGTGATTCAGGAGGTCATTCAACTCAGGGACTGTAAAGGAATCCAGTGTAGGGGACTTTATAATTGAGGCATAGCAACTCTCCTATGTAGCACAGATTGAGAATCACATGGCTGTGTTACCTGCTCGGCACTCTTTCTTTAAATAGGAACGGGGGTGCTGGAGATATAGTTGGAATGGGAAGGGAAAAATCCAGTTGTCATGGCTCATATGGATACTAACAACAATATCTTAGGTGGGGCTAAGATCAGAAAGGAGCCCTGCTAAGAGAGGGTAAGTAGCTAGGTGTGAAAGTAAAATATGCAAGCAAAATGGGACAGAGTGCGTAAGACTAAATGGCTCAATGCATAACTCAAAGGTTGGTTGAGGATAGATGGCTTTTGAATCATGGGACACTAACACCAATACTGGGAAACATTCTTTTGGCTTCCATTGTGCTGGGGCCAGTGTCCTGGCATATCAAATAACTCAAGCTTTAGGCTGGGCTTTTAACTAAATGATGGTGAAGGGAGAGTTCAAGTGAGGTGAATTTTAGAAATTTAAAAACTGATCTGTGCAACGTACACAATGCTGTTTATGAATTTTCTTGTTCACTTTCTTTAACATTCAGTTAATCCAGTTTTAAAACCTTTTCATATTACTGCATGCTGACTTTAGTAGCTTGTTCACACTGTTCAAGCAGGTTTTACTTAGAAACACAACACCGCACCCATTAGACCCCAAAAGTCAATGTGTTGCCCTTCTGCTGTCCTCACCTCAAAGGGTCAAAAGCTGAACACCCTTTTAAAAGCAAAAGTCACTGAACGTGCTTTGCATGAATGAAGGTTTCAGATTGTCTGTGATTCCTCCCTGAAATATAAACAAGATACTTCTCTACAAATGAAGTACATCTCCCTCTGGTATACAGATACTATGTCAGTTATACACGGTTGAATATTGCAAAGTAGAACAAAATAGCTTTGAAGCTCCCTACCCTGCTGGCATGTAACAGCTGTTTCCAACCTATTGCAATGTGAAGAGGTTTGTGGGCCCTCATTGTAGTGTAACTCCAGACTAATCCAGCCCCTCTGTGGGTTGACAAAGACTCCCCAGGATAACCTGACTCTATGCATCTGTACACATAAAATGAAGTCGCCCCAAGAGAACACTTACAGTGTAATAGGCCATTTGAACATTAGAAAAGACAAATCACACTGAATACCTCTTTTCTTCATAATGGTGAAGAATTTAGTGTTTATGTCAATGCAGGACTCCTACCTGCTACTAATATGAATATGGGTAAATTTTGTATACATTTACGAAAAAAAACTGTAGAAATGGGTGACACATTCAGATCTATGGAAGTATACATTTCTTTTGCAGGAATCCAAAGGCTGCCTCACCTGAATCGATGAAGTCAACCTTGCTCAAGCTGTTCTGAAAGTTGACATTTTCTCAGTATGATTCTGTCATTTCAAATATGGGATGTATTGACTATGCATTCTGATCTGATTCATTAGCAGGAACAGATTCATTCACAGGTCTACAGGGCCTATGCCAAAGGGTCCAGCCAAATATGGCTGTTAAAAGTCACCATTACCCAAAAGTGCTTCTTGATATGACATATGATTTTTTTTTTCAGTATTGACAGTGTGAAAGGCTTTGGTCCTGTTGGATACCATGCCAACATGGAAGTGAGAGACTCAGATCAAAGCTGAGCTAAAGGCAACAATAAAGGTAATTTTTAAAAAAAAAGCATACTGAAAGAAATATTCCAAACAAATGAAGGAGGCATTTGAAACTTGTTTATTTGTTTGGCACTGATTTGTTCACATCATTAATTCATATTAAGGGAAGCAAAATAATGGAGCAGATTTAAAGTAATTATATTTTACTGAAATTGTGCAAGCTTTCTGCTGATCTGATATCAACCCCTGAGTAGACTAAAAACCTCTCATCCAAGATGTGTTGTGTGAATTTAACTAGGGAGCAATACACCTTTTTCTCATGGAATTTCACTCTTTCAGGTGTGCACTAAGATAAGACAATAGTGTAGTGGTAATGTTACTGTTATTAGTAAGCTACCCACCCAGGCTGATCTTCTGAAACTATGGGTTCAAATCCCACTGTGGTGAATTTTGAATTCAATTAAAAATCTGGGACAAAAGAGTGGCCACTGTGTTGTAAAGCACTTTGTACTTCTCCAGTAACAGCCAGGTAATTACCATACAGAGAAGCACACTGAGTTTGGGAATAACTTACTGTAAACATTTAAGTCACAGTTGGTTGTTGAGATAAATTTATGAACTTTTCCCCTTTTAAATAAAAACAAAATGCTAGGTAAAGTTGAGATAATAATCATACATCCTGTCAGGAAGTGCAAGAAATATATAAAGCCATCAGCCTCTAAGATGATAAAAAAAATCAGTTAACATGTATGACTCTGACTCTTTTGTTTGGATTATATCTTAGTTTGACAGAGAGAATGAATTTCAAATGTTAACCCAGCTTCTCTACACTTTTACAAATATAATAAACTGCATAAATATGAGTAGAACGTTCTAATTTATATGTTTATATTGTTAAATATAGAACTTCATATTTATTATGAGCATACTGCTATTTGCAGTAAATTAAGTAAATGGAAACTGAGTGCATTCATTTGTTTAAGATTACTAGATAATTATGCAGGAAGTAGTTTAAAAATATGGTGCAAAGTAATGTGTAGGCAGACAAAATCTGAATATTTGAGTTAAGATATAACATCTGGAACAGCAAATGATTTTGCACTCCAAATTGTATGGCTACTGTTGTCTATCTGTCAAATTCTGAGGTAATAGTGGAAAATTGTTTATAACTGATTAACAGCAAAACAAGCGACTACAGATAAAGTTTTCTTCAATCATTTGCATTCAATTCATTTAAAAGCTGGTGAGTCCACTCCTACTGATGATAGTGCTCCCATTATGATATTAGGCCAGTAATTGCTGAAAATTAAATCCATCTCATTTCCAGACTCTAATTCTTGTCATTTTATTTGATTCTACAGGCAAGCTGTAAACGTTAAATGTTACATCTTATTTATTATACGTAACATTTCCTCAAGTATTTGTTGATTATGCAAAATGTATGGTTCCAAAGCCATAGTGAATATATTTCTACAGGTGTCTTTGTTTTCCATTTCATTGTCACGATACTGTTACTCTCCCTCTCACCATATAATGGAAGGTTTTCTCATGGCTCCTGACTATGCTGTTCAACTTTAACTGATAGGAGCTGCTTATACGAGATGTAGGAAAATTTACCCTGCTGACTTCACCCCCAATTCCTGTGATAACAGCATTCTTCAGCAAAGAGGTCTCATGGCATCATTCATCCAAAAAATACAATATTCGACTTACAATCCACAGTAAAATTCAAATGAATCTGCCTTATGATGAAAGTGACATCTTGACTGGAATGCAACTTTCCAATGTGTTAATACTTAGCTTGAATTGAATGCTGAATGCTCAATTCTACCCAAGGTTTGGGACAGTAGATGAATTTCTACAACTGTTTTCACTAGAATGTTGCAGTTAATTAAATAAGGTGGCTCATCGCAACAAGGAATGAACAGAAACAATTGCAATCCATGCATTAGATTTTCAAAGGGGCATGGAAGCATGACACAATGCAGGTGAGAATTTGGAATCATGGCTGGACCCTTCTGTTCCCAGACATAATGAGACTGGAAGTGAGATGAACACTTAATTAGCATAGTATGGTAATTCTATCACCTTCCCACCTCCACCAGAATTAGGTTCTGGGCAGCAGGGCCCACAGTTGGACGACCAGTCCCGCTGCCAAAAGAGGCCCTGAATTATCCAGTTAAGAACCAGAGCTCACAGCTAACTTCAATGCAGCATTCCCACCAACATGTCACCCATGACAGGGATCCCTTAATCAAGCGTGATATCAAGAGATTGCTGGATACTATAGCCTCCATTAACATTCCAGCCATTGTACTAAAGACTTCTGTTTCAAAATTTGCCACACCCCAAACCAAACTGTTCCAGTATAATAACAACACTAACATCTACCCAACTACATTGATAATTGCTCAGCTATGTCCTGTACAGAAACAGCAGGACAAATCCGGCCTAATCAATTGCCACTTCAGCTAACACCCTCTTGATTGTCAGTAAAGTGATGAAAGGTTTCATCAATAGTGCTATGAAACAGCATTTGCCTAGCAACACCCTGCTCACTGACACTTAGTTTGAGTTCGACCAGGGTCACTCAGCTCTTAACATAACTATAGCCTGAGTTCAAGCATGGACAGAAGAGGTGAATTATAGGAATGAGGTGAGAATGACTGGCCTTGACATCGAGGCAGTCTTTGAGCAAGTGTGGCATCAAGGACCTCCAGCAAAACTGGAGTCAATGGGAATTAGGGAGGGAATTCTTCACTGGTTGGAGTCATATCTGGAACAAGGAAGATGGCTGTGGTAGTTAGAGGTCAGTCATCCTCAGCTCCAGGATATTTCTGTAAGAAACAAACACAGACAATGGAGAAACTCAACAGGCTTGATTGCATCAGTGGAGAGAGAAAAAGATTTAATGCTTTGAGTCTAATATGAGTACTACCAGTCATACTGGACTTGAAATGCTAACTCTGTTTTGCTATCCACAGATGGTGTTAGACTTCTGAGGTTATCTGGCATTCACTGTGTTTGCTTCAGCATCTGCAGTATTTTGCCTTTAAAATTCTAAAAGATTTCCAAGGGGAATATCCTGGCCCAGCTATCTTCAGCTGTTTCATCAATGACCTTCTCTCCAATATAAGGTCAGCAGGGAGGAGGGATGTTTACTGATGACTGGACAATGCTCAACATCATTTGCCACTTGGACGGACAAGTGGCATGTAACATTTGTGCTACAAATGCTAGGTAATAACCATCTCCAACAAGAGTTGGAAAGACAGTTACTGGCAATAAATGAGTTTGTTTCATAAGCAGCTTGTTAAGAGCTCTGTCTTGTTGGGGTTGCAATTTTTACTCATTTTTTTCCAGCCGGTCCAAGTTGTCTCATGCAATTCACAGCATAGTTATTGAGTTTGCTACAGAGAGCTATTTCTTTGTCCTTGTGATTTTTTTCTTTATTCTCATTGGTCCCCAGGCAGGCATTTATTGCCTGTTCCTAATAATCCTTAAGCTGATAAGCTCCCCAGATCATTTCTGAAGGCAGTTTCGAGTCAATCACACTGCTGTAGATCTGGACTCAGAGACAGAGCAGTCAAGATAAGGACAAGAGATTCCCTTCCCTCAAGGACAATATGGGTTTTCACAACAATCACTACATGGTTACTCTGAGCTTTTATTTCCAGAAATTCTTTTACTTTTTTCAAATTTCACCATCTGCCACAGTGGCATTCAAACCCTTGCTCCTAAGCATTCGCCTGATTCTCTGCAGTATTAGTCCAGTGACATTCCCACTATACCACTATCTCAAAACCGTGGGGCCACCCATCATCAGCATTAGTGTTACACCAATGTTTGTTTTTTATCCATGGCCATTTTCCATCACGTTGGACCTCCTGGTCATCTAATGGGATGCCTGTTCTGAACAGCAGTCTGAAGAAGGTTGCTGCCTTTCTTTATAATTGATATTTGGAATCTCCCACCGGGAAGCTGAGCTCCCCTCCTGGACAAATCGGTCATTTGCATTCAAAGATCAAATTGTGAGAGGAACACGACTGAGGCACAGAGTCGAGTCCTGTAATCCACATACCAGGTCCCGACTCCCAGTTTGAAAATCTGGCCCATAAGATTACTGGTCAGTAATGGTTATGTCTGGCCAGATTCTTTATGCGGTAAATATGCGTTTATAGGAACAACGGAACAAGCTGTTGTGTCAGAGTAGATAGAACTATTTCCTTTAATATCCTGCAGTTTCACATCAAAGTGAAATTGTATTCTGATTTAATCAGTCTGTATATTATTTATAAGACAGATTGAGTAATCAGTTCCGAAGATTATTCTCATTTTAGATGTGACAGTGGTTTTAAAAAATAATCTATTCTATGTTTAATGAAATCATGGTATTTGTTTCCCTTTATCAGATTTTCACATATGTGCTATTGTCTGACATAAATATAAATTTTCTTCATTCCTGAATCTCAGCAATAGCGTCAGTGTGTCAGACTGGTAAGCAGCACTTAGATATTAATAATCATCTTGTGTGCTCAACTATCTGCTAAATTATAATGAGTAGAGAAAGCCTATACTTGGTAAAAACAGACAATTCACTAATTATATTAATTATTGTGTGACTTCCGTGTTAAGATGCCTGGCCTGTTTTCCTTGTCATTTTGCCATGCAATCACTTTATCACTGTGTATTATCTTCAGGACAGAAACACAACATTCAGCCCAAATAGTCTGGAAATTTTTATTCAGTTTGTTCAGACATGTTGTGACACACCTCTGGAGCAGATGAGAAAAAGAGCTTAATTTCCAGAGAAGAGTGAGAGTGGCTACCTTTGACACCAAAGCTGCATATGGCCAAACGTGGCATTGAGGTGATCTAGTAAAATTGGAGTTAATAAGACACAGGTTAGAGGCACTGGCTAGAGCCATACCTTGCACAAAGGAAGGTGGCTGTGGTTGTTGGAGGTCTGTCATCTCAGCTCCAGGATTCCTCTGGAATTCTTTAGGGTAGTGTTCTGGGTCCAACCATCTTCAGCTGCTGCATCAATGACCTTCTCTCCATCATAGGGTCAGAAGTGGGGATATTTACTGATGACTGCACAATGCTCAGCACCATTTGCATCTCTTCAGATACTGAAACAGTCCATTTCCAAATAGGTTTGGGCTGACAAGTGGTAAATAATATTCAAGCCACACAAGTTCCAGGCAATAACCACCTCTGAAAGTAAGAATCTTACCAATGTCCATTGACATTCAATAGCATTACCATCAGTGAATCCCTCATTATCAACATCCTTGGGATTAACATTGACCAGAAACTCAATTAACCCTTTAACTACTGTAACTATAAGAGCAAGTCAGATTCTAGGAATTATGCAGCAAGTAACTCACCTCTTGACTCCCATACCTTGTCCACTACCTACAAAGCATAAGTCAGGAATGTAATGGAATATTCCCCCATTTGATTGGATGGGGGCAGTTCCACAACACTGAAGAAGCTGAACACCTTCCAGGACAAAGCAGCCTAAATAATCGGCACCACAAACTCCCTCTACCACCTATACTAAGCAGTGTGTGCTATCCACAATGTATAATTCAGAAATTCACCAAGGCTTTTTTGACAGTACATTACAAATCATAACAATTGCCTTTTTAAAGAACAAAGGCAGCATATACATGGGAACACCATCACCTATAAGTTCTGCACATCATCAGTACGCGTTCCACCATCTTCCCTCCAATACCTCTGACTCTCTGTATCTCTGCTACTGTACATACATTCTGCCAAGGCTCATTCTCTGTCACTTGCATAACTACCTACAACACCTTCCACCAGCCCAACCCCTGACACCACTAATCCTGAACGTCCTTCATGCTTCCTACTTATTCACCTGGAACATTTTCTTGCTAGTTCCAACAGTAATACCTGTGCCACAAGCTTTCATCTTCTGTAAGCTCCTCTCTCTCTCTCTCTCAGTTCAAGAGTAATACAGTCCACAATAGGGCAGAAAGACTCAAAGTGGGTGGTGTGCTGCCCATCATCTGACTCCTCACCACTTGTGAAGAGAGCACCATGAATCTGACTTCTCCAAGCAGGACCTGGAATGGTGTCAGACACTGTGTCAGGGGCCCCTGAGCCAAAGCTATCACCCTTGTCTTGACTGAGACCTGATAACAACTATCACAATCTTCTTGGCTTTGCCTCTGCACTAAACAACAAGTGAAGCTCGCTGCAATATTTGGCTGGAGTCTCTGGCTATAAGAGAAAAGACCAAAGAGGCAAGGCAGGACAATGCGAGGCATGGATGCTGTGAGCATCCACATAGGCTCAAAGTGAGTGAACAGCCCAAAGATGCAGCCTGAGCACAACAGCATCACTGTGATAGTTACTCAGGCAGTCTGATGTGCAGCACTAAAGTGCAACAGGACATTTTAAGTGGATCAGAGATTAGCCATAATGGTTCTTAGGGGCTGTTGCATATCAGATGCCAACTTCTGTGAATAGGGGACATGTGTAGATAGTTATCAGTCTCTATGGGGATCATAAAGACCTGAACTCAATTTAGATACTTTAGGACATGTCTAGGAATATGTTAAATCATTACTATCTAATTTACATAATCAGTAGAAAATATGCTTTCTGATATCCGTTCAAGTCATATGTTTCTCAGCAAATGGTAACTCAAATCTTCATTAAACATTCAAATAGTATGAGGAAATATTATTCTTGAACTAATATAAAGTCATCACTTTTCACTTGGGGAATTGGAGGATTGTAAACAGCACTTGACATGAATGTATCATGCTCTGAAAGCTCTTGATCTATCAAGGTAGAATGAGTAATATCAAAGTATACTAAAAAGCCACTGGGGGTTGGAAGTAGCAATAAGCTTTGACAACTTCCAAGGCACATCTGACACGTTCAAAACTTGGAGTCTTTAGATAATACTATTTGAAAGCTTTCCTAATGTAATTTCCTTGGTTTCCATATCAATTACTCGCTAGAGACTTAAGCTAGGTGGGCATAGATCCTTCTGACCGAGTAATTTTCCCTATGATAAAACTTTAACCACAAACTACAGTATGTAGCTTGGATAACTGTTCTTAAGAAATCATTGTATCTGGAAGTGATCATGTATTTCCATGAGCCATCTGATTTTGGGATGCACAAAAATAATTACTTCACACTCCCTTGTGCTGTAACATTAACACTTGTTTTATTTGGTGTCACAAAGAGCTGCTTTTCAAGTTGTTGAAAGATATTGTGCAGAAATGGTTTCTGGAGCAAAACCCGATGGTGAGTAAAAACTCTCATCTTCTCCAATCTCAGAACCATACTGCCTTAGTGCATTGCTGTGTATGAACTGAAATGTCCAGTTTCTGGGCTTACACATTCTCCACTTCTCTAGTTAAAGTTGAAGCAGGCAATAATGTTGGTTTTGCCAGCTCCTTTGATTGAAAGCTCTAATTTCCCCAGGGAAGTTGGAGCTCCCTGCTTATGCTGCTTGCTTTCTGTCTCAAAGAATATTTGTACAAATGAAGTTCAAATGTCAATTATTTCTTTCAGACAAAATCATTTTTTTTTACAATATCCATTACCAATTTCTTTGCCTGTTGAATCTTTTGTTACTTAATTCTCCCTAGCTTCCATCCCATCACAGAGGTTCCCCTGCCCCGGCTCCCCATCCCACTTGCTTAAATCACTCACATTTCTATCTTTCTTCAATTCTGATGAAACATTAGTGGGCGGCACGGTGGCACAGTGGTTAGCTCTGCTGCCTCACAGCGCCTGAGACCCGGGTTCAATTCCTGCCTCAGGCGACTGACTGTGTGGAGTTTGCACATTCTCCCCGTGTCTGCGTGGGTTTCCTCCGAGTGCTCCGGTTTCTTCCCACAGTCCAAAGATGTGCAGGTCAGGTGAATTGGCCATGCTAAATTGCCCGTGTGTTAGGTAAGGGGTAAATGTAGGGGTATGGGTGGGTTACGCTTCGGCGGGTCGGTGTGGACTTGTTGGGCCGAAGGGCCTGTTTCCACACTGTAAAGTAATCTAATCTAATCTAATTATCTATTATTAACTCTCTATTTTTAGTATATGGTGGTCAAACACTCACTTTATTATTATTTTCCTTGTTAAATACCTATATAAGCATTGCTATTCATTTTAGGTTTTCTAGGTAGCTTCCTCTTTACTGTAATTTCTTTCTCCTAATTAGTCATTCTCTCTATTCTTTATATTCTGTTCAATCATCTGGACTTCCACTCAAAATTGTGCAGATATATGCTTTTACATTGGATGGTTTCCTTAACTTTTTTAAGTAACAATGGATGATGGATTTGCCTTTTGAACTTTTTTCTTTTATAGTAAAAATAACTATTGAGTATTCTAATGTAACCCAAATAAATACCTGCCACTGTATCTCTATTACTCCATCTCCAAGCCTAGTATCCCAGTTTACTTCAGCTAGCGCAGCTTTTCTGCCCACAGAATTCTTCTGTTTTAAGTTTAAAATGCCAGTCTTAGGCCCATTCCTCTCTCTTTCAAATTGGATGCAAAGCTTAATCATAATGAGCTCGCTGCTACCTTTATCTGAGGTCATTACTTTATCCGGGTCATTTCTGTTGCTTTGTGCAAATACAAGTCTAATATAACTTGCTGTCTGATTAGTCCCACAACATGCTGCTCTCCGAAACTATCTTAAAAGCATTCTACAAACTCCTCGTCCTTTTGACTATTGCTGACCTGATTTTTCCATTCATTAATGCACTTTATAACCATATGTACATGTTTAAGGGTCACAAGGGACTATTACAATACTCAATTTGATGCTGTTGGGGAAATGAGGGAACTATTCACAACATCATCCCTATCAATTAAGCTACGAATGTTGAGTTTAAATACACTGCAAAATACTTCCATTTAGTAAATGAATTTCCTTTTAATTGTCTCTAAGAATTCTAGTTTAAAAATAGCAAATAGTATGGATAATACTGAGGTGCCTTATAGAACTCAGCTAGCAGAAAATGATGTGATTTGTCACATCATTCATTTCACTTTCAGGTGTTCAGTCATCAAACTGATTTCAATGTATTCTAAATATTATGCGAACTCTGGATCAAAAGAGCATCTCCTGATTGCTAAAGAAAATCCCAAGTCCGCTCAGACACCACGATAACATAACACCTAGACAAAGAGATTAAATCTTTTTGTTGCCATGACGAACATTACTCCTGAGCATGCAGAGGAGTCAGTGATGCCAATGGCAGACTGTCGGAACTCTTAATGATCCGAACCACAATTGAATATTCCATGACAGAAAGAAAAAAGGAGACAAAGCTAAAAACAACTCGGAAAGTGCTTTCCTTATATTGTCAGAATCTGCTGTCCTGTTAACTAATGCTTATGATTAACACTCTAGGATTTGACCAGAATACCAGGCTGTTATTAATTGCCTCAGGAATTCACCAATCCTCCAAACTTCCAATAAGCTGGCAATGCTCATTTATATCAGAATATTGGCATTGTAGTTACACCATACAGGTTCAGTAATGACTTTCAAAACAGATGTTATATCTATTGGGAGAGAAACATTTCCAGGGGTGACATGATGAAAGGGCAAGGGGCTAGATTAATTCGATAACTCTTCCAAAAAGCCCAAATTTGCATTAGGCCTCATTGGCTCCTTCTCTGCTATAATTTTCTATAATTCATTTGGGAGTAATTTCTGAGGCAGCTTTTGATCAATGCAACTTACTGAGCTGCCAAACGCAAGACAACAGGATAGCAGTATGGTATGACAATGAGCAGTACAGTAAAGATCCATACAGAACAAGAACTTTGCACATTCACCTTTTGATTGATACTGAGTTTTCAGCTGTAAGGAGGGACATGTGCTATGATTGGCCTCTGTCATGTCCTAGAGCCAAGAAAGGGAAAATGTGGCCAGGGATCCTGTGCCTGATTGATGATCAGTGATCTCTGTTGGCAATGTGTACTATGAACATCAGATGAAGGCATTGCTGGAGGGTTCCTGTCACTTAATGAATCATAATCCAACACTGACAGCTTCAGAAAAGAACAGCCATGCGGAGGGGAGGACGGTGGGAATAGTTTACAAATCATTAAATGTTTTCTAAAAGTCTTATTTAATGCAGACAAGAGCTGAGGCATACAGGAAAACCCAGCAAGTGACCAGACAATACACAGCATTCTCTAGTTGGATAGAATCTCCCTAGAGAGGAATCTAGCCAAGGTTCCTGCTCCTGATCACTACCCAGAAGTTCATATTGAATGTACGGACATTCAGTAGGGGTCCAGAGCAGGCTCAGCTATGATCTCCATTATGGTCGCTCTTCTCCATGATCAAATTGATGTATCACCCTCACTGTGAAGCTCATAATGCCTAAATAATAGGGTAATCAGAGCAATATGTTTTTAATTAGTAATTGTTAAATGTGAATATGTTTTATTTCTCTTTTAGACAGTCTTAATATTTAATTTCAATGTTTCAGCTTGGTATTTTGAAATAAGCATGACTTCATCAGGTTTGACATACAATGTTAACTTTTATTGTTTCTGTCTGGTCATCTTTCCATGTTTTTGGAACTGCAGATTTATTCAATTAATGGTACTGTGGAGACAATGGCGATTATTGTGAAAATGCTTCTCATTTCTGGCTAGGACCAGTAGCAAGATCCCAGCATATTATTTAATGTTTCAAACAAAATAATATTATTGCTAATTATTGTATTCGTTTCTATGCTCATTCATTTAGCCTTCATGAGTGCAGTTAGGAATGGGAGTAAACCTTGGCCTTGATAGATGCTAACAACCCACGTTTGCATTAAATAAAATGATGATTTGGAAGTGGCAGAGACTTTTATCTTGTGGTTGGCATTGCCAATGTTGGAGTAACACCTGAAACTATTCAATGTATCCAGAAATTGACAAAAGATCAAAGTATTATTGAATATTGCTGAACATTTAAAAAGAATAAAATAGAATATATAAGATGGAAAGACATTGTGATTCCAAAGTAAGATAAAACCAATATTATATGAGTAACTGTTTAACAGGAGCCAGAGATAGATTTTAATAGCTAGGGTTATAATATCTGTCTACCATTGATGTTGGATTAAACCCAGAGAGAAGTTCAACAAGCTAACTAGCGGAAAGTCATTGATGCAATGTCAGCCTCTCAAATTGATGTAGCAGAAGATCTGTAGCTCAGGTTGTGGATGAGGTTGTAAATTTGCTCGCTGAACTGGTGGGTTAGTTCTCAGACGTTTCATCACCATGCTAGGTAACATAATCAATGAGCCTCCTTGAAGCTCTGGAGTTTTGTTCCATTTGCTATTTATCTGTCTTGGTCTGTTGTGGTGGGTGATATCTCTTCCAGTTCTGTTTCGAGACGTTAGTAAATGGGGTCCAAATCGATATGTTTGTTAATGGGGCTCCGATTTGAATGTCAGGCCTCTAGGAATTCCTGTGTGTGTCTTTGTTTAGCCTGCCCCAGAATCGATGTACTGTCCCAGGCGAACTGGTGTACCTCTTCGTATGTGTGTACGGATACCAGTGATAGTTGGTCATGTCTTTTGGTGGCTCGTTGGTGCTCATGTATCCTGGTGGCTAGTTTCACGTGATTTTCCTGTACACCCTGGAGTTCACCAAAGGGGAAGAGAACAACAACAGACTCCCCTTCCTAGACATCATGGTAGAACATAAGGCCAATGGAGAGCTACAGACCAGCGTTTACAGGAAAACCATACACAGTGACCAGATACTCAACTACAGGAGCAATCATCCCAACATCCACAAACGGAGCTGCATCAGGAAATTAGTTAAACGAGCCACAACACACTGCAGCACCCAGGAACTATGAGAAGCTGAGGAAAAACACCTATACAATGGACTACTGGCCCCTAGGCATCATGTAGCCCACAAACCTACCACCACACTGAAACAGCTCCTGATGAATTTAAAGGATTCCGCACCCACAGCCAGCAGAACAAACATCTTATACAAAATACACTGCAAGGACTGCAAAAAATATTACATTGGACAGATAGGCAGGAAACTAGCCACCAGGATACATGAATACCAATTAGCCACCAAAAGACATGACCAACTATCACTGGTATCCATACACACAGACAAAGAGGGACACCGATTTGACTGGGACAATGCATCCATCCTGGGACAGACGAAGCAAAGACACACACGGGAATTCCTAAAGGCCCGACATTCAAACTGTTGTGCCTTTAACAAGCAAATCAATTTGGACCCCATTTACTAAACTCCTAAAAAAACAACCAAAAGTGACATCATCTACCACAACAGATCAAGACACATAAATAGAAAGTGGGACAGTACAGCAGCGCTTCATCAGAGGCTCATTGATGATGTTACCTAGTATGGTGATGAAACGTCTGAGAACCAATCTACCAGCTCAGCAAGCAAACGTACAAGTTGATGTAGTACTGGATGAAAAAGTATAATCTATAAAAGGAGTTTTTTAACTCTGGATAAATTTTCCAGACTTCAAGATGAGGTGTTAGTAAACTGATCTTACCAACTGATTGTTTTATTTCAGGCTCTTGCCGAGAGTTGAAGCAGTAGCTTGGTGTATCATGGGGCTGTGCCAAAATTCTTTATGACTTGAGTTATCAGGTTGAAGGTTGTGCAAAAATTAAGTGCCCCTGGATGAATGACCTCGATCATGCCTCAGAACTGGTGACGCTATGTGACCCTATGTGAACAGTACAGAAAAGTTGTTCCCCAAATCCTGGATCAGAGAAATCAAATGATGCTACCACTGAGACACTAAAGCAAATGCATACACAAATACACATATGATCCTGAGCCTTTGTATACAATTCTGAATAGCTCCCAACAAAAACTACTAGATGAAACGAGCTAATTCTAAATGTCATTTTGGGGAGAGATGATGCACTCCTGTATCTGTGAATACCCCTCCATTCACAGACGAACTGTGCAAAAATTGTAGGCACAGCATGGAGAAGGATAAGCTTCTGTTTAAGCTCACAATCTAGAGCTGTTTCATTAAGGTGGGAGAACACTTGTGTGGGACATAAACAACAGCACAGACTGGTGGGGCTCAATGGCAGTTTACATTCTGTACGATTTGATGCATTCCGATGTAATCAGCAGGAAAAGAATCAAATAAAATCAAAAGGAAATTTTAAAAAAGTGTTTTCAACTTAGTGAGGTGAATCATGTTGTGTCCCTCTCAAGCAAATTCGAGTGAATAAATCAACAACAGCAGCCTCAGAAAGTTGAGGAGAAATCTCTGGCTATTCTTAATCAGGCAAATGTGCATAGCAGGGATGAGACATAAAACAGAACTTTGTCAAAAGTAAAATTTAATCCTATTTCATCATCTTTTCAGTGCTGTCCCTGGAGATGGTAACATTTTGTATATCTTGATTAACATTTATAATGAATTCTACTTATTCATTGACAAAATGATTTTTGAATACAATATCACATACTCTTGCACAGGATATCATAAAGCCTATAGGCTTTCAGTGCATGTTAAGATCAATTTACAAAGGCACAGTTTGTCCCTGTGAAGAATTATTGATGGTACTGCACCCTGAGCTAAATCACATTACTCATGCACCTCCCACAGATACTGTGCCTGCATGGTAACAGAACCTTTCCAAACTATTGATGGTATTTCTACTCCATATGAACGCGGCACAGCAGAAAGCTTTCCAGCAAAAAGCACGTGCGAGTCTCCAACATCTCAACCCAGCAGCAATCCACCATTGTGTGAAATATTCCAGGAACCTACAGAGTGGAAACCCGCTGATAGACGTAATGTTTGCTGATTGAAAAAATATGGTCTGAATCTTATTGGCACTGTTAACTTTACTCTAGCACAATACTCATGTCTTCTGTGCCTCTCAGTATAATGTGCATAAACACATCATGATATTCCAAAATGCTAATTGGTTATTTAAAAGGTTAGTTACAATGCTCTATATTCTTCCACCATCATCTATATCTGTGGACAAGGATAATGATTCTGATTAAGACATTCCTTACATCCTTCCTCCCCCCAAATCGCTTTCTCCAGTCCATATCACCATTGCTAATGTCCAGCTACTCTGAACTTTGTTTAGTAAGAGTCCAATGCTTCTGCATAAAGTGGGAGGGCTCAGAGAGAGAGAACCCACAAGCGTCGTCTAAGGGTGTCATTTTGAGGTGGTTTCCTCCCCCCAAATCGCTTTCTCCAGTCCATATCACCATTGCTAATGTCCAGCTACTCTGAACTTTGTTTAGTAAGAGTCCAATGCTTCTGCATAAAGTGGGAGGACTCAGAGAGAGAGAACCCACAAGCGTCTTCTCAGGGTGTCATTTTGAGGTGGTCTCATAAGTGTCCCCTCCTCTGCTGGGTCAAAACTCAAGGTAAGCTAACTTCAGAATAATCTGGCATTTGCCGTACTTGATGCACCACAGCGCCCTGACCCACCCTCATAGGGTATTAAATCCAGTGCTGCTCAGGGGCCAACACAAGGGATGAATGATAAATTCATTCTGTTCGACGGAATGAAAATGACCTTGCACCGGGTATCCTGCAGCAGTGTGTTTCAACACTATTGCAAAAGAAAAGAATCACATAGTACCCTGAAGATTTATTTTATGTTTACCCAGTTCCAGAAGCAGCCTGTTCATGTCTGCTTTGAAAGCCTACTGATGCTTAAGGCTTAGATAAGAAATTACTCCGTGTCTGAAGTAATACCAGCGGTGGATGTCCAATTTGTCTGGGAAGGTTTGTTTTCTCTCTGTGCTGTTTTAGCTTCTGTGTAACCATCAGGCTTGTAGATGAATTGTCTGGACAGGGAGAAGCAGTGGGGTCATATAACTCCTCTGAAGAAAGACATTAAATCATTCTGCAATCAAATTCTCGTCCTTGAAATAGACAGAGTTTCACCAGTCACTTGATTAATCTATTTATTTTGGCAATATATCGGAAATGACAATTGCCTGAGATTGAGCCATCTTATTAGAACAGGAGTAGACAAATATTTGTTTCCAGAGCAATCCTCAGCAATTGACGTCAGTTTTCCTGGCACAGTGGCACAAGCTGATACTCAGAATGGACCAAGGTGCCACTACTGAAACTGACCTGTCCAAGAAGGCACATCTGCTTTTAAATACTAACAAAAAGATACTCCAAACCTTGATACCTGTACATTTTCAAGTCTGATTTTTGTAATTCCATATCAGATTGCAGAATAAAGTACGACTGACATAAAATCTTCGAATCTTAAAACAAATACAAATTGATGTGGGTTATAATTCATCGCACCAATCCTGCCTTGAAACGCTGGCCTATAGAAACACTCGCTGGCCTGTTTTACATGATGGGACTTGAAGCACGAGGTGCACCCAGATCGGACATAGCACCGATCAAATTAATGACTGATGATTTGTTTTCTCTATCCAAGACATGTGCTTTAATCCAAAATGACAGATGTCATTTCCTGCAATTACCACTATTGCCTCCGCCCCCACGCCAACCACCAGCAGCCCCCCTGCCCCATCCCCCAACTGACTAATGTAATATGTCCACTGCCACAGATTAGTATTTCTGTGGATTAGCTAAGTAAGATTTTAATGGAAGGTGTCACTTTGCAAATTCAAACATCCATTATGGAGTCACAGCCATGGGACCAAAGGGACTTGGGACACAATTTTTCCATCCGCTAGTTTTAATGGATAGATAATTATGGGATTTGGAACTTTAATGAGTATGAATCTGAGTCTGAATGCAAGAATTTGTGAAATTCGCCTCTGTTTTAACTTGGAGCAGATTTGTTCCAAGGTTTGGTTGCGATTGCTTAAAAATAACATTTAGGGTTTTTAAAATAATTTTTTTTTAAATGGGCATTGTTGCCTCCACTTCTAATTATGGTTTCATCATTGCTCTTGTCCAGTTAGCCTTTAACTACGTGGTCACGTGGTGTTCAGGAATCTAGAAAGTGTTTACTATTCGATTTAATGGGCATCTCTGCATACTCCATACAGTTCTCCTCTGCTCTCTACATTAAGTTATCTCTGAGCAAGAAATCACTGGATCATAACATGCTTCTCATTTCTTGACCAAAGATATTGAAGCCAACTGAGCTCTCAATATTGCATTATCAGGCTATGATCAGCTACAACAGCACAGTCTCTAAGCAAACCCTTGGTGTTTTCATCCATATGGCTCAGAAATATATAAAACCTTTGGGGAATGACCATCTTTGACATTGGCTCCACACGAATCAGACTGATAACATTCAGGGTATTCCACAAAACAAAATTTCTAATGATCACAATTTGCATTCAAAGCCATTACTCGTACCATGCTCTGAAAAAACAAAAGGGACAGTAGTCCATTCAGCCCCTTGGGCCTTTCCACCATTCTAGAACATCATGGCTCACCATCTACCTCTGAAGCATATTCCCCCATTATCTCCGTACCTTTTGATGAAATTAGAAACTAACTTCATGACTGAACTTGCACAGCTCTCCATGGTATTGAATTCCAAACTTGCACTACCCTCTTAATGAAAAGGTTGTTCCCCATCTTAGTCCCAAATGGCTTATCTTTTATTCTGGGACTTTTCCCCCAGTTCTAAATGCCACAGCTGTGGGAAAGATCCTTTTTGCATGTCCTCTGTCGTTCCCTTGAAAACTTTTGCAAGTTGTTAGGAAATCATCTCCCATTCTTCTAAACCTCAGAAAACACAGGCCCAGACTCCTCAATTTCTCCTCATAGGATAGTCCCACCATCCCATGGATCAGTCTGGTGAACCAACACTGCACAGACTCTATGGTGACTTTATCTGTCCTTTGCAAGGGGACCTGTAACTTGGGAGTTCAGTCTTCCTTATCCAACTCAATGAAGGGACGAAGGAGAAAAGAGCAATTGAACATTAATTCTGATTTCCTTTCATATTGCATTTTGTCCAATTATGCAGATATTTTACATAATTTTGGACTCCTGAGGGATAATCTCATGAGGAGTGGCTGAGGTCACCATAACCTATTTGATTAACCTTTCATTAAATAAATTGGCAGAAAATTTGTTTATGAGGAAACAAGAACAGGAAACATTCCACATTTAAGCTGCTAGTTTGAAGATACTTTGAATTTAATTCAGCTTCTAATAAAATAATCTCTTTTAATGCAAGTTCTGAAATAAAGGACAAAAATAAGAAATGAATAACTAAGTGAACAGAACTGTACAGTTTCTCCAGTAACACAATACTCCCCATGCAACACCATTGGTGTGGACACTAATCATCTTGTTAACTGCAGGGATATAATTGCTCATGATGTTGTGAACACACCTCTGAAAATTGAAGAATTATTCACAGTCAGCTCAACTCACAGACTGAACTAATAACCTGGTGCTGCTTTATGGGAATTTAATGCTTCAATGTAGCCAACCTATTCCTAATAACAGTCCAAGGAAGTACTGCTGAAAATGCACACTGACTTTGTTCTCTACAGGTTGTATGTATCAATCACAGCCCAACGCACTTAATAAACCTCCAACTACACGTTCCCACACATTGCTTCAGAGCTCAGTGGGTATCAGGAGAAATAAAACAGAATCACCACAAGCGGGAGAAAGAGTAAAAAATTACATTAGAAAGAACAGGCGTTCAAAGCAATTTACCTTCCAGCGCACTGTGAAGAAATTAACCTTCTATTAGCTTCCCGAAAACGACAAAAATAATTTAGAAACCAATTATCGCAAGGTTAACTTTGTTCATCAGCTTGTAATGAGAGTAAAGGGCCTACTGCTTTGTAGGCAAAAAGTTCAATTGTTCCCATGTCTGTATCTTGTTGTATCATTTGCATTGCAATTACTTGAGTTGTATCAAAATCTTAATGTCCTGAATGAGAACTGAAGTTTGTGATTTTGCTACTGTCCTTTCCATTTTCAATGATCTTTGGTTTTAAATTCAAACCTTAAAGAAATATAAAATTTTAGATTAATCAATGCACAGTCAATTTAATGCTGTGAACACCAATGGAAAATTGTTCTGATATTTAAAGAAAGATTTTGCAATTACATAGAACTTTTCACATTCTTGTGAGATCAGAAAGAATTTGATCACCAAATGATAACTTTTCAAATGTTGTGGTTATTATCTTGAAAGACAACAAAGTCCCACAAACAACAGGAGTGCTGGATATTCCAGATCGAATACTGTCTGTTTTCCCTGTGCCCTTACCAATACTTACTGCTCAACCAGCGTCACCAAAATGTTACTCATCTTGTTATTCATCTAGTAATTGTCCGAGTGACCTTTCTGTGCAAAATGGTTGCTGGCATTTGCCTGCATAACCACCATGGTACCATTAAAGGAATAAACTGACTGTGAATGTTTTCAGCAACCTTAAAAAGCTTGATAATTAATGTGAATTATGCCTCCAACAGGTTATTCTATCTGATGCATTGGTATTAATGCTAGTTGACAAAACAGATGAACAAAGACATGGGTAATGTGTATTGAAGATTTCAACAGATGTTTATTAAAGCTCACTAAATTTGTACAAATATTGCATTCACTGGCATCTCAGTGTCTGGGCCTCTATTAGGCAATTGAAAAGAAATAATATGCTTTCATTGGCGTGCCATGTTTCATGTCAACATAAATAAAGTAGTATTTGAGGCGTTTATATTGCTAGATCACATGCTATGTTACAGAGATGATATCATACCCAAGTCTCTTAAAAGCATACTGCCAACCTGACTGTTATAATATCCTGAAAATGTTTTTCTTGCCCTTACTTCAAGACATTGCCACAACCTCCTGCTCCATGCTGAAACACAATGTTCTGGGGAAGTTTCATGTCCACTGTACCATTGAAACTGGTAACAGTTAGCATCCTATTCTTCTCAAACCCTGTCTGGCTAAGTTGCAATTCTGACAGCACATCAAATGGCCTCAATGTGACTGACCAGTGTCAAGGGAACTGAAGTCCAACATGGAGCTTAAATATTGGCTATACTGACATTACTAGCACATGCTTTCATTCCTCTTACAAGATATACATTTACAAATTTACAATTTGTAAAATTTAAACGTGGCATCTTATTTCTTCCTTTTTTCAATCCTGCATTGTAACTATCATCACAAATCTAAATTAATTTGCCCATGTTAAACCAGTCTATTGTGAAATAGTTACAGTTAAGTTGTGATTAACTGAAGATTTACTTGCATTATTTTACTATAACTTACCTCTCTCCCACTGATTCATCAGTTCTCTAAACCAGTGGTTTCTTTCCAAAGTAAAAAAAAAGCTTTGTTCTGTTTTCCATCCAAATTAGGGACCTTTGCTCTTCATCTACTTTCTGAATGATTTAAGACCCTGCAGAATTCTTGTCATTATTCGTTGAACCATTCAGTTTTCTTAAGAATCTGGATACATCCATTTAGTGTACACATTGGTATGATACTGTTTTATTTGTGTTTCGGCAACATGCAAAGGCCATTTACTATTCAGCACTTGAAATCCTGACCTTTTATCACATTCATTCATTAACATTCTCACTGGTTCCTTTTTCTTAAACTATTGCACACTTAAAGAGAAATCATTTACAATAATTCTAGTTAATATCTAGTTAATGTCTAGTAATTCTAGTAAATGTATAGTAGTTCTTGTCTTGACTTGCCATCAAAGAGAATATTTATTGCAGTACAGATGGGCCGCAAGCTGTCACAAATCTAATCATTACTTGGCTCAGGGCTCACTACCCTGCAGCAGAGTTCATATATTTTTCAAATAATTAAAAGTTCTTTGTTTTCAAAGTTTACATACTGCTGAACAGCAGCTGACAAGACAAATCATTTTTTGGTTTTAAAGACGCATTTTTAATGCTGGTGTTATTACAGATGCACTGACAGCCAAAAGAATTGTCTCAGCAAAAATATCTATTAGTTCCTCCCACTTGCTAATGATATGGTGTATCTTTTCATCATTGGACTGTCACTGTAAACCTGTTGATTTAAGCCTCTGCCACATGGCTAACCTTCAGCTGAACTGGTCAATAATTGCTGTCAACCAATATACTAAAGATGGTTGACAATTAAATGGTCGTTCTCAGCTGCAGGTACTGTGAATTGTCATAGCAACCTAGAGATATTTTAGGCCAATACAATTTGACTTGCAAACTGAAATTAGTCAAAAAAATTGAAACATAAAACTGACTTAATCACATATCCCACAAAATTTACCCCTGGAAATTGCACAGTGATATATGGTGAGCAGATTCATGCAAATCTCTCCATGTAATTTTGGCACAAAATTGGCAGAAGTGCAGTTAAATAAATAAAATGCTTCCATGTCGAAAGGGCAAACTTAAATTATTACATTTATGTGAAACACCTTCGGACATTTGTGAGAGATGTGAAAGGCAGCTGTATGAATGCAGTTTTTTTGAACTGTTCCAAACACAGTTCTTTCAATACACAACTACTGGGTAATATCACAGATCCCTCAAATTTCTCTATGTTCTGAGCTGCCTATTTGTTGCACTGTGCTCTCGCTTTACAATTGCTGCACACTAAAAATGCCCACCCTGAAACACTTGAATTTCTTTCATTTCTTCCAGATCAAACATACAACTAAGTATTTCCTGATTTTGCTATCAGATTTTAAGTAGTTTCTGATTTAATTTTTACTTTTCATTTAAAATTTCTGAATCCTATTTATGAAACTCATAACCTAACTTTGCTTTTGTTTAAATATTTGTGGTATCATCTGCTTTTATCCCAACTGCACAATAATCCTACAATGCTAAATTCCAATTGTGCAATCATACATTAAATCCCATCCATATTGTTTTCAGTTCCTACGGCAGTATCATGTTAATTCCCAAGGGGACACTTTTGAAACTGATGGATAAAGTTGTTTCTTGCATCAGTGAAGTGAAATCTCCCTCATTTCTCTCTGAAAGGTATTACACAGTTCACTGAGAAGTTTGTAACGGCTTTGATCATATTGTTAATCTATCAAGTCAATGAACCTTCATCAGAACTAACAATGGATCATCAACTTTAAAAGGAAACTGTTTCTCTCTCCACAGATGTTGCCGGAGCTTCTGGATATTTGCAGAATTTTCTGTTTTTATTTCAGATCAGCAACATCTGCATGATTATTTTATATTTGGAACACAGAAGAATAGATGACTTCTCCCCACCCTAATTTTTTCTCATGTTGTTCTCCTGCTGGGAATCCCTCACATTTCACTATGTTCTGAGATGCCTATTTGTTGCATTGCGCTCTCCCTCTATGATTGCTGCATACCATCTAATGCAGACCATGGTTTATCTTTGTATACAGCTTGAAACATTCCTAGCTACTGTGCAACCTGCACAGAGGTGGCTATGTGTTCATGCAGCTCCTCCAAGAATGCACAGACGAGACTGAAAAGGCAGGCAATGGGCGAAAACATCACTTTTATTATCACTTTTTGGCACAAAACAGTGTTTCTGAAATATTCTCTTCCACTCTATACCCTGATGCTTTCAACAGGTTCAACTCCTGAATTATCAAATGTTTTCTCAAGATGCATTAAACATCACCTCTTGTCTTTGTGGCATTACAAGGAGTTGGGGCCTTATGCTTAATGAAATAAAATCTTGCATCTGAGATCCAAAGCAACAAAAGATACAAATTTACCTCTCTGTCTACTTGACCTTGACTGTTTGAAAAAGGAAAATCATTTTATGGTAGCATGCAAATAGATTATTAAAATGCCATCTATAGTACAGAAAATAATGAAGAAATGCAATAGAATTCTGGTCTTTACATCTAGAGGGCTAGAATGTAATGGTGTATAAATTATGCTTCAGTTACACAAAGCTCTGGTTAGACCCTAACTGCAATACCATGAACAGCATGAATACCACACCTTAGAAAGGTTATATTGCCCTCAAAATAATGGGCTGAATGGCTTCTGTTTGTGCTGTAACCATCCTATGATTTTATAACTATGTTTTCGCCCATTGCCTGCCTTTTCAGTCTCGTCTGTGCATCCTTGGAGGAGCTGCATGAACACATAGCCACCTCTGTGCAGGTAGCACAGTTCAATCTTGCACCTGCAGTGTAATTCTACACAAGGCAGTAAATATAACGTGTCGAGCTAGGAAGAGAGCAGGCTCAACCTGGGAAACCCAGAAAAGTTCCAGTGTGTGGGGTTCTGATGTTAAATGGCCATTATTATAGAACATAGAACATAGAAGAATACAGCGCAGTACAGGCCCTTCGGCCCTCGATGTTGCGCCGATCCAAGCCCACCTAACCTACACTAGCCCACTATCCTCCATATGCCTATCCAATGCCCGTTTAAATGCCCATAATGAGGAAGAGTCCACCACTGCTACTGGCAGGGCATTCCATGAACTCACGACTCGCTGAGTAAAGAACCTACCCCTAACATCTGTCCTATACCTGCCCCCCCTTAATTTAAAGCTATGCCCTCTTGTAATAGCTGACTCCATACGTGGAAAAAGATTCTCACTGT
>NC_057733.1:18891133-18895874 GCF_004010195.1 Chiloscyllium plagiosum
TCTTCTGGCACTTCTCCTGTAGACAACGAGGACATAAAGATCAAGGCCAATGGCTCTGCAATCTCCTCCCTTGTTTCCCAGAGAATCCTAGGATAAATGCTATCAGGCCCAGGGGACTTATCTATTTTCACACTCTGCAGGATTTCTAATACCTCTTTCTTGTGAACCTCAATCCCACCTAGTCTAGTAGCCTGTATCTCAGTAATCTCCTCGCCAACATTGTCGTTTTCTAGAATGAATGCTGTTGAAAAATATTCATTTAGTGCTTCCCCAATCTCTTCAGCCTCCACACGTAACTTCCCACTACTATCCTTGACTGGACCTATTTCTACCCTAGTCATTCTTTTATTCCTGTCATACCTATAGAAAGCCTTAGGGTTTTCCCTAATCCTACCAACTAAGGACCTTTCATGTCCCCTCCTTGCTGCTCTTAGCTCTCTCTTCAGGTCCTTCCTGGCTACCTTATAACTCTCAATCGCCCCAATTGAACCTTCACGCCTCATCTTTACATAGGCCGCCCTCTTCCATTTAACAAGGGATTCCAATTCCTTATTAAACCACGGCTCCCTCACACAACCCTTTCCTCCCTGCCTGACGGGTACATACTTATCAAGGACACTCAATAGTTGCTCCTTGAACAAGCTCCACATATCAATTACGCCCTTGCCTTGAAGCTTACTTAATATTGTTCAACAGTATTATTTTCTACTTGTTTTTCAAAAGCTATCTTGCTAGGTCCCACTGCAATTAGTTATTTTTCATACCTGTGGTAGCTGGCGGATTTAAATTTAATTTATAAAATCAGGAATTGAAAGCTAGTCTCAGAGATGATGAGCATGAAACTATCATTGATTGACGTAAAAACCCATCTAGTTCACTATTGTCCTTCAGAGAAAGAAATCTGCTGTCCTGACCTGCTGGCTCTATGCTCACAGCAATGTGGATGACTCTGTCCTCAGAAATGGCCTAACAATTAGGGATTGGCAACAAATACTGTACTGGCCAGCCATGCTCACATCCCATAAGCAATAAAATGATCTCTCAAACAATCATCAGATTCTGATAGGGTGGTAGAAATGTTCAATAGTGGCTTTCTGAAGTGAATTGAATAAAGAGAAAATTATTGGAGGGATATGGGTGAAAGAGGGGCTAACTGGATTGCTCTTCCAAAGAACTGATGCAGATCTGATGGGCTGAATGGTCTCTTCTGTGCCATATTACTCTATGATGGTACGAGGAAGTTCAGTTTACCAGAACAACATCTGGAATCCAAATGTTGAAATAACAAGAGTAATTACTGAAACCAGGGTTATGTTCCCTGAATTTAGGTTAAGAGTGATTTGGTAAAAATTTAAAAGCTATTAAATGAATAGATAAGGATGGTTGGGGAAGACTATTTTGACTGGTCACGGAGTCTTGGACTAGAAGGCAAAGGACTGTAAAGTAGAGCAAAGTGTGCAGAGGACTGTGAAACTTTGCAGAGGCACATAGTTAGTTTAAGTGAGTGGGCAAAGATTGGGCAGATGGAGTACAGTGTTAATAAATGCGAAGTCATCCATTTTGGTAGAAATAACAGGAAAAAAGACTATTATTTGAATGGTTAAAACATTGCAGCATGCTGTTGTGCAGAGGGACCTGGGTGTCCTTGTGCATGAATCACAGAAGGTTGGTTTGCACGTGCAACAGATAACTAAGAAAGCAAATGGAATTTGGTCCTTCGTTGCTAAAGGCTTCATAGGTTGAATGGCCTCTTCCTATGTTCATGTACTATCCACCTCACTGTGCCTGAAGTATACAGAAGCACCTAGAGAGAAAGCACATGGTTGTTGGATCACTGTGGAGCACTGGTGACAGTCACAGTGATATTAATATATGCAAAATGGAATGAGATTTAAGGAGAAACAAAACATATAATTTTAAAGTTTGAAACTTTTCAAAGGAAATTGTTATTCTGGTATTTGTTTAATGCTGACAGGTGAGGTTGAATAATGTGGAATAACTGAAACTTTTTTCTGATTTAATTGAAACTTGAGTCTGATATCAAAATATATTTACTGTTGGACATCAGACTGAATGCACCTATGGGGCTGTGCAACTTTAAAATAAGAAGAACCAGCTTTGAAAATATCAAGAACATTCCAAAAGGAAGTATCGTGATAACCTGGGGCAAGAATCTGTCAATCCTTGGTGGGAAAGTAAAATAACGTTCTAATCATAAATCATGCATTTGAAAGTAGAACAGGGTTGAGTTTCCATTTTGAGCGCAATTGCACCTATTTTAAAAAGTTTTTCTCATCTAGATTTTCACTTAGTCATTAGTACATCAAGAATGCAAAATCTACCTGAACTAGTGCTTTAGAGCAATGTTTTAAAATATAACTTGAAAGAGAATTGCTTACAAAAGCAAAAATTCAAGAATGGTAACTTGGTAGAAATATCCTAACTAGACTGGACTTCAATAATCAGTTCTTTAGTAAATTAAAAGTACTATTTGAAATCTTTCTACCTACTAAAGTTCTTGGGCAACATTTAATCTCCCAAAATTGAGATTGGAAGTTGGAAATGCGTTTCATTCAGTGGAAGGTGCTGAGTGGGGACCTAATCAACTTTCCAGTACTGCCGGGCTAAGTCTGAGGAGGAAAGTTTTGAAGGGCATTCTTCCCACCCCATTGCCTGTTGATGCCTTTAAATGGTTAATTAGTGCCTAATTAAGGGCCTCACACAGTTTCCACTGATATTCAACCAGCAACAAGCAGAACCATCACCAAATAGGATGTCTGAAATGCAAACTCCGTCTGGGTTGTTTTCAACCTAACAAAGGAGACTTTAAAAGTCATTGAAAGGTACTTAGTGGCTGATTGAAGGACCTGACATTGGTAGAGGGGAGACTCACTGAGAACCCCTACCCACCATCATTCACCTGTGGCCTAGATCCGTTTGTGATCCTTGGCCCCTCTCTAAGTGAATTGCCAACAGCTCCCTGCAGGTAATGGGCAAAAGTGTCATCGTCTTAATTGAAAATACTTCTTGAGTCCAAACATTCCAGTTAGGTTTCGAGGCTCCCAAACACCTGCAAATGACTGCAATTAGTAGAAACTCCCATTGGTAATTAATTCACCTTGGGGGCATCCCCAGCTTTGTTGGTGGTGCCTGCCACTCATATCAAGTTTCCAAACCCAGCCCAAAAAAACACAGAAACTCAGGCTGCGCTGCAAGTAATTTACATTTAAAATTTTGCAATTCTCTGCATCAATCATGCTTCCATCCAGTAAATTGCAAAAAAGAAAATGGCACTATCAAGCAAAAACTCCAGGCAAAGACAGTCAAATATTTTCAGTTTAAATCCCAAATAATTGCAATGTTTTATTTCATATTAAGAAATATAGGGCATTAACTACAGTTTATTTTTCAAAGAAACTGTCTCTTTCAAAAAATGGAAACAGGTACAGACTTTGCAGTATTTTGAAACACCAGCTCAATTTTTATCTTGTACAGTCTTCTACTCAGGCATAAGAAAAGTGACCGTGCCAGAATTGATGGCTAATTTAGAATAGGTGACCAAAATCTTGGAAGCAATGATAAAACAGTGGGAGAAAGGATAGATAGTAGATAAAACAGAATGAAGAGAGGACAAAAGAGTCTAACAGTGACATCATAGGAAGATCATGAGTTGATTCATTGTTGAGCAGCTGTTGATAGAGATTGTGATTCATGTCCAGTAATTTTGGGGAAGCATAAATTTCTAAACATGCACAAGGAAAGAAAGAATTCACAGGCACGGGAGAGGGAGCTGTGTTCTGAGCAAGAGTGAATAATTTATACTTTCTGCCAATCTCTAATTTTAATTCATAACATAAAGGTAAGATTGATGTGAATTCAAGTAACTAAAGCTGCAGATAAAATAACTTCAAAATACAAGTTAATGAATGGCAGGCCAGCTCAGCCAAGTGGAATCTCATCTTGTGGCATATGGGAGCAATGTTCCCTCTAAGCTATGCATGCACACAGCTTCTCTGACATTCCATGTACAGCGATTGATGTTGGCACCTAATCACAGCATTGACTTCCAATTCCAGAAGTCACTGCTGCACATAGGTTTCAGAAGTGCATGCAGCCAGTGTGAAAATGAGAGGGAATGCTATGTGGGCACATCATAGAATTTATCACAACTTGATGGGCCCATGTACAGAACCTTGAGATCTAGGTTTCAGAGGTGGGTCAAGTAGATCAGTTAGATTGGGGGAACATTTGGAGAACAATAACCATGGTATCATGTTTAGCATGATGCTGGAAAATGATATTGGTCAATCATGAGTAAGAATAATCAACTAACAGAGATTCCCATTCTTGTCAATGGGACAAGAATGAAGCTGGGCCGAGTAGAGGGGAACCAAAGGTTGATAAGAAAAACAGTTACTGAAAAATGGGTTACTCTCAAAGAGGAGATGGTTTGGGGACAGTTAAGACACATTCCTTCAAAAGGGAAAGGTAGGATCAACAAAAGATACAGCTCTCTGGATAGGTAAAAAAATGACTGCAGATGCTGGAAACCAGATTCTGGATTAGTGGTGCTGGAAGAGCACAGCAATTCAGGCAGCATCCGAAGAACAGCAAAATCGACGTTTCGGGCAAAAGCCCTTCATCAGGAATAAAGGCAGAGAGCCTGAAGCATGGAGAGATAAGCTAGAAGAGGGTGGGGGTGGGGAGAGAGTAGCATAGAGTACAATAGGTAGGTGGGGAA
>NC_057733.1:18896271-18897374 GCF_004010195.1 Chiloscyllium plagiosum
GAAGGCGGAAAGGGGTGGGGAGGGAAATATATCCCTAGTGGTGGGGTCTTTTTGGGAGGTGGCAGAAATGTCGGCGGATGATTTGGTTTATGCGAAAGTTGGTAGGGTGGAAGGTGAGCACCAGGGGCATACTGTCCTTGTTACGGTTGGAGGGGTGGGGGCTCTGAGGGCGGAGGTGCGGGATGTGGAGAGATGCGTTGGAGGGCATCTTTAACCACGTGGGAAGGGAAATTGCGGTCTCTAAAGAAGGAGGCCATCTGGTGTGTTCTGTGGTGTGGAACTGGTCCTCCTGGGAGCAGATACGGTGGAGGCGGAGGAATTGGGAATACGGGATGGCATTTTTGCAAGAGGTAGGGCAAAATGAGAAATGATTAGCAATGAATGTAAATTTAAAAACCCACATATTTTATAAACATGCTAACAGTAACAGGGTAGTAAAAGGAAGAGTAGGGTTGATTAGAGATCTGAAAGGAAATTTGCACATGGAGGCAATCGACATGGCTAAGGTTTTAAATCAATACTTTACATCTGTCTTTACCTATAGAGGAAGATGCTACACAAAAGGTGACCAAGAGGGGAAGCTCAGTCACTGGAAGGATTTAAAATTGATTAATAGAAGGTTCTGGATAAACTATCAATACATAAAGGTGTTAAGGTATCTGGCTGGATGAGACACATCCAAGTATGTTGAAGAAAGAGAAAATAGAAATTGCAGGGACACTGATGATAATCTTCCAATCTTCTCTATTTTGGCGGATGCTGCTCGAGGACGGGCTAATTACAAATATTACATCATCATTAAAAAAAAAGCTGCTCATATCAGCCAAAAGTTACAAATCAGTCAGTTTAATTTCAGTGGTGGGGAAACTTCTGGAAACAATTATTTGGAATACAATTAATAGTTACATGGAAAAAGGTAGGTTAATTCGAAAGAGCCTGCATGTATTTGTTAATTTTGTTCTGGATTAGTGGTGCTGGAAGAGCACAGCAATTCAGGCAGCATCCAAGGACAGGCAAAATCGACGTTTCGGGCAAAAGCCCTTCATCAGGAATAAAGGCAGAGAGCCTGAAGCATGGAGAGATAAGCTAGAGGAGGGTGGGGG
>NC_057733.1:18898711-19044403 GCF_004010195.1 Chiloscyllium plagiosum
AGATGCTGGAAACCAGATTCTGGATCATTTCCTCAGCCCTGAAGCTCTTACCTATTGTACTCTATGCCACTCTCTCCCCACCCCCACTCTCCTCTAGCTTATCTCTCCACGCTTCAGTCTCTCTGCCTTTATTCCTGATGAAGGGCTTTTGCCCGAAACGTCGATTTTGCCTGTCCTCGGATGCTGCCTGAATTGCTGTGCTCTTCCAGCACCACTAATCCAGAATCTGGTTTCCAGCATCTGCAGTCATTGTTTTTACCTTTGTTAATTTTGTATCTACTTAACTTGTTATCATTTTTGAAGGAGTAACAGAAAGGTTGATGATGTGCTGTACATGGACTTCCAGAAGATATTTGATGTAAATCCTCACAATAGTCTTATGAGGGAAGTCATAGGTCATGGGATCAAAGATAAAAATAACAATATGGATACAAAATTGGCTCTGTGATAGGAAACAAAGAATAATTCTTACTGGGTATTTTTCAAGCTGGAAGAAGGTTTGCAGTGAAGTTGGTATTTGGACTCTTCATTTTAATTATATAGACTCATAGAGTCATAGAGATGTACAGCATGGAAACAGACCCTTCCGTTCAACTCGTCTGTGCTGACCAGATAACACAACCCAATCTAGTCCCACCTGCAAGCACCCGGCCCAGATCCCTCCAAGTCCTTCCTATTCATATACCCAACCAGATACCTCTTAAATGTTGCAATCATACCAGTCACCACCACTTCCTCTGGCAGCTCATTCCATACACATACCATCCTCTGTGTGAAAACATTGCCCTTTGGGTCTATTTTATATCTTTCCCCTCTCACCCTAAACCTATGCCCTCTAGTTCTGGACTCCCACACCCCAGGGAAGTGACTTTGTCTATTTACCCTATCCATTACCCTCCATGATTTTATAAACCTCAATAAGGTTACCCCTCAGCTTCCGATGCTCCAGGGAAAACAGCCCTAGCCTGTTCAGCCTCTCCCTATAGCTCAAATCCTCCAACCCTGGCAACATCCTTGTAAATCTTTTCTGAACCCTTTCAAGTTTCACAACATCTTTCCGATAGGAAGGAGGCCAGAATCAGACGCAATATTCCAACAGTGGCCTAACCAATGTCCTGTACATGGTTAACACTGTTGCCTCGCAGCGCCAGAGACCCGCGTTCAATTCCCGCCTCAGGCGATTGACTGTGTGGAGTTTGCACGTTCTCCCCGTGTCTGCGTGGGTTTCCTCCGGGTGCTCCGGTTTCCTCCCACAGTCCAAAGATGTGCAGGGCCAGGTGAATTGGCCATGCTAAATTGCCCGTAGTGTTAGGTAAGGGGTAAATGTAGGGGTAGGGGTATGGATGGGTTCGCTTCAGCGGGTCGGTGTGGACTTGTTGGGCCGAAGGGCCTGTTTCCACACTGTAATGTAATCTAATCTAATCTAAAAAAAAACATGACCTCCCAACTCCTGTACTCAATATTCTGACCAATAAAGGAAAGCATACCAAATGCCTTCTTCACTATCCTATCTACCTGTGACTCTACTTTCAAGGACCTATGAACCTGCACTCCAAGCACTCTTTGTTCAGCAAGGCTCCCTAGGACCTTAACATTAACTGTATAAGTTCTGCTAAGATTTGCTTTTCAAAAATGCAGCACATGACCTTAATCTTGGTGAACTTGGGTCAATTTCAAAGTTTGTGGACAATACAAAATGTGAGAAGTGTAAACTGTGAAGACAGTGTAGAACTTTGAAATGACTGGCAACTTGATGGAGTGGGTAGATAGGTGCAGATGACACTTAGTGTGGAGAGGTGATACACTTAGTACAAAAAACATGGAGAGACAGTATATGTAAAGTGTATTATGCTAAAGGATGTGCAGGAGCATATAAATTTAGGTATACATGTACATAAATCATTAAAGGTGGTAGGACAGGTCAGTAACTAAAGCAGACAGTATTCTCAGCTTCATTTTTAGAAACATAGAATACAAGAGCAGGGAGTTTAGGCTGAATCTATATGAGACACTGATGAAATCTCAGCTGGAGTATTCTATACAGTTCAGGGCGCCATGCTATCGAAAGGATATGAATCCATTTAAGAGAATACAAAAAGCTTTACAAGAATGGTTCCAGGGATGAGGAAATTCAGTTATGAGGATAGATTTGGAGAAGTTGAGATTGTTTTCCCTGGAGAGGAGAAGGCTGAGGGGAGATTTGATCGAGGTTTTCAAAATCATGAAGGAACTGGTCAGAGGGGATAGGAAGACACTGTTGACACTTGTGAAAGGATCAAGAACCAGTAGGTACAATTTTAAAGTGTTCAGCAAAAGAAGCAAATGGGAGGTGTGAAAAAAACAGTTTTGCTCAGTGAGTGGTCTGAGTTTGGAATGGACTGCCTGGATGTGTGGTGGAAATGGATTTAACTGAAGCATTCAATATGGCATTGGATGATGTTTTAAATAGAAACAATGTACAGGGTTATGAGGAAAGGCAGAGTTTTGGCACTAAGTCAAAATGCTCAGAGAGCCAAGTGTAGACATAATGGGCCTTCCTTCTGTGCCAGAACAATTCTGATTCAGTGAAGAGGTAAATGGTTTTTAAGAAACATTTTTAAGGAAGAGAGAGATTTAGAGAGTCAAAGGGACTTAAGAAGGCAATTTCTGATTTTGGGGCCTTGATGAGTGAAGGTATAACTGCCAATGGTGAGCCAAATAAATTTAGGCGTTCACAAGCGACAAAATTGTCTGTAGTGTTAGGTGAAGGGGTAAATGTAGGGGAATGGGTTTGGGTGGGTTTCGCTTTGGCGGGTCAGAGTGGACTTGTTGGGCCGAAGGGCCTGTTTCCACACTGTAAGTAATCTAATCTACTCTAAAAAGATTTTCAAAGATATTTCGAAGATTTTTGAAGGACACTATAATATAATTCCATCTGTGGATATGGCTAATTATAATGTTATGGGATTCAATGCTTTATAAACCACATCATTTTTCAAGTAGCAGCTAGTTTCTTCTGCAAAATAATTCGAGTAATGTTATTTGTTTGAATCTGGCAGGCATAAGAATTCTCAGTGATCTTCAACTTTTCAAAGAACATTAATTCTGCAGCTCTCTATTGAGTGCATCCATTCAGCCCCAGGTGACAAGGTACATTAACAACCTGTTTTTGTTTCTGCCTCCCTGTCAGATTATCCATTGCTATTTTTATTTGCCTTTGAAATATCAGGGAGAAAACATTGTAAAGCCAACAATAGCTTAAAAAAACTGGAGAGAAAGTTATGTTTGTAGTGAACCTCTATTTATTTTTATTGTTTCCTTTTATCATTACGAAATGTGCTACTGCATGTGTTCCTTAATGTTCACTTTATTTCTATACTGCAACACACATGTAATATGTCTTTGATCTCTGAGCAGAGGAAAACTACACAGTAAATGGGATGCTAGGTTTGTCTACTTGGGAAGATATGCTTGGGCATGAAATTAGTTTCCTGACAAGGGAAAAGTTTAGATTAGATTAGATTACTTACAGTGTGGAAACAGGCCCTTCGGCCCAACAAGTCCACATTGACCCGCCGAAGCGCAACCCACCCATACCCCTAAATGTACCCCTTTTTACCTAACACTATGGGCAATTTAGCATGGCCAATTCACCTGACCAGCACATCTTTGGACTGTGGGAGGAAACCGGAGCACCCAGAGGAAACCCATGCAGACATGGGGAGAATGTGCAAACTCCACACAGTCAGTCGCCTGAGTCGGGAATTGAACCCGGGTCTCTGGCGCTGTGAGGCAGCAGTGCTAACCACTGTGCCACCGTGCTGCCAAAGTTAATTGGCCAATGTTGAAACATAGCTTAACATTCACAAAAGATCACTGTTGCATTCGTGATTCAGCTTAAGTGGAAATTGGGAACTCAATTCTGGGGAGATTGCAAATGAATCCCTTGATCATAATGGGAAAAACAGATATCTGCAATCTTATTAACTGAAAGAAAGCCCTGGAAGATTGGAGTGCAGAGGCAAAGTGACTGTAAATGAATATGAATCAGTCTTTTGATCATGCGCAACGACACTAAAGCGGACAACTAAAAACATAATCATGTCCATAAACCACATCTCTAACCAATAAGTGGCAAGAGTTTTCAAGTCTTGCTATCATAAGAAACTATGCTGCTTCGAACAAGACCATAAGAAATAGAAACAGGCATATGTTATTTGGCCCCTCAGGCTTGCTCCACCATTCAATAGGATCATGGCCGATCCAACATTTCTCACCTGTACTTTCCTGCCTTTTCTCTAAGCAACCCTTGATATCCCTACTGATCAGACTCTATCACAGCCTTAAATATACGCAAAGACTTTGTCTCCACAGATCTCCGAGGTAAGGAGTTCCAAAGACTCACAACTCTCTGAGAGAAGAGATTCCTCCTCATCTCAGTCTTAAATTAGTGCCCCTTTGTTCTGAGACGATGCCCTCTGGTCCTAGACTCTCCCATGATGGAAAACATTCTCTCTTGCCAAGCCCCATAAGAATCCTACATGTTTCAATGGGATCACCTCTCATTCATCTAAATTCCAATGAGTGGAGTCCCATCTTTTCAATCTTGATCTTTGAGTTAGCCAGACTTAAGTAGGGTTATGGGGCACTGCAAACACTTTCTGCACCTTTGTATGAGGAAGGTTAAACATCCATTAAATCTTGATTGCTGATCACTCAGAATTATAACTGGAGGACATAAGGGTCAGAGCAAAGTCAAGAAGGTAGCAGCTAAATTTTGGACTATTCTTCAATGGATGTTAAGGCCTTGAGGAAGGAGAGAATTAGAAAGAACAAAATACAAACTTAAAAACACTGGTCCATCTTTTTTCACTTTGAACTGGGTCATTGAAAGAAGCTGGTCTTAAGAAACTGTTTCTGGTCCTATCCATAATTCAACAAATGCTTCCTTCCCTAGCCCTATTTACAATGGAAATCCACTCTAATTTGAATCAACTGGATCTGTATTGATAGAATTCTTTACTCATTTCCTCCTGCACTTGTATGAAAATGTGCACTTTTACATAATGCGTCGATCAATGCAGATTAAAGAGAAACACTTGTATCCCATAATGAGTGATACAGTGTACAGTAATAGGTTAACTACTCAATGTCGATCTCTCTCTCCACCTTCTCGGCAGCTGTAATATTGCTACCTGCACTCTGTTCTGTTATCCTGATGCACTTATACAGAACAATCTGTGTGTAAGATAACCTTTTTTCACTGTACCTCTCAAGTAATAAATCAAATCAAATTTTACTTGAAATCCCTTGGCTTGCATTAAAAATGGACTTACGCTCCAATCTGTTGGGTTAACAATGCACCGAAAATGGAAGTAAATCCAAAGTAAGTGGATGTTAGTATTTACAATAACCTAACATAACTACGTAAATAAGGGAGTGCAATGACATCATGTATTTTGACCATGCCTGAAATCTCTCAGAAAAATTAATCTATAAAGCCATCTATGAGTAAAGTGCCCATGGAGAAGCCTGGAAGCTCCTAAAACAATTGATGCCATATCTTTAATTTAGCTCAGAAAGGAAACTCAATCTCTACATTTTTCCAGTAAATAGATAATCATAGCAATTTTTGGTGTGTTATCTGGGCTGAGAACAGGGAGGTCATGATTAGATTCCCTACAGTGTGGAAACAGGCCCTTTGACTCAACAAGTCCACACCGACCCTCCAAAGAGTAACCCACCTGGTTCCATTTCCTTCTGACTAATATACCTAATACTATGGGCAGTTTAGCATGGCTAATTCACCTGACCTGCACATCTTTGGACTGTGGGAGGAAACCGGAGCACCCAGAGGAAACCCACACAGACACAGGGAGAATGTGCAAACTCCACACAGACAGTTGCCTGAGGTTGGAATCAAACATGGGACCCCGGTGCTGTGAGGCAGCAGTGCTAGCCACTGAGCCACCGTGCCACTCCATAAAGTGCTCCAATCGGGTGTCAGTAACTGCAACTTATGGAGGAAAACCTGATCAGAACGCTAACACCTGACCCTTACATAGAAGCTCTTGCTGGAAGTGTGTTTGGGTAAGCGCCCAGGGAGAAACCCTACCCTTGATCTCACTGGACCCACCAGAGGATTACCTTCAAAACCTTTGAACCTTACCACAATCTTCCCCTATCTATCTCTGTTTTCTCTCCCACCCTTACATTCATTTCCAAACACTCACTTGCTCAACCTCCAGTCTTCAGTGCAATCATCTACTTCCAGCTCCCTACCCACCTCCCTCACGTTCTACAACTGGTTCAACTCTTTGGACAATCTTCTCTAAATTTGTCTGCCTGTATTCAAAAATCACTCCAAGACCCAAATCTTTGATCAACTCTTTGTAGGTACCTGACATTTCCTGTCATGGTTCAGCATCCAGTCTTCTTCTTTCTATTTGCGAAACACACAAAGGTATTTCTCAACATTAAAAGGTATTAAATAAAAATTCTTCTGGACATTGTTGCTAGTATGTGCTGCAATTTTATGAGAGCATAATTCTTGGAGATATAATATAGCCTGGGCTTTTCTATCCTGTGAGATGTTCTCTCCAATATTGTGCCAAACTGGCATTCACTGAAAATTTTAATGTTTATTGTTGTTGCGTGAAAACTAAAAACAAAGGATGCAACGGCCCTCTGCATAAAAAAAATCTCCATGTTGGGATTGCACAGATGGAGCCATCAGGTTTATAACTTAATTGTCAATTTACAATGGATTCCACACTAGATTTGGACCCAGAAAAAGTTCAATTATTCGTAGTGCTAAAATACCCTATTAATGCAGCAATTATACACTGTCACCAATACATTCCAAAACAAATGAGGATGATGAGTCAGATATCATTGCAGGGACCAAAATCTGATTGGAGCACTTCAGCACAGAGTACCAGGAAAGAAGTGTATGGACTTAGAGGTAACAACATTATCAAGTGGAGAAAGAAATTAAAGCCATAGGGCAGTTGTTTGCAAGGCTATAAGAATTGAGGGTGACTTTGTGGGGGAAAGGAATATTGATCGATTTGAAAAAGAATGTAGTTTCCTGAGAATAACACACATTGTCAGCCAGCATAGGGTTTCAGAAAGAGAAGTTGGATGGGCAGTAGTTTAATGGGACAACAAAGGTGTAGGTTGCATTGATCTTACATTCTTTTGGAGAAACATAACACACACGTGTAAGCACTGGACAAAGCCTGAGAGAATCTTAGAATCCCTGCAATGCTGAAAGAGTTCATTCAGCCTAGAGGGTCCGCACCAATCCTCTGAAGAGCCTCCTACCCAGACCCACCTCATCCCTGTAACTCTGGGACAGTTTAGCAGAGCCAACCTACCTAACCTGCACCCAGAGGAAACCCACGCAGATGTGGGGAGAATGTGCAAACTCCAAACAGACAGTTGCCTGAGGCTGGAATTGAACCTGGGATCCTGGTGCTGTGAGGCAGCAGTACTAACCACTGAGCCACGTGCCATCCTGGGTTGGGGGAGAAATAGTTAAATGTTGGTGAAGAAAAAAAAGTTGGGGTTCATTTTTTTCTCTGAAAAAATAATGCACAATTCCTGTATTCATTTGCAAGTTTCCAAAAATGAATAGCATTCAACTTCAGCAGGTGTGTGGACAGCGGTGTATTGGCTAGACGTTAGACACCCCTATTGATGTCCCTGTACATTGACTTCACTTCCTATTGAAGCCATTCATGGTGTATAATGGTTGAGAGTGGGAAAATGAATTAAAGGAATGGGGCAAGATTAGGCAGTGAGGGAATGATTCAACATTACCCAGTTTATACTCTTATCCATCAAAATCGAACGTTTTAGTCAATTTGGAATAGACGGGAATAGAACTGTTCATTGATTTTGAACTCTGCTTCAATTTACTCAACAAGCTGTCTGCTCTTCCTTTAATAGTTAGAAAGGAAGGCCACCTGAGGGGAGGAGCTGTTGTTCTAACAGCAATGATCAGAGTTAATAGTGAGGATGGCAGATCGCCTAATGAGCCTGATTAATTATTGAAGAACAAATGATGTGTTTTCAGGGACTCAGCATGCAAGACCGACCCCCAATCTCTTTCCAAGCTTACCACAACCTGACCTATGTATCTGATCTGTGTTCTAATGAGTAAGGAGTTAGCATCTGCTCCTGGAGACTGTGACAGCTACTTCTATCATTCAGTGTAAGCTTCTGAATGGAGGGAATTACAGGATTTTATGGAGAGCTTCGGCCTGGTAGGTGCTTGTCAAATTCAAAATATCATAAAGAAATGAATTCATCCTAAGTTTCTGCATTAATGCTTGAAGAGTAAGAAGTGCTTTCAATGGCCTCTGATTACACCTTTTTATAAATTAAAGGACAGTTGCACAGTTAAGCAATTGATGACATAGCCTGAAATACCTTATTAGTTGATTCTTTCCTCATGCATGCTACTTGTTCCAATTGGAAGCAATCAGACTTCCTAATAAAATTGCTTTTCATATAATAAAATTCAATCATGAAACTTTAGGAGGTCAGTGTTTTATTTAAGAGAACTTTAATGCACATTTAAAAATTATATACTCTGTTAATGGGATTAGAATAAAACTATCATAAAAATGGTGTATATTGGTCAATTGGGATTCAATGTTTTTCATGATGTTATATCTTCCACAAGGGGAAGAAAAGTGTATGTATGTATAAGTAAGAATGACACATCTTCCAAGAGAAAGATCTTACTAAAGTAGGCAATGATCAAATGGATTGCTTTCTTCTAGAGGACCCCCACTTAGTAACAACTCAGCAATATGCTTGAACTCCAGAGTTCCTTAGGTAAGGGTTTGGTTAGAATATTCATCATTCTGCATTGAAGCTTTCCTGAGAGTGGCTGTGTGGTCTTTGGCAGATAGCATATCAGGGTTAAATAGGCAATTGTGAGCCAAAAATAAATGTATATAAAATATAAACCTTATGTGTACCAGGCTTGTGTTCTCACCACCTTCTTCTACAATGACCAGGCAGGACAACTTGTACAACCCATGAAAAATTGTTGAGCAGCTTTCATCATCATGCAGGGATCCCCAGCATGTTTGCCTGATTGGGTCAGAGATGACTCAAGTAGGTTGCACATGTCCATGGTGCAAGGGGGATATCTGCAAGTAACATGCCAAGTTGACTAGAGTCAGAGTTGATGCATGGGATGTCCTTGCTGTTAACTGGAGTGTCTGGATGCCAGCAATTAAGAACTAAGTGGAAAAGACAGAAGGCAAAGAAATGACCAGGTGGGAGATAAAGAAAGCCCACTGGAAAGAAAAACCCTCAGTCAACTTCAGATTAATGCTGTTCATCTGTGGCAGCTGCGGAAGAGACTGTCTCTGACGAATCAGCCACAACAGATCACATTCAATTCAGTAGTGACAACTGCTGTGTGCTGTCCATTAACTCCGGATGAGCAGATGCCTATCTTTCTATCTATCATGACACAAGCCTAGTGAGAAATACTCAAGGAGAGGTTATGCATCTGCATTAACATTTTGGAACCTTTTCTGAATCACTTTTTTGTTCTCAATGAGGAATCTTGAAAGTGAAAATGCTTTATTGTATAAACTCAACCGAACAATTGCTTGCAATTGATGGGAACAGAAGATATAATTGGTAGTCTCCTGTATCATTTTCAACCAGCAGGCTAAACCACCTGACTGTAAATTATTCCTATTAATGTATTAAATCTACTGCTCTGTTAAAGGTAATTCAACATTCTACTTTGGGCTATCATTAGGTTATTTGTTAACCCTACAACTTCAGGTCACTCCAAAAATACTGTTTGAGGACAAAGGTCTATCTGTAATCTGAGATATTCACTATATTTATTTAAGGTTCATGCCCACTTTCCCTGTATCTTGTTTTCCTGTTTATGTAAACCATATTTTTCCTTAGTTTTGTTGAATGTTTTTGTCTTTAGAGGCAATATTTTCCCTGGACTCAACAGTCTTATTTTTCAAGCTGGATTCAGCAACAGTTTAAAAACCCAAAGTTCTCAAAAGCTTTACTTTTGATAAATTAATTTGATCTTCATTATTTCAAGATAAGGTTCCATTAGCAATTAATTATAGTTGCCATAATCCCATTAAACCCAATTAGTTTGAAAAGCGAATACCAATATCTCCTTTGGAAAACCATAAATCATGATTCTAAAAAGTCTCAACAGGGTCTAAGCAGTCATACACAGAACTTTTACGAATGGTTATCGGCTGATTCTATTCTCTGACAATTCTAATTGCTATGATTTCATATTTTCAGCTCCTTATATAATGAGTAAGATCTTCTATCCCATTTCCTTATGCCACCTAAACTTCATCTGTAGTGGCTTAGGTGCATGAGGGATAATTCCCAAAGTACAAAAGAAAAGACAGGCCAGAGTACATCGAAACATAGGCTATCACTGACCAAATACCAGGAGGTGAGACAGGAAACATACATTTTTCCCTCTATTGAAATAGGCCATTCTACTAATGATGGGGCAATGCTAATGGAATTCCTTCCAACTCCTGTAAACTATCAAGTGGCAGGCAGCCCTGGGACTCTTTCTTGTATCCATCCTTTTGAGAAAACAGGCACTTTTATAACCATGAGGTCACTGGCACCACCCTGACAACAGGGAGATCCATTGCACTGATTCATAAATGACAGCTTTCTCAGATACTCCTGAGTTTGGCAGAGGCACTCATTTAAAAAAAAAAATCCATTAGTCATTTTGAGTTAAGTACTGTTGTAGACTGTAAGTGCTACGTAAGGTGTAAATTACTTTGAACTGAACACAAAAGCATCAATGTTCTTCGGTTTAAGGCACAATATTGTTGAAACCCATCAATTAAAGAGTTGGCCCCTCGAGATAGATAAATAAGTCAAGCTTGGCTGAATTAATGGCTTGATTTGAATATGTAAACTTTGAGTTTCCCCAAATGAAGCATGTTATATTTAGAAATATATTTTAGAAGTTCATTTGTTGTGGGCTTGTTGGAGTTTAGATTGCAGAAATGTTTAAAGGGAGTTGGGGTAATGCAGTGACCATTTTACAAATGTTCACTTTGTTATTCTGTATTGGCATTAGAACATATCAATTAGAAGCAGTGTAGGCCATTTGGCCCCTCAAGCCATCTCAGGATTTGAACAATAGGGAGAGGTTGAATAGGCTAAGGCTGTTTTCCCTGGAGACTGAGGAGTGACCTTTATAGAGGTTTATAAAATCATGAGGGGGGCATGGATAGGATAGATAGGCAAAGTCTTTTCCCTGGGTGGGGGAATTCCAGAACTAGAGGGCATAGGTTTAGGGTGAGAGGGGAAAGATATAAAAGAGACCTAAGGGGACACTCCTCATGTAGTGGGTGTTACGTGTATGGAATGAGCTGCCAGAGAAAGTGGTGGAGGCTGGTACAATTACAGCATTTAAAAGGAATCTGGATGGGTATATGAATAGGAAGGGTTTGGATAATGGGCCAGGTGCTGGCAGGTAGGACTAGATTGGGTTGGGATATCTGGTCGGCATGGACTAGTTAGACCGAAGGGTTTGTTTTCGTGCTGTACATCTCTGTGACTCCATGACTTTATAATCATTCAACAAGATCATGGCTGATCTGTTGGTGTTCCAAATTCCACATTCTCATCTATTCCTGTTCACCCTTGATACTTTTGCCCAACAATAATTCATCCATCTTTCATCATTTAGATAAATTATTTGGATGTGAGCATAAGAGGTATAGTCAGTAAATTTGCAGATGACACCAAAGTTGGAGGTGTAGTGGACAGCGAAGAAGGTTACCTCAGATTACAACAGGACCTTGATCAGATGGGCCAATGGTCTGAGGAGTGGCAGATGGCATTTAATTTAGATAAATGCGAAGTGCTGCATTTTGAAAAGGCAAATCTGGGCAGGACTTATACACTGAATAGAAAGGTCCTGGGGAGTGTTGCTGAAAAAACAGACCTTTGGAGTGCAGGTTCATAGCTCCTTGAAAGTAGAGTCGCAGGTGGATATGATACTGATGAAGACGTTTGGTATGCTTTCCTGTTTTGCTCAGAGTATTGAGTACAGAAGTTGAGAGGCCATGCTGAGGCTGTACAGGAAATTGGTTAGGCCATTTTTGGAATATTGCATGCAATTCTGGTCTCCTTCCTATTGGAAGGATGTTGTGAAACTTGAAAGGGTTCAGAAAAGATTTACAAGATGTTGCCAGGGTTGGAGGATTTGAGCTATAAGGAGAGTTTGAATAGGCTGGTGCTGTTTTCCCTGGAGCATCGGAGACTGAGTGGTGACATTATAGAGGTTTATAAAATCATGAGGGGCATGGATAGGATAAAGAGACAAATTCTCTTCCCTGGGATGGGTGAGTCCAGAACTAGAGAGCATCGGTTTAGGGTGAGAGGGGAAGGATATTAAAGAAACCTAAGGGGCAAAAGTTTCATGCAGAGGGTGGTACATGTGTGAAATGGGCTGCCAGAGGAAGTGGTAGAGCCTAGTATAATTGCAACATTTAAAAGGCATCTGGGTGGGTATATGAATAGGAAGGGTTTAGAGGGATATAGGCCGGGTCCTGGCAACTGGGACTAGATTGGGTGGGATATCTGGACGGCATAGATAAGTTGCACCAAAGGGTCTGTTTCCGTGCTATACATCTCTATGACTCTTCCCCTCAACCCCACCCCCGTGTCCACCAACTTCTGGGGCAGAGAGTTCCAAAGCCACATGATCAACTTGAGAAAAAAATTCCCCTCATCTCCTTCCTCAAGGAGTGTACCCTCATTTTATGCTGTCTGACTCTGAACGTTCCATTAAAAAGACAAACAAAATGAATGTGACAATGAAGTAAGTGTATTGAAATAATATTATCAGAGGTGGTTGATCATTCTAAATAAAAGTTAGATTTTTTAAAAAGTAATAAAAATCATTATCCTATGTTATAAATCTTTTCCAATGCATTCTCAGATTTCCAGCACAAGATTTTCTTTCTGTCTCTGCAGGGAGGATTATAAGAGTGTTTGCATTCTGAGTTAATCTTTCCATACAAGTCCTCTAACATAGTATAAAGAAGGACCTCCTGCCAAGAAGGATCTTTGATCCCACTGAATTGAAGTGTAACACTTTAACACACTAACTTCGACTAATATCACTGTTCCTTCAATCTCTGAGTCAAAATCCTGGTACTCCCCTATTCTTAACAGCATGGTGCGGGTGTACCAGTGACTGCAGCAGTTCAAGAAAGCAGCTAAACACCACCTTTGCGTGGTCGACTGGGGAATGCCAATAAACACTGGCTTTGCCAGAACTGTCCAGATCCCACAAGACAACGGAAATGTAGCAGTCTCACTTCATACTCATATTGCAGCAATTGTGCTTATGTAACCAGAATGAAAACCTGACCTGACATTGGTCATTATGAGACCTGGAAACAACCGTTCTATTCCACTTCTCCTCAAAGTCAACTTAATACCAATGCTTAACTTTGTGGTGTGAATGCGCAATAAATCCTCATTCAAAACGCTATAAATATTCTTCCAACCACAACCCACTCCCTTGCACTATCTGACCAAGCTATCAATCTGCTTTCATTTGAATGACCAGTAGTTCTGCAGTGTTTATCTGAAGGCTGTACTTTTATAAGTCCTGCTCCTCTAGCTTAGTGTGAAAATTTATGCTTTTTAAAATACAATCTGCTGAAATAGAAATCATAGCTAACATCTAAGATGCAGCCAAGGCAATGGAACAAACTAAGTAAGATTTCCTCAAGTGACCATGCATTTTCCCATTTCAAGTTTGTTTTTATGTAACCCACAATTTTAGTTCAATAAAGTGAATGCATGATAAGAAATAATTTTTAGGCAGTGGAACAACTGATGAGATTTGCACAGCAAATGTTGATTCACCACTGACCAACAATTGAACCCTCAGATTAGAATTGCTTCCACGCACAAAGTGGTATCTGCAATTTTCATACACTACTTTGAAAGCCAGAGATCAAATTTTTCATTAAGAATGGTGATGAGATAGGGCACTATTTGGACAATTCTGAGGGTTGAACAAGGGAATTTAAACGTGCCAAAAATATGATGTGTGTTTCACTAGCCCCAGCCCCAATAGCTCCTATTTGTTTTGCCAATGAGATATATTGTTTCAGAATTTTGCTTGGATTTTAGAATTTTAATTCTTTATTCAAGATAACTAACCACAAAAAGAAACCATGAGTGTAGCTAAATCAAGAACTATGAGATGAAGAATTGGTTAAGTAAACATCCCATTCTGGTAAACACTTAATTATTTTCACACTTGTTACCAAAGTCCTAACGAAACAGAGTTTCAACTAACATAAGATTGCAACTTGGACAGCGAATCAGCAATCTGTAGAGCTATTAGATCTTGATTAACTTACATTTATTGGTGTATTAATTCAGGAATACCAATGTGTATGAACATTGTGGCAGGAACTGGGTATGTTGGTATGTATTTCTGGAGATTCTTTCAATGTAGTTAATTAACGTATTAGAAATATTCTTTTCTTGGGCTACAGGTAAAGGCCAGCTCTCTGGGTCATAAATTGATAATGATTTTACCAAGCATTCATCTGCGTTTGATCTACCCTGGAAATCTGGATGCTAACACTGAATGAGGAAAGGGGATAAACAACGTTCATCTGGTGTGATCTCATCGTTCTGTGAACTGAATAGTCGATGAAAGAAACAAAGTACCCTTGTACCAGTGACATAAGACCATGTTCAGACCACCAGCTCACCCTTTTAGCTGAGCAAGAATTAAAAACTATGTGTAGAAATTTTAAAAGGAAAAGATTTGTTTTATATCTTTCCTATCATGGGATTTTAGCATCATTGGCAAAGCCAGCATTGTTGCCCATCCCTATTTGCCCTTCCTAGATCCTTTGAGAGATAACACATTGCAATGAGTCTGATTCACGTGTAGTCAAAAAGTGTGGTACTGGAAAAGCACAGCTGCTCAGGCAGCATCTGAGGCGCTGGAGAGTCGATGTCTCAAGCATAAGCTCTTTATCAGGAATGAGTCGAAACATCGACTCTCCAGCTCCTCAGATGCTGCCTGACTGGCTGTTCTTTTCAAACACCACACTTTTTGACTCTGATCTCCAACATCTGCAGTCCTCGCTTTCTCCTCCCTGAATCACGTGTAGGCCAGACCAGTCAAGTATGGCCATTTTCCTTCACTAAAGAGCTGAATTAATCCTATTTTTATTTAAAGACAATCTAAGTTTTCTTACAGTCACAAGTACTGGGACTGTGTTTCAATTCCAGATTTTTATGTAATTGAGTTTTAATCCTAACCACTGGAGTATTGGGAGTAGAACCCATATCTGCAGAGCCAGTGGATGACAGTCCAATGATATCATCATTAAAGTACAGTCCCTCTGAATGTCTGTCCTTATCAGGATGCTATTACTGCTTTGTGGGCTCTGCAAATAGTTATTCTTTATTGGAATCTAGCTCCCGGCTACCCTCTGATTTCTCAATTAAACAGTTGACATTTTTATTGGAAATTTTGACAGTTGGGGTCTTAATTTCATTTGTTCAGTTTTGGGCATGGTAGCTCTGATGATTTTGATGGAAGCAGTCAGTTAAATGCTTTGGCAGATTGACAACGTCACAAGTTTTCCCAAATGAAAAAATGAACCTTTTCAGTGTGTTTTTAATATTTTCTATGAAAAGAATTATGTGCAAGTCATCAAATGCAACTGGTAACCTGATGCTCTTTATATCACCAAGCAAATTCTATGCTAGCAGAATGCTTTGGCCTTTGCAAACACTGTTCTTGAGCTCACATAATGAAGACGAGTAACAACAACTCCTCATTTCATTTAAAGACCACCAATTCCATCACAGCGTTTAATTAGGCCCTTTGGCCCAACAAGTTCACACTGACCCTCTGAAGAGTAATCCACCCAGCCCCATTTCCCCTCTGACTAATGCACCTAGCACTATGGGCAATTTAGCATGGCCAATTCACCTGACTTACACATCTTTGGACTGTGGGAGGAAACCGGAGTACCCAGAGAAAACCCACGTGGTCATGGGGAGAATGTGCAAACTCCACATTCGCCCGAGGCTGGAATCGAACATGGGACCCTGGTGCTGTGAGGCAGCAGTGCTAACCACTGAGCCATTTGCCACCCTAATTGTTTCATGAATGGTTTGAGTTTTTGCTTTCTGCATCTTCACTGCATTTTACTAGTTTATGTTGACTTTTTTTTAAATATGCAGTTCGGGTTTACCTACATCTACCTGCTCTATGCCATTATGTACATTCAGTCCAATAAAGTCCTATCTTAGTGATCTCCTTGAAGTTTTTGCCAGTCAATACCCATAAGTTAGTTGTCTGATGCTAAGGACCAACCTTGTGACCCTTCTCATTGTTAATGAGAACTAAGTATACATCTCAAGTAGTGGCCCAACATGAAATGTGTAGAGTTTTGGCACAACATCCAAATATTTGGCAATAAAGTTCAGGATTCTGTTAACTACATGAGCAGCTGCTTCACAAGACCCAGCTCGCCAACTGTTCATCTGATTCGTGTTCCCATATCTCCTCAATCTCTGCCACTCATTGAATAAGCACAGGCCCTTGTTCAGGTTGAGGCAGACTGCCATTAAAGTACCAGCTCCCCCAGTGACTTAAATGGTAAACTGTGCTTCTAGTGAGTTCATAATTCCATGTTGCGATCCAGTCTTCATACCATTTTCCCACTCTGGCCTTTCCACTGAATCATGTGACCAAAATTAGCAATTTGGGAAAAAAACACTTCTCCATACCTGACTCCCATAATCTATAACAACCGGTGCTTTGGTTTCCTCCCACAGTCCAAAGATGTGCAGGTCAGGTGAATTGGCCATGCTAAATTGCCAATAGCGTTAGGCGCATTAGTCAGAGGGGAAATGGGTCTGGGTGGATTATTCTTCAGAGGGTCGGTGTGGACTTGTTGGGCTGAAGGCTTGTTTCCACACTATAGAGAATCTAATCTAATCATTATTAAAGCACTTAAATAACAGCATTACACTCGTCCAGATCGGTTTTTCCCTTTCAACTGCAAACTGGTTAGCTATTCGCAAAATCACTTGGCCGTAGCCTTCAGCTAAGATTTGTGACCTTGACCAACAAATTAAAAGTGTTGCTCTTCATCCATTGATAATTGACAAAATGTGGACATTATAGTTCAATGTATAAAAATGACCTGTATCCAAAATTAACCTCTACTTTCAGTCAAATGAAATGTTCATCAGAAAACAAATGTAAAGATAAAATATTTCCAAACGGGATCAGTGTATGGGTATCAGTGAGGGAAATACATTGAGGATATTTCATCAATACACGGCATTATCAGAGCACCCTGGACATGTGGTTCTCTCTAGGCTGTGTCAACACCTTCCCCATTTTCACAGCTTCCTTTGGTTTAATTTCAGACCTGAATCCCATCCTCTCTGGCTATTACTGCTTCAAAAATGGGCTTGCATCTTGTTTCACTTCTAGCTTCAATTTCTTAACACCCTTTTCCATTATGTGATTCGAACATGATCACGGTCTATCATTGTTCTGATCAGACCTTAACTCAATCCACCAATGCTCTTTTCTAACCTTCCAGTTGGTGCTGATTCTATTTAATCGCTTGTCTAAATGTCATTTATTCATTTTTGCTGAAGGATTGTTCTCTTCAAAGATTTTGTTTACATTTCTGTTGTTTTTGTTTAGAAATCTTCTGAGGTAATTAGCTCCTTTTTGAGGTTAGAAGAGCTATTCTGAAACATTGTTCTTTCAATGGAGAGCAAAATCTGAGTCGCTGCTGCAACTATTGGATATGCAACAAATGAAGAGGATCTCATTTTGATTGTGAACACATATCATCCTGCATGAAATGTGGTTGTTCATGCTGTTTTCAATCATGTATATAAACATTTTGCAAAGGTAATGCTCACATCAAATCAAAATTAATGGGTTCGGTCCTGAATATTACCTCTCCAAATTTAAACAAATCATTCAGGCTCACAGCATTGGACAGGCAGTACAACATATTAAACTCCTAGTAAAGATAATGGAGTAAATATCTGAACCTCCTACACACACAGTTTCTCCCATCTAATACAGGGCGACTGCAAACAGACTCCGGGGCTGTGCAAAGTCTATAAAATGTGGCTTCAAGTGAATTTCAATCAATCAAAAGCTATTTTGATGACAAATAAATGGCTTGTTTCATTTTTATTTTAACTTGCGTTAACATTGTATGCTATATTTGTTTATACCAGGCCAGCATTTGTTACCCATCCCAAACTGAGTGGCTTCCTAGGCCATTTCAGACTACAGCTAAAAGTCAGCCACATCACTGTGAGTGTGGAGGAACATTGAGGCCAGACAAGGTGAGGACAGAAGATTTCATTACGATTTTGGAGAAGGTTTGTAGATCAGGTTGTGGATCAGGTGGATGTTTGCTCGCTGAGCTGGTAGATTTGTTCTCAGACGTTTTGTCACCATGCTAGGTAACCTCTTCAGTAAGTCTCTGCCAAAAAACTCTGTTCACTAATGCGACTGACCATGAATGAAAAAGTACGCTAGAACGAGTCATCAACACTAAACAACAGTGGACCAAGACAAAGAAAGGGCTAGCCCTACAAGAAAAACTGGCCAAACTTACGTACAGCAATGACATGGACAATTCAGAAGCTCGGATAAAGAACTGTCAGACAGACCACTCACAGACATGGAAAAAGCCATCCTAGTACGAGGTATGAAGTTCAACCACAGGGATGTGGACAAAAAGGACTTCCTAGCAGCGCTGGAATCAACCCTGAAATACAACGGACTTACGGAAGAAACCCAGCAGACCTTCAGACAAGACAGTAGCACCAACACTAAGCAGGAAGAAAAAAAGGAACACTCTCAACACATAGGAAAGAAAAGCCCTGGAAAGACTCAGAAAAGACTGAAATATTGTAATACTACCAGCAGACAAAGGGCACATGACCATCATCCTAAACCAGACACAGTACATCGAAAAAGCAAACGCATTACTCGCAGATACTGACACCTACCAACAGGTGCTGATAAACCTGACTTCACAGCTAAAAAACCATATTACAACAAGCCTGAGGAAATTTCACAAGACAGGTGAAATTAACAGGACTTCCAAAGAATGAAACCTGAAGGATCCAACATGCCCCATTTCTACTGATTACCAAAGGTACATAAACAAGGGGCCTCCCCTCAGACCTCTGGTCTCACTTTCCGGTACACCAACATACAGACTAGCAAAGGAACTGCAAAGAAAACTGAAACAGCTAGTAGTAAACTCAAGTCACTCCATCCATTCACCCAGGAATTCTTTAGCACCATCAAAGACACCAAGGTAGAGGACGTTGAGGTCATGGTTTCCTTTGACCTGATAGCCCTATTCACATCAATAAACATCACCCACGCCAAAGAAACACTGGCCTCGCTGCTAGCCAAACCAAGGACATGAACACCTGACCTCATCAACTCCATCAGCAAGGACAGCATCCTCAAACTAGTAGACCTGTGCCTCACAACCCACTTCACCTTCAACGACAAGACCTACAAACAAATCAATGGGACGCCTATGCGATTGCCAGCAGAGGTTAGAATGAACAGCCCTTCCCACGAACCAGCCTAAGCTATGGTCCAATATGTGGATGACACCTTTGTTCATCACGAAACGCAACAAACTTGAAGAAACCCACAAACCCATAAACAACATCCTTACTGGTATAACATTCACCAAAGAGGAAAAGAACAACAACAGACTCCCTTTCCTCGATGTCACAGTAGAATGCAAAGCCAATGGGGAGCTACAGACCACCGTTTACAGGAAAGCGACAGACAATGACCAGATATTCAACTACGGGAGCAATCATCCCAACATCCACAGATGGAGCTGCATTAGTCAGCAATCTGCCGATTTCCTAAATAACAGACCTAAACAAGAAAATACAGTACATCCAGAGATGACGACCAGACTATTCTGGCCCCTAGGCATCATGGTGACCCACAAACCTACCACCACACTGAAACCCTTCCTGATGAATTTAAAGGTCACTGTACCAACAACCAGCAGAATGAATGTCACATACAAAATACCCTGTAAGGACTGCAATAAACATTACATTGGGCAGGAAACTAGCCACCAGGATATATTATCCCTAACTAGCCACGAAAAGACATGACCAACTATCACTGGTATCCATATACACAAACGAAGAGGGGCACCCGTTCACCTGGGACAATACATCTATCCTGGGTCAGGCTAAACAAAGACATGCATGGGAATTCCTAAAGACCTGGCATTCAAACTGGAACCCCATTAACAAACATATCAATTTGGACCCCATTTACCAACCTCTCAGAAACAGAACTGGAAGCGATATCACCCACCACAACAAACCAAGACAGATAAATAGCAAGCGGGACAGAACACCAATACATCACCAGAGACTCACTGATGATGTGACCTAGCACGATGATGTAATGTCTGAGAGCAAATCTACCAGCTCTGCGAGCAAACATACAAAGAAGATTTCATTCTCGAAAGGACATTAGGGAACCCAATGGGTTTCATTATAATGACAACTGACAATGGTTAAATGGTCCATTTCCAGGTTTAGTTACTTTTCACAATCTTCCGTGCTGTAAATTAAATCCATATCTCCAGGACATTTGCCTGGGGCTTAGGAACATCAGTCCAGTGTCACTAACACTACCCATTCCCCTACTTGCCTATATAATTAACAACGCTTTTGTAAAAACCTTTTTTAAAAAATGCAATGTGCGCTCCAGTTTTTCTTCAGTATTGGCATTTGAGTAACAGCATTGCAGTTGTTTTTCAAACAAGATTATAAATATTTTGCAAAGGTGATGCCTTCATAAAAGTAAACCTACTAGGTTTTACAGTAAGAGAGAATCTAACCATCACCCATTAGCATTTAAGGACATTACCATTACTAAATACCTCACTATCAACAAACTGAACTGAACTCACTGTACAATACTGTGACTACAAAGAGGAGGTCAGAGATTGGGATTCCTGCAATGAGTAACTAATTTCCTGATTCCCCAAAGACTGTTCACCACCTATAAAGCACAAGTCAGGAATGTGATGGAATACTCACCATTTGCCTGGATGAGTGCAGCTTTAACAACACTGAAGTAACTCAACACCATCTAGAACAAAGAAGCCCATGTGATTGGCATCATATCCACAAGCATCTATCCCCCTTCTGCGACTGACATTCAGTAGTAATGTGCGTCATCTACAAGATGCACTGAAGAAATTCTCCAAAGATTCCTTAGTACTTTTCAACCACTTCCATCTGGAAGGGAAGGGCAGCAGATATATGACAGAACTACCACCTGCAAGATCCCCTCTAAGCCGCACACCATCCTGACTTGCAAATATATCACCATTCTTGGAATTCTGAAACTCCTTCCTCTAAATGGACCACAGCAGTTCAAGGTGGCAGTTCGCCACCTCTTTGTCAAGGGCAACTAGGGATGGACAATAAATGCTGGTTGAGCCAGCGATGCTCACATCCTATGAATAAGGTTGCCCTAAAGGTTGGACAGCACGGTGGCACAGTGGTTAGCACTGCTGCCTCACAGCACCAGAGACAAGTTCAATTTCTGCCTCAGGCAACTGTCTGTGTGGAGTTTGCACATTCTCCCCATGTCTGTGTGGGTTTCCTCTAGGTGCTCCTGTTTCCTCCCACAGTCGAAGAATGTGCAGGTTAGGTGAATTGGCCATGCTAAACTGCCCGTAGTGTTAGGTGAAGGGGTAAATGTAGGGGAATGGTTCGGAGGGTCGGTGTGGGCCAAAACAAGTTCAATTTCTGCCTCAGGCAACTGTCTGTGTGGAGTTTGCACATTCTCCCCATGTCTGTGTGGGTTTCCTCTAGGTGCTCCTGTTTCCTCCCACAGTCGAAAAATGTGCAGGTTAGGTGAATTGGCCATGCTAAACTGCCCGTAGTGTTAGGTGAAGGGGTAAATGTAGGGGAATAGTTCGGAGGGTCGGTGTGGGCCAAAGGGCCTGTTTCCACACTGTACGTAAAGTAATCTAATCTAATCTAATTATGTGGCTACACACTACGTGAGTCCACACATGGCAATCAGCCTGCTGACTCCATTCACAGCACTGGCTTCTGGATCTGGAAATCACTGCCACACAGGGAACTCTGAGATCCATACAGAAGAAAAAAAAATGGTAACAGTGCTCATGAACAAATTTTTTAAAATGACACTTGAATAAATATGAAAAATGGCTCTGCTTTATTAATTGAGGTTGCTGACTCCTGGCCTAGAACAACAGCCAACACAAAAAAAAAATACCATCTACACGATGGCTATTCAAGTCACATATACTCTTGACTGGACATATACTGCTATTCCTTTAGTGCCACTCATGTAAGGTCCTGGACCTGCCGACAGCAGTGTGAGAGCTTCTCTAGTGATTGAAGAACCATACTGGACTCAAAATGTTTCCCTCTCCACGGACGCTGTCACACCTGCTAAGTTTCTCCAGCACTTTTTTTTTATTTCAGATCTCCAGAACTTTAATATTTTACTTTTAGTCCAGTGATGAAGAATTAATATGTTGCCAGCAATCCCCACATCTCATTGATGAAAAAGTGAAAAAAAACTCTACAGATCTAGGTTTTAGATTTGACACTGCAAAATAGTGCAGGTGCTGAAAAATCTGAACTAAAACCATGAGTGCTACGAGTATCCATTTTAATTTTGAATCTGGTTGTTAAGCCAAGGTTCTTTTTTGGAATCATAGAATCCTTGCAGTGTGGAGGCAGGTCATACAGCATATTGAATTCACACCAATCCTCCCAAGAGCGACCCACTCCCTTACCCTATCCCTGTAAAGCTGCATTTCCTATGGTTAATCCACTAGCCTACACGTCCCTGGATACTAAGGACAATTTAGCATGGCCAATCTGCACTGTGGGAGGAAACCTGGGCACCCGAGGAAACCCACGCGGACACGGGGAGAATGTGCAAACTCCACACAGACTGTCGCCCAAGGCAGGAATCGAACCCTGGTCCCTGGCACTGTGAAGACAGCAGTGCTGCCTGAATGTTTGATGAAGGAGCTACAATTAATGTCCTTGTGCTTGGTTAATTTAGAAAATGAAACAACTGTCCAGACCACCGAATGTGAGGATATCATTTAAGGTCCGGATCAGGTTCAGCTACAACGTTCTTTCTATGGGCGTTCACTCACAATTACCCAGAAGAATATTTTTCAATTTCTGGAGGTGTTCGAGGTAATGGTTAAGCAATTCTACATCAGCAAAGTGACAGGGAGGGAAAGTTATTATTTTTTTACAAATGGGAAGTTGATCTTAATTCACTATTTTTAAATGGGTTCAGGAAATGCTTTCTTTGATTTACAACAAAACTATGAAAACTGTAATAAGTTCTTCTGTTAGTTTGTGGATTTGATTAACTACATTACAACTGGGCAAAACGATTAAATAATGAAAATGATTCCTTTGAGATTAGTTTGTTTTCATCCATCAGCAAGAGATTGCAGCTTCCATTAGCCATCAATTCTAATCCAGTAGATAAGATTTGAAAACCGATATATCAAAATGTTAAGGATAAAAGCTGGATCAATTCTCGCTTTTCGATTGATCTCATTACAATTTCATGAGGTTTGGTTGGATTCCAGCCTGCGCCTGATATGGCCTGTACAAAGAGTGTAGGATCACAGCAATACCATCAAGGGGATATACCAGTCACATACTGTACAAGAAAAAAGGGCGAGAAAATGAGCAGAAGAATCCCCATAGACTGAATCCTGCACCATTTAAGCAGCCAGTGAGGCATGGATGGGGGAGTCACCAGCAGGATAACTGGCTTATCATTGCACCTGCACAAGGAAATTAACGTGGTGAGGAATGACAGAACTTTTATAAGTCAAGGAAGGAAAGAGAATTCAGCATTGGAGTGGAGAATTTCACCTTTTTTCAGTTGACCTGTCTGGTCTTATTGCCTTCTATTTGAGATTTCTCACTTAATCTCAAGTAAAATCATCTTTTTGATGAATCATCATCACTCTTGTTATCACAGAATCTGGAGCTGACCTGAATATATTCAAGGAAATGAAGTGAAGAGAAGGAAGCAGCTGCCCTTTGCCTTGCCAAGGCTCAAGATCTTAAGCTTCATCCTCCATTTTTAACAGGGCTGATAAAATATTAAGCTGTAAATAGAAATTTTAAAAAAAAGGTTTTTGAGCCTCAGGCAATTCCAGGATTAAATCTGATGAAGCACAGGAACTTTGCTCATAAAATTAGTTAACTCTTCTTTTCCCAGTGGCACTGTCACTGTTACCAAGGTGACGAAGATGTGCATGGACACAACTGAGACAGCTGCCTTTTGTTACTTGATACTGCAGTGCCAACATGGGGTATTGGACTGGTTTTAGTGTCTGTGATAAGGCAAACCTCTTCAAACTGAAAACATATGTTTTCATTAACTTTGCTCATTTCAAGTTAACATGGTGGAATTCAAAAGTGAAACATATAGATGCTACTTTAAATAAACAATAATAGGAAATAAAAGCCAATTTACATTTATAAGGCAAGATGCATTTAAGATGATATTTTAATAAAACTTGAAATGTGTACACGTTTCCCTCTTTGTTATTCTTTCTAACATTATAAATTGAGTGACAATGTTGCCCTGAGTACCATTCAGCCTCTCCCACATCATTGACCTCGGCAGGATAATTTTTTTTGAGGGTGGGGGTGCTGTTTCCATATGAAAATACTCAACAAAACTACATCAAAAAAATTCAAAGAGAAAGCTCTCACCAAATTCCAACAAAAACTTTAAAGTGCAAACTCTAAATTTTAATTCTGTTACGGTACTGCAACACCTTGGTGAAGATTTCACAGTATTAACTGTTTAATTTCACTCGTCGAACTGTTGAACTGATTCAAGCTAAAAGCATTCTGTCCATCGTTCAAAGGTCCATGCTTGTCTCCATTCAGTGAGGGATGAGCAGAAATTTCCTCCAACTAATTGTTGGGAGCACCGAAGCCATTGTTTATGGCTTCTGTCACAAACTCTATTCACCAATCACCAACTCCACCCTCTTCTTGATAACTGAGTAGGGCTGAATCAGATTGTTTGTACGTGTGGGGTCATGTCTGAGCGAAAGATGCATTTCCACCTATATATTTACACATCAATAAGGTCCATCACTATGGAAGACGGTGGTGCAATAGTAATGTTGTGTAATCCAGATACGCTGGGCAAATGACAAAATTTGGACTCTATGAAAATCGGCAATTAAAAACAGGCCGAATGTTAGCCATGTAACCAGTGTCAATTGTCAAAAATCCCATCTCCTTCTTGAATTCCCTTCAGTGAAGGAAATCTGCCAGCCTACCTGCTCTAGCCTATGTGTGACTCTAATTACACAGCCACGTGGCAAATTCTCAAATGCCTTCTGGGTAATTAGAGTTGGGCAATAAATGGTGGTCTACCTAGTAACACCCACATCCCATGAATTCATTTTTTTTAACAAGACTGATGATGTTCATGTCCCTTACCATTTTCAGACTTCCTCCCTGTGTCAGCTAATCTGCTAGCATAACCCTGACATTCATTACTTCCAAACCTGATTGTTCCATTGCATTGCTCACACGTTTATTCTCTATAAACTCAAGGCCACCTAAAACTCTTCAAACTGTACCTTAACTCAGGTTAGGGGCAAAAAGTTTGATTTCATAGAATCCCTACAATGTGGAAACATGCAATTTGGCCCAACAAGTCCACACTGGCCCTCTGAAGAGCCACCCACCTAGACCCATTCCCCTACCCTATTACTCTACATTCATCCCTAACTAATGCCCCTAACCTATACATCCCTGAACACTATGGGAAATTTAGCATGGCCAATTCACTTAACTTGCACATCTCTGGATTGTGGGAGGAAACTGGAGCGCCCGGAAGAAACTCACGCAGACACGAGGAAAATGTGCAAACAGCACACAGACAGTCACCCGAGGCTGGAATTAAACCAGGTCCCTGGTGCTTTGAGGCAGCAGTGCTAACCATCTTTCCTGGAGGTGGTGAATTTGAATGTAGAAAGGCAACTTGCCTCAGCAAGATGGTGACATACCCAAAACCCTTCACCATCTCACATCCACCATTAAAAATTTTCAGAGCTGGTAGATCCACAGTCAACCATCTGCCATTGCCTCCAACTGCAGCACTTGAATGACCAATTAAGTACCACTTAAGGGCCTCAGTTTCATGCTACTGAACTTGTAATCAATATCAAGGAGGTTCATTTGGAAAAGCACCAAAAATATCACTTAGAGATAAGGCACAGCCCTCACTTTACCCTGTCTATTCCTGTCCACACAAACCTCCCTGTATCCTGTCTACTCCTGTCTACACAAACATCCCTGTATCCTGTCTACACAACCCTCCCTGTACCCTGTCTACCCTGTCTACACAACCCTCCCTCTAACCTGCCTATTCCTGTCTACACAACCCTTGCTGTAGCCTGTCTACTCCTGTTTACACAGCTTTCCCTGTACCCTGTTTACACAATTCTCCCTGTACCCTGTCTACTCCTGTTTACAGAACTCTCCCTGTACCCTGTCTAGACATGTCTACGCAACCCTCCCTGTACCCTTTCAACCTGTGTCTACACAAACCACCCTGTACCCTGCCTACATAACCTCCTCCCGTACCCTGTCTACTCCTGTTTACACAACTCTCCCTGTACCCTGTCTACCCCTGTCTGCACAACTCACACTGTACCCTGTCAACTCCTGTCTACATACCCCTCCCTGTACCCTGTCTACATCTGTCCACACAACCGTCTCTGTACCCTGTTTACCCCTGTCTACGTAACCCTCCCTGTACCCTGTCTACCCCGTCTACATAACCTTCCCTGTATGCTGTCTTCCCATGTCTACACAACCCGGCCTACACCCTTTCTACTCTACCCTCCCTGTACCCTATCTATATCTGTCTACACAATCTTCCCTGCATCCTGTCTACACCTGTCTACATAACCCTCCCTATAACCTGTCTACCCCGTCTACATAACCCTCCCTGTACCCTATCTACTCCTACCTCCATAATCTTCTCTGTATGCTATCTACCCAAGTCGACATAATCCAGCATGCAGTCTTTCTACTCAACCTTCCCTATACCCTGTCTCAGCTTGTCTACTCAACCCTCCTTGTACCCTGTCTACCTATCTCTACAAAACTCTCCCTGTACCCTGTTTACCTATGTCGACACAACCCATCCTGCACTCTTTCTACATAGCCCTTCCTGTTTCCTGTCCACCCCTGTCTACACAACCCACCCTATACCCTGTCTACTCCTCTCTGCGCAACACTCCCTGCACCCTGACTACTATCATCTACCTATGTTTACACAACCCTCTCTGCACCATTCTCATAACCCTTCCTGTATCCTGTTTATCCCTGTCTACACAACCCATCCTGTACCCTGTCTACCCCTGTCTACACAACGCTCCCTGCACCCTGTCTACACATTCCTCCCTGTACCCTGTCTACACAACCCTCCATGGACCCTGTCTATCCCTGTTTGCATAACCCTCCCTGTACCCTGTCTAGCCCTATCTACACAACCCTCCTTGTACCCTGTCTACTCCTATCTACATGGCCCTCCCTGTACCCTACCTACTCCTGTCTACACAGCCCTCCCTGTACCCAGTCTACCCCTCACTATATAACCCTCCTTGTACCTGTCTACATCTGTCTACACAACCCTCCCTGTACCCTGTCTACCCAGTCGACATAATCTTCCCTGTACGCTGTCTTCCCATGTCTACATAACCCAGTTGCACCTTTTCTACTCCACCCTCCCTGTACTCTGTCTATTCCTGTCTACTCAACCCGCCCTGTACCCTGTCTACACCTGTCTACACACCCGTCCCTGTACACTCTCTACACAACTCTCCCTGTACCATGTCTACCCATCTCGACACAACCCTCCCTGTACTCTGTCTTCACAACCCTCTCTGTACCTGCCTACCCCTGTCTACACAACCCTCCCTGTACCCGGTCTACTCCTGTCACATAACTCTCTCTATACCTTGCCTACGCCTGTCTATATAACTCTTCCTGTACACTGTCTACCCCTCTCTACACAACCCTCACTGTACCCTGTCTACCCTGTCTATACAACCCTCACTGTACCCTGTCTACACTTCTCTACACAACCCTCCCTATACCCTGTCTACCCCTGTCCACATAACCCTCGCTATACCCTATTTCTGTCTGCACAAAGCTTCCTGTGCCCTGTCTACACAATTCTCCCTGTACACTGTCTACCCTGTCTATACAACCCTCCCTGTAACCTGTCTACTCCTGTCTACATAACCCTCCCTGTACCCTGTTTACCCATGTCTACACACTATACCCTGTTTACACCTCTCTACAGAACACTTCCTGTACCCTGTCTTCTCCTGTCTACACAACCCTCCCTGTACCCTGTCTACCCCTCTCCGCACAACCCTCCCCGTACTCTGTCTACCCCTGTCTACACAATCCTCCCTATACCCTATCTACTCCTGTCACATAACTCTCCCTATACCCTTGCCTACACCTGTCTACATAACTCCTCCTTTACTGTCTACCCTGTCTACGCAACCCTCCCTGTACACTGTCTACACCTGTCTATACAACCCTCCCTGTATCCTGTCTACTTCTGTCTACATAACCTCTCTGCATCATCTGTCCAACATGTGGCAGAGTCCACCAATCACACACTGGTCTATCAGCCATCTCAGAACCCTTTGAAGTGGAATTATGGCAGGTTATCCTCAATCCCAAGACTGCAAAAAAAGAAAACTTATGTGAGAGCATTCTGTTCAACACTTGGCTCAAGTATTTGATCTATCTGTCATCTATCTATCTTTGTCCCTATATCTGGGAATTCCCTTCCCCAGCCTTACTCAGATCTGTTTTTATCTCTGGTATCTATTGACTAACTTGGCACAGAAGAGGAGATTGAGAAACATTACAATGACAAATAGATTTTGCAGTGGAGACCACCAGAGACTTTAGCTGCTCTGCTGAAGTAATTTCTTCAGTAAAGCTGATCGAAGCTTTGCAGAACCTTTGTGAAAAAAATTATATCATTGGTAAAATGAATGAAGACAGAATGTTTGTCTGAACCATTGGGACTGTCTAAGTGCTTTTTTGGAATCACCTGATATGGGCAAAGTTATGACTTTATTACATTTGCTGTGAATCCTAACTATGGAGAACAAGGTTAATTTTAAAATTCCGTGCAGCAAGGTGTGTTGCCAAGTATTGGTTGCAACATTTACATTGCATAGATTGAGTCTATGTATATCGGGGTGTCCTTGGATTTAGTGAGCAATATTCCTGCTTTGCAAGCTTGAACATTTGAAATATATTTAATTATGACTATTTAAATATGGAATCAACAAAGAAAATACTTCTGTTTTCACTTGGCACAATACTCTGAACTTAGAGGGATATCACCTGTCTCAGTCCTTAGGTTTAGCCCGCTCAGTATCACAAGCCCAATGCAGACAAGACAAACTCTAACAACATGTGCTGATTCACAAGGAGAACACTGTTGCCAAAAGTGCAGTAATAATTACTCAGGCATTTTATGACAGGTTAATTATAGCCTAACTTTTTGTCAGCAACTATTCCAAGTTTCTGACAGCTATAAATGCTAACAACTAAAACTTCTTTCAATAGTGTCACGCACATCACACACATAGCCAAATAAAATTCAACACTTGGCTCAAGAATTATTTCTCAACATGCCAGTGGCACCAACACTGCTGTCATCAGTCTTGCTTGATTCTGTTTTATGTTATCTCTGTTAAGCTGCATTCCTTGGATTATACAAGTATGCTCACAGAAATTTAATTGATTCTTTTCCAATTTCTTGAGTCCTGAGTGTACATTGCCCCCCAAAATATTTGAGCTATAAGCTTCACTGAATGAAAAAAAATAAACCAAATCAAAATGAAGGAGGATAAATAATGAGTATCATTTATCTTTGTTTATTGAATCATTGTAATGTTCCTAAGACAGTAAATGACTCAGAGCACAGTCGCAAATTTGCTCGCGGCTGATTCCAACAATTTATTTTTTGTCTCTGTTGACTCCTGCTGGGTTTTATACTCACAAACATCAACAGTCTTCCAATATCTCACCCAAAAATAAGAATTCTAATCACAAAATGATGCCTTGTAACCATGAGGCCTTCCTTGGCTGAGTTCAGCCTGTTCTCACATGTATCTTCCAGCAGTGGTCACTCTGAAAGTGATCAGGAACAAGATGACTGACCGACTTATGGTAGATGGTGACCACATATTGTTAAGTTTATGCAAGGTGACCTCCTGATGATGCCAAACACACTGCAAGATCTTTCTTGTAGTGTTTTGGTAATTTATTGATGAGAATTCTAGTGGGTCTGAAAGTACAAATAATTAGTACTAATGTCTATCTCAATTGTATTGGCAGGACTTATTTAAGTCCAGATACTGGAGATTGAACCTGACATCTTCTTGGTGCAGATTTCATCACAAGCAATATAGTCATTGAATAAAGCCTGAAATGACTGCTTTCTTAATTCTTTATTCATGTTATAATAGCAGATAGTGCTTTATTTATTGCTAAACCAGGAAAATGAACAATCACTGAGAAACAATCCAGTAACTAAAACCAAAGTTTGCTTATACAAATTAACCAATAATGTTTGGAGAAGAAACCATCTGATTAATTAGCAAATTTTGATATTAATCTATATCCGGTTTAGCTTCACGTGCCCTCCAGTTGTAAAAAAAATTTCAAATTTTGGCTGAAATTTCAAATTTTGTAAACAAATCTTTTGGTGACTCCAAAGTATTCAACATGACACCAACACCAAGCAATCAGACTTAACACTGGTCCCTTTTTCATATTTATTAATAAAAGTGAATTTGTTTCATAATTTGTTGATTACACATGAATTGACTGAGAGTGTTTTAAAATTTGAGGTTATGTCTTAGGAACCGGAGGGCGTTTTGTCAAATCTATGTTTGAACATTGCTCAGCAGCTCACGCCACACACTCCTGTTATTTTCAAAGAAGAATTAATCCAACAAAGCTGTGACATTTGTGATCCAAGGACATGAGATTGGACAAATCACTTCCAGGTGAAAAATAATCACTTGTTGAGGGGGAAAAAAACTCTGTAGGCCAGAATTAGGGAGTGATGCAAAATAGATTCTGTCCTCACATAGCATAAAAATAATAAATAGCAAGTACTTTTTAGGACTGGCCTATATTTAGTAAACAACGCAGGCAGTTCTCTTTTTAAAGAACTGTATTAATTATTCTAATATACTGCTTGTCTATAATAGGCTAATCAATGGAAAAAGTAGTGCTTATGGGCTAAGGAAATATTTGTTCACACTTAATAAAAAAAAACTACTCTGTCTTACATAAGACTTGCAAAAGTATGTTCAACTTGAACTGTAGTAATTTCTCTTGAAGACTTTGATGTCCACAAAGAGGAGCAGTTTTTTTTTCTGATTTAAATCAAAGTGCACATTTTTTAATGAAAGCCACCATGCCATGTGCATCATTCATAATTAGCGATGCTGATCTTTATTATGTTATGTTATCTTTGTTATTTTCCTAGGTCTCTTGTGCAGGAGAGAATATGGATAAGTGGAGTACAGAATACTGTCAATGCTGAATTATTTTACACCGCTCTCACTATTATCTTCTAAACCAAAACCCCACTCCACAACCCCCTACCCAATCCCACCCCCAACACCATTCTCTCTTTTAGGAAGAGCACGTTACCAGGATTGTATTCAATTGTTGACTCAAGTCATGTCAAAATGACATCAATTGCCAAGTCTAATCCCTGCGCTTTTGAGAGATATCTCAACAAAGCATTGATAAAACAACACGGAGCTTACTGTATAAGCTGCTTAGTTCCTTGATTCCAGCAAGAGAAAATTAACCATACCAGCAATTCCATACAGAACATATTTGGATAACTTCTTTAATGCAAAATAATTGATTTCCATTTCTTAATAAAAAGATGACAACAAATTCAACCTGTTGCTGCTGTTTGAAAGAATATGACACTCATCAATCTGTTTTTATTGCAAATATAGCAATGAAATGTTTCCCCAATTTCTTTGCATTGAGAACCAGGATCAAATTATTCAAAGTCAGTCATTATTTAATAACAGGTAGCAGCATACGTGGTGCATTGCATCTTCCTCTTCAGGACAATCAGGGATGCTCATTTATGGGCCTTTTGAAGAAGACATTAGTATTTAGGTTAAGTACTGCTTCCAGTAAAATCAGTGCCAGATCTGTTCATCATTTTTGTTACGCTGCTCAATTATCCCAAATAGCTGAAATTTCTCCACTACAACCACAAATTTTCCTGTCAACACTAGAGTTTTAAGATCTAATTTGATTTTGAAACAATTTCAGTGGACAGGATAAAATTAAGCATTTTAGAAGCTGGACAATTGCCAGTCCATCATGCAACCTCTCTCCAGGGATTGGTGGTGCTGAGGAAGAGAAAGAATATGTTAATTCAGCCCACTCCAGTGTCCCAGATGCATGTATCAGGAATGACTGTCACTTAGTTTTGTTCAGAAGTTTGCTCTGTATCTTTCCTATAGTTTGTAAATTATGTCACACACACTGAGAATAACATCTCCTTCAATGTTGACAGCTCTGAACTCAATGTGTTTCTTTATTTTGATTTGAGCGGATATGGCTATACTCCTGTTATAAGTTCACAGATGAGAAAAGTTGTATAGTACATCTTAGTTCAATCATTCAAAAGACCCCATCTTGGCATCATATCAGTTGATCAATAATTGCAAGATTTCTAATATTCTTGACCGATCTTGTAAGATAAGAAAGGACATGCTTGCATTTCTATAATGCCTTTCTCAATCTCAGGACATCTCAAAACAGTTTACACTTTAAGCAACTATGAAGTACATGTCATGATGATGAAGTATTTATGGACACCTTCCAACACGTACGTTCTTTTACCAAATAATACATACAGCCAAAAGATGACTGTGGACATAAATTCAGTGGCTATCTTGAGAGCAACCCTGGAATTTCACACCAGAAGGTGTCAAGATAACTTAACAAACTTTTAAGGGGATAGTGTCAAAAAGTGTGGCACAGGAAAAGCACAGCCGGTCAGGTAGCATCCAAGAAGCAGGAGGGTCGACGTTTTGAGCATAAGTTCTTCATCAGGAATGTGGGGGAAAGGAGGCTGAGAGATAACTGGGAGCAGGGTGGGGCTGGGGGGAAGGTAGCTAGGAATGTGATAGGTGGAAGAAGGTGGGGGGGGGGGGAGTGATGGTGATAGGTTGGATAGTGGACTGTAATTCCCCATAGCTGTGGAGATAACAAGGGACAAACTACTCCTGTCCCTTCTCAACTGAAACTATATTCTGTGGCTGATGCCCAAACTATGGAGGATTTCCTGACCAAGAATATGGAAGCACAGAGGTCAGAAGCCAATTTCAACCCCTAATCGGTGGGAAAAGGTTTATGCTGGGAGGGCCACAGCTGAGAAATCCCCTGGCCATCCATGTGCTGTAGCTAAAAAGACAGGAAGACTCAATAATTGAGATGGACTAAGTTAAAAATCACACAACATCAGGTTATAGGCCAACAGGTTTATTTGGAGGCACTAGCTTTTGAAGCACTGCTTCTTCATCAGGTGGTTGTGAAGCAGGACCATAAGACACAGAATTTATAGCAAAAGATTACAGTGTCATGCAATTGAAATGATATATTGAATAAACTTAGATTAAGTCTTTCATCTTTTAGAATAGAACTTCTTCTAAGTCACATTCTCAAGATAACAAAAGGTGCCATCTCAGCTAAGACAATGCATTAAAGGTGTGAGGTTAAAGACAGACAGACAGACCTTCTCATTCCTGATGAAGGGCTTATGCCCGAAACATTGATTCGGCTCTTCCACATCTTTCAGGTGATTATGGGAAGATGGTAGAAAAAACTCACTAGGTCTCACGGAGAGATATTTTGTATTCAGTTATAGGATGACGATATCGGTGGCTACCCCGACATTTACTTGCCCATCACTAATTGCTCAGAGGGCAGTTGAAAAGTCAGGAGTCTGGAGTTACATGTCAGCCAGACCAGGTAAGGATGGCAGTTTCCTTCCCTAAAAGGACATTAGTGAACCAGATGCTTTTTTACAACAATCAACAGTAGACTCATGACCATCATTGGACTCTTAATTCCAGATTTGATTATACTCAATTCAAATTCCATTATCTGCTGTTGGCAGGATTTGAAATTGGGTTCCCAAAGCATAACTGTGCCTTTGGATTAATAGTCTAGCAATGATACCAGCCGGCCATCGCCTCCCTGAAATCCTTCATAAACCTTGCCAAAATTGACACTTTGCTGATTTATAGTGAAATTCAGCCCATTGTTGTTGACCATTTTCCCTGTTGTTGCTTGCTGATGCAAAGTGACTCATATTTTGCTTACAATCGCCCACCAGTCCACCTCAGTTCAGTCCAGTACATTGTCTAATTGCTGTCATCAGTAATATAAATGTTGGGGAAGCTGTGGCAACGGACTAATGTCTGGATTACTAACCCAGAGACCCAGACTTATGCTCTGCGTTCATGATGTCACCCCCACCATGGCAATGGATGGTATGTAAACTCATTGAATAAATCTGAAATTGAAAGCTAGCCTGGTTAATCTGACCGTGTAACTAACATGGATTGTTATAGAAACTCACCTGCTTCACTCCTGTTCTTTTGGAAAGGAAATCTGCCATCCTTACCCAGCCTGGCCTATACGTAACTCCAGAGCTGCAGCAACATCATTGACTCTTAGCTGCCGTCTAAGCCACTGAATTCAAAGGCAATTACAGTGGAGAACAAATGTTCAAATTGCCAGCGATTCTTACGTTGCTTGAAAGAATTTTACAAGATATGCAAATGAACATGACAAGCTCATGAACTATTAATTTGCTGGCATTACTGAATGGGTTAATTAAAGGATTATTTTCTATATTAACCCGAATTAAATAAAAGTGAAAAGAGATGAATATTCAGAAACCATGGTGCCTTTACCTTTTAATTTTGCATGCAAATAGCTTCAACAGCAGGCTTGAAATAATGTCGAGATTAAAGAACAGAGACAAACACAGAAGACATAATTATGTCGCCAATAAAGATCTCCCTAAATGAACTCGATGTCTTAATGGCATTAGAGATTGTGATGGTAATGAAGCTGTTATTACATGGTTATGGCTAATGAGCAGCCATCATTGAAGGGAAATGGCCCACAGGGAAATTGGTTTTGTGTTGATTTTTATCAGAAGTGTCTTCATTATCTGTTGGTGTCTCCAACTCTCCAAACACAAGCTACCCCCAGCTTTCAAGAGATGAACAGCAGGTTTTTAATTAGTTTACTCCTCTCTCTTCCTAAAGACACCAACCGGCTGGGATTTTTGCGGGCAATGGTGACCCTGTCCACTGGGCAGGAGGTCAGGAGCAACACCACCTTTGTCACTTATGGGAGCTGTAAACTGTAAGTGGTAATTAATGCCTGCCGTCAGGGCTCCCATCCAGTTTAGGGACACAATCCAAATCTCCAGCAACTGCAGGCCCTCTTCAGTCCCAGCAGCCCAAACAGGAGCAGTTGTCACTTCTAGAACTTCAACCAGATAGCGGCACACCATCGAGGACAAAGGGTTGTGCTGGGCTGTACTGTCCTATGTCCTCTGTGTTCTCTCTAAGCACACAGAAAGATGATCCTTCAAGAATGCTAGGTCAGTGGGGTTCGACATGGGGTTTGACATGGGGTTTGTCTGTGGGGGCAGTGAGTGGTACTACTACCCAGAAAATGCCCCTTGCCAGTAGCGTCCTCACTGTAGGCCACAGAGTGCACGATATGTGAGCTCTCATTTCCTCCTGGTGTCTGGCAGTCTTCCCACATCACAAAATGAATTGAAGAGTGGTCAGCCATTGCTAAGCTTCATTTGGCCTAAGGAAATGAATAAGGCCTGTCAGCCTCCTTCCCTACCACAGGCCCCAGGAAAAATGCTAGCAGCTGCAAGAAGGCAATAAACATTTCAGCTACTGCCAATTTTTATGATATCCCCACTCTCAACCATCAACATCAACCTCTGAGCTCCTTGGTCCTGTACAATCATGCCTACTGTTAATGTTTGTTAAGCTTCATGTTTGTTATTCTCACTAACCCTTCAATACTTCAGCCAATGATGATCCATCGCACAGCTCTACTTTTGGCCAGAGTGAAGATGGCTGAATCCTGTCAATCACACATGGAAACTGCACTGCTGTCAATAACTCTGATTGAGTTTACATACATAATGTAACTATTATATGTAACTATTCTCCATTCAATATGTTTTGTGGGGAAATTACTATACAGATCATTCTGTTATAACACGCATTTCATTAATTCAAATTCGCTGTAACACTATTGACGAATTGGGGACAGTGTTTCTAAAGTGCAAACTTTTAAAACGTATTAGCTGCAACGTGATTACATCACCAACATCTAAAGCGTTAGTTGCAAAGCGTGATTTTTCTGTAACACAGGGTTGCACAAGAACCCAACCATTGTGTTATAGAACTGACTGTATTAAGAAAAGTTGCTGCAATTTCAGTAATACGTTCTCTTTGCTGCTGCATTCTGTAGAGACTCTTCTTAAATAGACTTTGTTTGTTTTACAGTTTAAGTAAAGAGACTTTGGTTTATTTTATACAAAACACACTGTTTGAACAAGTCCTGCTGTAATGTTCATCCAGCCTCCAACTCATTGACTCATATCATGGCCTCAGTGGGCTCACCACAGCAGGGTATCCTTGTGTTATTATATCCCAGCTCAATCGCCAGCAGCTTCACCTTATGCATGCGAGCTCAAGCTTCTGAATTTGAGTACATAATCCAGGCTGACAATTACTGCTTTGATGGAAGGGCCACTCTTTGGATATGATTCTAAATGCCTCTGGCGGTTCCAGTAGTTCAGGTGAATAGTATATTTTGATAGACTATTGTGAAGAAAAGCAACAAGTTATCTGATTTACTAGACAATATTCTTCCCTTAACAAACATTAACAAGAATCAGTTAACTGGCTAATAAAAATAAAATACCATCGAAGCTCAAAATCTGAAATCAAAACAGAAATATTGTCTCATTCCAGAATGGTCACTTTTCAGATCTTGATGGCATTCCTTCATGTCAAATGGTAATGGAGTACTGGGATACATGCAAAATGAATGCTATATTGACTCGCAAAGGTACTAATAAACAATGTAAAACATTTTGTTTGTTAATTGCTTTTAGAAGTGTCTGGGAAACATCACAAAACACCATTCTTTTTACTTTCATACCTGAGGCTGCCAGCAAAGTCAAAGGGCAAAATATATGTTCACTTGCCGTCAACTGTTTTAGAAAAATACATATTTTGAGTTAAATGGAATGATTATCAGCAACATTTCTCATACTCATGGAATGGGACTCTGTTAATTGCAGGTTGTCATGAATGTGTTTGTTGCATTCTCCTTAGAATCAGGGTATGATGAAATGGTCTGGTACATTCTGGTTGTGCCAAATTTCAGACTGGAGATTGTGTAGTTTGTTTTGTAACATGCCTAAGGACAAGCCACTGAGTAATTGAAATGGAAAATCGTCAAGCTAAGGATAGCATTGAGTAAAGAAATACTTGTACTGCAGGAAACAGCTGCCATAAATGTCAAGTCTGTTGCAAAGGGACAAAGAAAGTATAGCACAGGAACAGACCCTTCGGCCCATCAAGTCTGCACTGATACATAACGCCTTTCTAAACCAGAAACCTTTCCCTCTTCCAAGTCCATATCCATCTATTTCCTGCCTATTCATGTCTCTGTCAAGATGCCTACTAAATGTTGCTTTTGTCTCTGCTTCTACCACCTCCAGCACATTTGAGGCACTTACCATTGTCTGTGTAAAAAATGTTTCCTTTAAACTTACCCCTTTACTTTTAGCCTGCGTCTTCTTGTAATTGATATTTCTACGCTGACAAAAAGTCTCTGACTATTCAGTCTATCCATGCCTCTCATAATTTTGTAAATCTCTCAGCCTTTGGCGTTCAGATGAGAACAAACCAAGTTTATCCAATCTTGGCTCAAAGCTAATACCCTCCAAACCAGACAACATCCTCATATACTGTTTCTGTACCCTGTCTAAACTCTCTACATCCTTCTGATAGTGCAGCGACTAGAACTATACACAACATTCCAAATATAGCCTAATTAAAGTTCTACTCAGCTGCAACATGACTTGCTGGTTTTTATACTCAATGCCAATGAAGGCAAACATGCCATATGCCTTCTTGATCACCGTATCCACTTGTGTTGCCACTTTCAGAGAACTGTGGGCATGCATGTCGAGATCCGTCTATATGCTAATACTTCAAAGGGTTCTGCCATTTACTGTATACTTCCCTCCTGCATTGGACATTCCAAAATGCATCATTTTACATCTGTCCAGATTAAATTCTGTCTGCCATTTCTCCGCCCAAGTCTTCAACCTATCTATATCCTGCTGTATGCACTGGCAATCCTCCTCACTATCCACAGCTCCCTCAGTCTTTGTGTCATCTGCCAACTTATTAATCGGACTATCCAAATTCTCTTCCACATCATTTATATATATTACAAACAACAAGGGTCACAACACCAATCCCTGCAGAACACCACTAGTCTCTGTTTTCTATGACCAAGCCAGTTCTGCATTCAGCTCACCACACATCCCATGTGACCTCACCTTCTATATTATCATACCATGATGGACCTTGTCAAAGGCTTTGCTAAAGTTCATTTGAACAAAATTCACCAACTTTCCCCCTATAATCTCTATTTAGAGAAGGCAATCTGTTGTCTTTAGCCTGGTTTAGCCTACATGTGACTGCAGACTGACCACAATGTGAATTGTGTCTCTTCCTCAAAAAACATAATCACGTTTGTGAGATCTGACCTCCCTCGCACAAAACCACACTGCCTATCACAAAATAGTCCATATTTTTCCAAACGTGAGTAAAATGTGGGACTGCACTAATTTTCATGAAAATTTTGAACAACAATTCTTCCCTCCTCTCCCAGCAGATTTGAAGGTTCTTCAACCAAGGAAATTTTAAGTGGGCCATTTCAAGGGTGGACAAATGCGTACGAAATGTGGAAGAGAAACTTGATGACATCCAGTTGACTGCACTTGGGCCTTATAAGTTAGATGATTGTGGGTTCAAGTCCACTTCACGACAATCCAGTGAGGACTGAATGAGATGAGACAAGGTCCATCTGCCCTCGCAGGTGAATGTAAAAGTTGTGTCAGTGTTAGTTTAGAGAACAATAGGGCAGTTCTCTTGTCTTGGACATTATTTAGCTTTCAACCAACTGGAGAGGTGGCAGCATAGTGGATAATGTCACTAGCCTAGTAATCCAGGGTTCAGACTCTTGCTGTGGAGACATGGGATCAACATCTTGTTGTGGCAGATTGTGAAATCTGAATTTAAATAATGGGGAAAGACAAAATTGGACTTAAAAGTTCGCTATGGCAGCTGCTGTTGTTTTTTTCACAAAAGCAAAGGCTGGTTTACCAATGTTCTCCGTTTAGAGAAATAAATTTGTTGTCTTTAGCCTGGTTTGGCCTACATGTGACTGCAGACTGACTACAGTGTGAATTGTAAATCATCCTCTGAAATGGCCTTAATCCCAACAGGGGATAGGCAATAGGTGCTGGACTGACCAGTGATGTCCATATCCCATGAACAATTACAAAAAAACTGATTGTCGTCGCATTGATGCTTGTGGGATTGTGGTGTTCACAGTGTGGCAATTGTGCATCCTATATTAACGCTCACAAATATATGAACTAAGATTGGGGAGGTCAGTCAGCCCCTCAAGTCTCCTCCCCCATTTCAGAAGGTTTTTGCTGATATGATTGCTCCACATTCCTGCATAGACCTGATAACCATTCACCTCATGTTTATCAAGAATCTCTGGCTTACAAATATCCAAACTCGCTGCTTTCATCACTTTTTCAGGATGAGAGTTTCAAAGACTCATGACTCTTTGTGAAAAAAAAAATCATCTCTGTCTAAAATGAAGACTGAACAAATTAATTAATAAAACACAATGTGAAGGTGCCAGTGTTAGACTGGAGTGGACAAAGTCAGAAGTCACATGGCACCAAGTTATAGTCCAAACAGGTTTATAGTCCAACAGGACCTTCACCTAACGACGGAGCAGCGCTTCGAAAGCTTGCGATTTCAAATGAACCTGTTGGACTACATTCTGATGATGTGTGACTTCTGACTTCATTAAAACAATATTAGAGTCCAGTAACTTATAAACAGAGATATGCGTTTTCCAGTAACTGATGGAAATTACCACATGACAAAGATTCTACTGTATCAAACAATCTAAACATGAAAAACACTGAATATTACTTAGCAGTACCTAATACACCAAACCACAGTAAAAGGTATTTTCCTCATTAAACAATTAACAAGCAGAAAACCTCACAATGTACTTATATGTTACACTAAACTCTCAACATTGACATAGCCTTGGAGATGATGTTCCAAACTTCTCCTAACTCGCATCAAGATCCATTTTTCTTACATTCTTCTTTCCAAATCATGGCAAGTCCTCCAGTATCTTTAAAAAGTCTCTTCATTCAATCTCCTAATTACCATCAAGCCTATTCCCAGGGATAAAGCACCTTCTGGTGGCACCTTACTCTTAATATCTCGATATGTTTTGTCTTTTCAAACAAGGAATCCATTCTCACCAGCTACCTACTTAGTGTTTAGCACAAGAACAGTTTTTCACTCTGGCACAGCAGCGGCTGTTTTCAGTCTCCCTCTTCAGGTCCTTCTGTTTGTCTAAGTCGAAGAGTCAGTGCCAGCCAGGCCAGCTTCCCCCTTTTATACGGAGGTGTAAAGCCAAAAGAAAAAAAAATCAGTAAAACTGGCAAATGAGACATACTGGTCTAGTTTACTTCAAAATGGGGCAGTCTGTTCATTTCTGGTTTTATACTGGTTTGCTAGCCCTTGAGTTTCTTTGAGTTTTATTCTGGGCTTCTGTTTCCATGACAACCAAACCACACAGTCTTGTCACCGGGCAGAATTCAATATTATTCCCCATGCTCCATTACAAGAAAATATGTTTCACCATAAATTAGAAAAGGCAGATTAAGACACAAGCACTTAATTAATTATGGTGTTTTTTAACAACAGCCTGACTTCATGAAGGATAGGTTTTAGCTAAAATCTTAAAGGGCTCTCGTGGTGCAGTAGTAGTGTCCCTACCTCTGGGTCAGAAGGCCTCTGTTCATGTCGCTCCTGCTCCATAGTTATGTAATAAGATGTCTGAACAGATAGATTAAAAGTGTCTATAATTGCCAATATTCATTCGCTTCTACCCACACTGAAAAGGCATACAATATGACTTCACGTGAGTGATATTGCTCGTTGTACTCTGATTAAGCGAAACTGTTTACTGTTGATATTCATTGTGCTTATTGGCTAAGTGTGAATACAGGGAATAATTAAATAAACTCCACAAAGAACTGGAAGTCCAAGCCAAAGCATTAAGTAGACATTTTAAAGCCCTGTGAATAACATCTGTTTCACACACAGAAACTATTAACATTCCTGCATAGATCTAAGATATAAAAAGGACAACAGCCACCACATAATCCTCTGATAATCGCACTTTGATCAATTTAACCAGCTATTAAACAGTAATGATCACTCCAAACTCTAGCCTGTTTACGTACTAATAAAGGTATTATTGTGTAAAATACTTTTAAAGACAATTATTAAATTAGGTCAGCTTTATTGTACTGAATTTATAGACAGAAAAGCAATGCTTTGGAAGATACATTGTACTGGTGTTCTTTCCAAGCTCTGTCTCACTATCTGCTAGTCAGAATAGAATTTTGGTTCAGGATTTTAAAATGCTAGAAATATACAACAGGTAAGTCAGTATCTGAAGAGAATCCTCATGTTACTCTTTCAGCTAGACACACCTTTGGTCAGATTCCAGTTCCTGAATATTTTCAGTATTTTCGATTGTTCAGATTTCTAACATTTGGAGTTTAGTATATTTAAATCATTTTGGATTTTCCATCAATTCCAAGGCAGATATGCTCTTTATTCTCTTTTGTCAGCATTTCTACAATTCATTAGAGAGGTAAGTATGTTACTACTCAGCAGTATAGACACCTCCTCTCAAATTATTATTGTTTCTATTCGTTCATTGGATGTGGGCAGCATCACTAGCCAGGCCAGCATTTATTACCCATCCCTAATTGCTTCAGAGGACAGTTAAGAATTTACCACATTGCTGTGAGTCTGGAGTCACACGTAGGCAAGTCCAAGTAAGGATGGCAGATCTCCTTCCTTAAAGGACATTAATGAACCAAATGGATTGTTCTGAAAATTGACAATGATTTCGTGATCATTTTTTAGACTCTTAATTCCTGATTATTCTTAAATATTATAATTATGAACTGCAATGTGCTACTCTATATACACTTAAACTATTAAGCATTGCCTGACTGGTTATTTCTTGTTGAGAAAAGTCAAAAGTTATAGAATTCCACCAATTTACTGTTTTCATCAGTAGTTTGGCTTCATTTCTGCAAATGGTGAAACCTCTGTTTACATTATGGCATGATACAAACTTATCTCACGAGTAAATGTGTCCAATTAGCAGATTGTACAGTTCAACATGAGGGCCAATTTAAAACAGAACCAGATTAATCCTTTTGTCTCCATACATTTGATACTGTGATGCCAACACGTAACACTGCTATTGCACAAGGACTATTTCTTTGGTAGTGCTAAAATATAAAAAAACTTGAGCATGTGACATTAATATGGAGTACTTATACATAAAGCATAACTATCGGCGATTTCATCCCTTCATATCATAAACAAAAAACATTATGTGTCTATTATACTCAATGTAGAAGTATCAAAGTTTTCAAGCAATATAATTATTGCTTAGCAACAATAATTAAGTCCAGGGTTCTTCTGTAGCACTCTGAAGATATTTTAAGAACTTATCAGACTTTCAGGAAGCTATAAACACTGGCCAAATCTCCCCTTTGGCACAACAGCATGGATGGATTTTGGTTTTGGGCCCAGCATAACAGAGCCCAGGGCAAGATGTTGTTTCCTGTGCTTGGGGCACAGGAAGGGATAGTTAACCTGTATCCTGACCTCTACAAAATTTGCTGTTCTTGCAAGAATTACATTGTGGAGTACAATTATTTAAAAATTAAAAATTGGAACAGTGTTCTAATAAATATGCGTGGTTCATACTTAGCAAAAGAGTTGATAACTAGGAACATGTGCTGTGTTGATCTGGCCAAAACCCTTCAAGTCGAAATGAAATGGACCATTTCTTCCAGCAGCAGCTGTGTAAACTCTTCCCACTGCAGAGGTGATTATAATGGTAGTTAAAATGAAGGACAAAGTCTTATGGAATATGGGTGAGATGTTGAAATTGCCATCGGTCTGGCAGCTACAGCACTGGCAGGAAGAACAGTGAGTTGTTCCAACTGACTTCTTGTGCTATGGAGGGAAATCATAAGCCAAACACCTCTGCCAACACAATGCCTGGCATCTTCAAATAACACTCCGTTAATCACTATTTAGACTCACATATGAGGTAAACAACAGTGTGAATACTTTGATGCCACCTGGTATTGATCTCTCAGGGCATAAGTTCAGTCAGTGAGAGATGATCTGATTTTGATGACCACAGTCACAACTTGACATCATATCAATATTCTCTGTGAAATGATGGATGGGTTGAGGCTTTGTGGATTGTGATTTAGGGAACCTGGCAAGTAAAACTTGAGAAAAGTTGAGTCTTGATGTGGCAACAGATATTGATAAAGCTTTAGCCATGATGGAGGTACAGTGGTACCATTGCAAAAGTAAGCACAGTGGGATTTAGAGGTCAGAGGTTAAACAGGCAGTTCATCTTTCTGATTCAAATTCAGTAAAGAGCTGGGGAGTGAGATGAAACTTTGACCTGAGGTGTGATATTTCTGGCAGCTGTCAAGAGGGCGTTTTGATGGAACCAATGTTACACCCAAGAGTGCTGAACCATTCCAGACTTGGGGTCGGATTTTCCAAAAGATGTCAGGATCACTGCACTGGCACCAAGTATGAATCCCATGCCCACACTTAGTAGCAAGTACTGGCTCAGGAACCTTCCAGAGACAGCTGTGTAGTTGGCCACCTCTGCTATCCTATTGAGGGTTGTGACTCGGCTGCCAATCAGAGGACTGGTAGTTCTAGAGCCCCACCAGGAATTGTGGGCACCTCTGCATCAAGTTGAGGATTGTAAGGACAAGCAGGCATTCAAGTAAGTCAGAGATAAGAGGGACAACAGCAATACCCTGTGAATCAGGGTGTGAAATGAGTCCCACAGAGATGTCAAAATCATTCCCTAAATTGGGGACTCAGCTTGGCTGACCTGCTCTGTGGAGTGGGCAATCAATCAATTTTATGGCCCATTACTATTTTCCAGACTCCACAGGCCACACTCAAGTCTAGCCCGCTACCACAGCATTGGGACAATTCAGTCACACATGTCAAGAAAGCCAATTACACCTTGGATGAGATATCAAAGAGTTACTGGTTGTTAGGAGTCAATGTCATCAGAAGGAAAACACTGGAGATAAAATGATTGTCAGCAGTAACAAGATTTTATGGGGTGGGGGGGTGCAAGATGTTTCATTAGTTGGTGGTAAAAGGGACACAGGATAGCTGTCATCACCATGCATAATGTTATCTATTAATTATACAAAGCAAAGCCAGTCTTATCACCAGTATTTCATGCTCACCTCTCCTAAATTATTGCAAGTACCAAGTACAAAAAGCTTGCCGGGGGGGGGGGGGGGGGGAGAGAAAAAATCAATTAAATTTTTAAAGCTTTATCATAATTTGTTTATCAGTATGAGTCCATCCCATCTTCAGATTATCACCCTCTGACCTATTTAGCCAGCTATTATCCTCTTCTATTCAGCAAAGGAACAAAAAGGGCCAGGATTTCTTGGTCTCAGCAGGTGCTCTCTCTGCCTTTGAATCCATTCAGCTAATAATAAACAATTAGCCTTTCTCTCCTTATAAATCCAACTTGATCAAAGCATTGTGTGTCTGCGCTTTAAGGATAAGCTTATTTGTACAGGCTAATTAAGAGTCTTTGCAGTCATTACGGGGACAACAGTCTTTATTTTTGTCCATCATCTCCCACAAGCAGAGGTGCTGTTCAGTGTGACGGGCCACATCAGTACCATGGCACCTGCTCCCTGCATTCCCCACATGCCTCTCGGCAGCTGATAAAAGAAAGCTGAAGCAGGTGCAGAGGTCCCGACTGTCTCCGAACTGCCAGGATTTATCCCAGTGTTTCCCTAATTGTCCTGTACTTGCCTAATACTGTTAAGACAACCATGAGAGACACTGGATCATGCACACATGAAGAAAGAAAATGCTGCCCTGAATTTAAGAAGGTTCCAGTGGAAAGTATTCCTAGCGTGTACACCGACGTATCCAGCGCACATTTGTGCAGGGTGCTTGAGCAGTGGGAATTGAGGGGAATGTTCCAATGACACTTCGCACCCTCCAGTCCGTTGTTCAAAGCAGGGTATTTTGTCCTCTCATCATAAGTAGAGTCTGGCATGGTTGATTACTCACTCAAAGCTGGCTGAAAGCACAACCAAGCTGACTGCTTACAATTTCCTAGAGGCTCCTACGTTGTTCACTGGAATTTCTGGCCTTTGGTCTAACAGGGCACTCGGGCACTTAAAAGGAAATCAATAGGAAATTCATCACCCTATTCTCTGACTTCAAACATGTTACTATTTCTTCATCACCGGTTCAAAATCCGGTTGAAATACTTTCGCTGCATGGATTCCAGAGGTTCAAGAAGACAATTTACCACCACTTTCTCCCAGGTAACTAGAGATAGGCAATTAATACTGGGCCTTTGCACCTTTGCACAGATCCCTGGAGTGAATCCTCAAAATTGATGGGCAAGGAGAAAGTAAAGCAAGAAATTTTAGCAAGGCTCAAAATGAATTTCAATCACTGGCAATTTTTGGCAAGAATGACACTAGCAAGAGAGACAATACAGACAAAAGGAGACAAGAAATAGGGACCAGGGGCAGAAGTTGCAGCAATACAGAACCTAATTCTCTGCTCCAAGGTTAACAAAGTGGAAATGCTACTGGATGGGTTGAGTATAAAAATAGTTGATCTGTCTGATACTCTTGAAGTCTGTTCGTGAAAGCAGCATGTTCAGCCAAGCTTGTGATGTTGACTAAGCTCAGAGGTTTATATGTTATGAAACAATGGCATGGCTAGATGGCCCAAAAGGTCCCCTTAGCAGGCTGACTGTAAACTTCACAGCTGCAACCCTCTCAGTGTGTTGAATGTTGATAGTGCTCACCTTTGATGAACCTTCACTCAAAGGTGCAGCTCTTTCACATCGCCTCATGCCTCCAATTCTCATTCAGGATCAATCCTCCAATGGGTTAATACCTTTAATGATTATTACACAATCAATTTGCATGATACAAATGCCAGGGTTCTGCATGTGTCTCTTTCACCGCGGTTTACAGCATTTCAAAAATCAGGGCTGCATTTTACTACTTTTAGCGAAATGTTAATTTCGTTGAGTTTCAAGTAGGACATCTCTCTGCAAGGCCTAGCAAGCTTTCTTACCAGACTGACATCATTAACCACCTAACCTATGCCTATGATCTGATTCGAGGATCATTCTGCCACCCTCCACACTCGGAACAGCTCGTGCTGCTTGGATATCCCAGAATGTGGTCGGCATGTTGGCACAGTGGTTAGCACTGCTGCCTCACAGCGCCAGAGACCCGGGTTCAATTCCCGCCTCAGGCGACTGACTGTGTGGAGTTTGCACATTCTCCCCGTGTCTGTGTGGGTTTTCTCCGGGTGGTCCGGTTTACTCCCACAGTCTAAAAAATGTGCAGGTTAGGTGAATTGACCAAGCTAAATTCCCCGTAGTGTTAGGTGAAGGGGTAAATGTAGGTGAATGGGTCTGGGTGGGTTGCGCTTCGGCGGGTCGGTGTGGACTTGTTGGGCCAAAGGGCCTGTTTCCACACTGTAACTAATCTAATCTAATAAAGGAGCATCTCAGTTGCCAGCACCGCCTTTAAAAAGCAAATGCTGTGAGTTCAGAAATAAAAACACAGGTTGCTGGAAAAACTCAGCAGGTCCGGCACCATCCATGGAGGGAAAGCAGAATTAATGTTTCGGATCCAGTGACCCTTCTTCGGAGCTTCCTTGCATGGCTCCCGTCATTTGCTGCAGAGATGGCAGACAAGCTAAAATTGGCATCTCACTGAGGCAAGAGCTGCAGTAAATAAGGCCGTTTACAAACAATGCTCTCTCTCAATGGGCAACTCCTGCTGCCGAGCAAGTATCTCGCCTCAATGCTCAGAATCTAGTTCAAAGATGCAAGGGGTTGATTCTGTTGCTGAGGTGCAGTTTTTTGGACTTCTCGAACAATTTTGTGACACTTTTGCCCATAACCATGTTGTTCATGTCTCTGCAAAAGTCTACTCAAAGTTGAGTACTCACAAGGAATCTGCAGATTACCTCAATATCATTTTGTTGAAGAACTTTTTTTACACAACGAGTGGTTCATGTGTGGAATGAACTTCCAGAGGAAGTGGTAAATGTGGGTACAGTTACAATGTTTAAAAGACATTTAGAGAAATACATGAATAAGAAAAGTTTGGAGGGATAATGGGTCAAGCTCAGGCAAGTGGGACTAGTTTAGTTGGGGTTATTGTCAGAATAGACTGGCTGGACCAAAGTGTCTGTTTCCATGCTGTACGTCTCTATAATTCTTTACTCTTCGTGCTTATTCATTTAATTTGTTTTAGTCGAATTTTTTAATGCCTTGCTTGGAGCATTTCAAATTTCTGTTTTTTTTCTCAAAAATCACAGATTTGGTAACGCACTGTATCAATGTTACTCGCATCCTAAAAGCAAATCTCCATCAGATGGTCAGAAGGTCAGCAAACCAGGGATCAAACTTGGTACTTAACTGGTTGATATATTTGAGTACCGTATCATACGATGCATTCACCCACTGATACTCCAGGCAATCCATTTACATTTTTTAACAGGAAACCCAGTACGGAAACTAATCTGGCTAAGAAACTGGAAAGCATTTTTTTTTCTGGATCATTGCCAGTGTAGATATAAATAATTTAGAGAAAACAGCATGTGCTAGAGGCCATTTTGACTAAACATAGAATATATTTAGTTAAAAATAGCAATTTTAATTAACAAAAAAATCACACTGGTCTAAAGACATGATCTGTAAACAGGGTCACCATAATTCCTGAACCAAATTGTTTAATTCAAACGGTCCTTGTGACTAATGGCTAATTATTACATTAAATATTGGAACATTTCTCAAACATCCTGGTGAATCAGCAAACATGGAGTGAAGCGATGGCATTTATGGAGTTGTTCAAAGACCAGGTAAGCTTGTCCTAACAAACAAGAAGTCAATTTGAAATTTCTTACCATTCTGCAGTCCTATCACAGTAAGACCACTGTGACTGCTTATTATAACAAGAATGGATTATCCTATAGGGATGGTATCCTTTGTCATACCCAATGTCCTGTCTTGGAAATATACCACCATTCCTGCAGTGACACTGAGTTAAAATCCTGGAAATCTCTCCCTAACAGCATTGTGAGTCTGCCTACATCAAATGGGCTGCAGAGGTTCAAGAAGGTCCCTCCCTTCCATCTTCTCGGAGTAACTAGGGACAGGCAATAAATGTCTGCCGAACCAACTGTGCTCACAAACCATGAATGAATAAAAATAAATTTGTGTCCAGAACTTACAAGAAGAAATGAAATTGAAATATTTCCACTATTGTGTGTCCTCATTATACAGATGTTGCACAGAGTAAAGTGAAGCTCTTTTCCTCTTTGTTTATGTAATGTTTGTGAACCTGGCAAGGCCAGCATCTATTGTCCATCCCTGCTGTACTTAAGAAGGAAGGAGTGATTCACCTTCATGAAATACTGCTGGGATATAGATACACCCTTCATGACGTTATGAAGAAAATTCCAGAATTTTCATCCAATGGCAGTGAAGGAAGATGTGGGGCTAAGAAGGGAACTTACAGGCAGTGGTATTCTATTTGATTTTTGAATTAAGTTTAAGTTTTCTCATGACTCCCAGCTATAGTGTAACATCATTATTTGAACTGTCACTTACACCTTTCGACCCAGCTGTTTCTTTGCTTGTAGCTGGCAGCGTATTCCATTTCAAGGTTTTGTCAATTTTCCAGCCACTGAAGCTGTTGAAATTGTGCTTTTTGATATTTTACTGCAAATCCTACCATTCAAAGAATAAAAATAAACAAAATGGCCTGCTCCAAAGCTGCCTCAGATATATGGCAATATCTGCATAAAGTTAGGGCTACCATTCTTCAAAGATACAGAAGCAAAGTACTGTAGCTGCTGGAAATCTGAAAGAAGATTGTTTTAGAAGCTGGAAATGCTAACTCTGTTTCTTGAGTATTGCTGAAAAGAAAAAGAAACATTTTGTCACAGTTTTTCATCTTGCATTCATCGGGACAATTTGCAAGAATACCAATTTTAATGAGAAACTCAATATTTACACTGAATGAGAGGGCAGTCCTGACTCCATGGATGTTCTGGGCTTGTTGCTCTTTTCCAGTTTTTTTTGTTCTAATTGTCCATCCAGGCACTGCCTCTGAAGATGTTCATGATTTTGACCATCTTCCCCGCTCACTGAGGAACGTTGTCGTGAGAAGTGGCCCACAGTCTGGTCAACCCAGTGCTTTTTCCATATTGAGTTTCTGTCAGTCATAAAACTCCAGTGCAACCAAATTCACCGTGTGTCCAACATATGGTTTGCTTCAAAGTTTATGAAAGTAGCAGCAGTAAGTATGTCATTCAATTCTGCTGACTGATTCAATGTCCCCCTTTTCACCTTTATTTTACAATTGCTAAGAATTGGCAAGGGAACATCAGCAAATGATTTGCGTACATTCAATTCCTTAAATATGATTAGCATGGGTTTCTGAAATGCTTCAAACTATCATTATTGATTTGCTGCAGACGGCAAAACTCAGAAATTATACAAATCCTGTACAAAAGGGACCTGAGTGTAATCTGACCTGTAAACATAGTACCAGGGGAAAGCACTAGGTTAATAGGAATTTCCTGCTTTAAACAGGAATTTTAACAGTGGTAAAACCAGAAAATGATTGAAGACTTTCAGCTTCTGTGCACAGCAAAATAGGCACTCTTCAGGCATTTACATAAATGAAATAGTTCTCAAAACCTCAACAACTATCCCATCTAACTTTGATTTTTGTAAAATGAATGTGTTCACCAGGGCAATTTTCACTCACACCTTGAATAATTGCACTTAAGTCAATCAAATGGACACCTTTACCACTATCCCTGGGGATTGCAAGCTTCAAATTAGTAACTGTTTTACAACCATCCTGCAATAAATCTAATGATAGCCTAACATAATGATGGTTTCACAATTGTGTGAGTGAGGTTCAGGAGCATTTTCCATAGTTTAGTGCGATCAGTAATTGAGTTTTGTGTACGAATGCCTAATTTTGTTCATGAACTAACACTCAAGATTGTTGTTACTGATAGGAAGTGAATCACAGATCCCATTTGAAAGATTCCCAGGGGCTTTCAAAGTTGAAGCGTGGATCAAAGCCAACATATGATCAATAGAACACTTTCAAAATAATGCAGAGGTTAATATCATCTTCAGTAAATTCGGGATAAATGCTACAGAAACTGCAGGTAAGGAACGAACATATGGTTGTACAACTCAGCCACTGCCTCCAAGAAAATGGCATTCCACCCCTCTTTTTTTGGGTATATGTGTTTTTTCCCAGGGAATGCAACACAGTAGGAGCAAATCACTGCAGATGCTGGAATCTGTACTGAAAACAACAAATGCTGGAGATCACAGCGGGTCAGACAGCATCCATAGAGAGAGAGTCTAGATGACTCTTTGAAGATTCAAAACATTAGCTTGCTCACTCTCCACAGATGCTGTCCGACCTGCTGTGATCACCAGCATTTGTTGTTTTCTGCACCACAATATGTTAACTCTTGTTATTACAAGCAGAAGTAACTTGTGATCAGTATCATTTATATTAAAGACTGTCAATCATCCTCTCTGGCATTGAAAAGTATTTATTACAAATGTGAATTCTCATGCCATCAGGGTTTAAACTTATTCAGGAATCTTTAAAAACGTTTTGAATATTATTTTTCTTTTTAGCTTTCCTCTGTCTCTTTCTCCGTTTTATTTCACATTCTCTATCTGATTTTGAAATGTTATCCAATCCATTTAATTCATTCCCTTTGTCATTGCTTCAGCTTTTTATTTCACAATGGTTACATTTCATTGACTAAACTTGATAACTCTACTGGTTGCTCCATCCAGTCAGCTTCTATAGAATTTGTTTTCAATGGTCTGCTACAATCACCTTTCACTTTCACATTTAATGAGGCAAAGGTTTCTCCAACTGAAAAACTGCAAGAGCCCCATGTCATCTCTCCTCAGGAAGGTCCACTGAACACAAGTGCCCAACAAGCACTGGTGGACAGTGGCAGGTCTTCCCCATGATCAAGGACCCCAATCTCAACACTGCTGCAATGCCAACAGCACCAGTGAGAGTAGTGGCAGCTGCCAGCAATGCATCCATGAGAAACTGAGTGACCTCAAACCAAAAGATGTGTGAGAACAGGATAAAAGTTGCAGGTTGGGGCGGGAGTCACAGGGATGACCCTCAGTGGGGATGATGAATCCCTGGACCCGGCACTCAGTGCCTGGCCGTCATGGATCAACTGGCACCCTCATTCCTCCAAACCCTCCAGTGCCCACATGCAACCAAGACAAGGTTAGCTTTCTGGGCTCCCTGCATGGTCCTTCCCCACCTTCCACTGGTTAAGTACCATCAACAACTGGAAGAGATGAAGTTGGTAATAACTGTCAACGAGTGAGGAGACATACTGCCGTGACCTTCATCAGGGAAAAGGTGGGAAGGAACAGAAACCCACCATCCTCATATCTGATTAGAAGCATACCCTAGCTTCAAACCTCTGTCAAGGGATTAAATTGTGCCCAAAGAAAGCAAACCACACTTGAGCTGAAGGGTTCAGAGGCAATTTAATGGCACATGCTAACAGATGCCCTGCTGCAGCAAACACTGGCCCAATGTTACGTCTCCTCCAGCTGTACGTTATCATCGAAATGAGCTGCCCTATTGTAGGCCGAGAAACTACAGACCTACCAACTCATCAGTCAGTTAATCATAAACAGAAATAAATCTGCATCACCTGGAAATCATGCAGTGATGAAGTGGACTTGGCAAGTCAGAGGTATCAATTTGATAAATCAATCCCATAAGCCACTCTGAAGCTAGGCCAATATCACCCAGAAACTCTTGGCTCACTTCTAACCATTAATCACACAGGGAGAATTTTCAGAACACACTGAACTTATTGGTAGCATTTGTTATGTGTATTATGAAATTCTATTCTGGAGATAGGATATAATAAGCATATGAAGGCCATTTTAAAACAGTTGTACGATCAAGATTGTTTTCATCTAATGTATAAATGGAGGAAGCCTAATAGCAACAGCTCGTTTCTGTTTCGATATTCGATATGTTCATTATTTCACTGACAAAACTTGTGTTTGCCAATATTACCCTGTGAAACTGGCAATGACTTCCAACTTGTAAACACGTGTGATTAAACGTGGAGATCCAAATTTGTTATCACCATTTCCTGCTCCTCCACAGGGTGTGTGTTGAAGGCTCCACAAATGGCAATCTTTAGAAATTTTTCTAGAATCCCACAATGTGGAAACAGGCTATTCAGCCCAACAAGTCACCAACCCTCCGAAGGGCATCCCACACAGACCCACCCCCTCCCCCCACCCTATAACCCTGCCGTTCCTTTTGCAAATGTGCCTAACCTACACATCCACAAACACTATATAGGTAATTTAGCATGGCCAATCCACCTAACCTGCACATCTTTGGACTGTGGGAGGAAACCAGAGCACCCAGCAGAGACCCATGCAGGCACAGGGAGAATGTGCAACTCCACAGAAACAGTCACCCGAGGTTGATAAACTTGATAACTCTACTGGTTGCTCTATCCAGTCAACCTCTATAGAATTTGTTTTCAATGGTCTGCTACAATCACCTTTCACTTTCACATTTAATGAGGCAAAGGGTTCTCCGACCGAGAAACTGCAAGAGCCCCATGTCATCTCTCCTCAGGAAGGTCCACTGGACACAAGTGTCCAACAAGCACTGGTGGACAGTGGCAGGTCTTCCCCATGATCAAGGATCCCAATCTCAAGATTCACTGCTGCAATGCCAACAGCACCGAGGGGAGTAGAGGCAGCTGCCAGCAATGCTCCGAACCCGGGTATCTGGAGCAATGAAGCAGCAATGCTAACCACTGAGCCACCATGCCACCCCTGAACCGATGAGAATATCCTTCTTTTACTCAGTAATGTTATGATCAGGTGAGGTGAGTTCAAAGGATTACCTTTTCCTTACTCTCCATTTGACAGTATTTAATAAGATGCACTTGCCAATTCAGTAGGTGTATAACTGCTTTATTCGCAGTGACTGTAAAAGATACGAACAGACAAGATATTGGTATTTATTATTCTAAGTAAAAATTATAGAAGCACTCTGAGGTATAAATTTACAAAAATGTAGGCATGCATGCATGTACACGCATACTCAATAAGTTAGAGTGGGAGGATGGATTATCTGATACTTAAAAGTCCAATGACGTGGACAATTTATCTGTTCTTCTGGAGACTGCTGGGTTGAGCTCTTTAAAATTTCTGTGCAGCACACAGATAGTCATTCAGCAGATACAGTTCAAACTTACAAGATGGGTGTAGAAGAGGAAGCAAGTGAGGCTCAAAAGTGCTTTGTTGCTAGAGTCCAATAGCTTCCCTCTGTTCAAAGAAAACAATTTCTTAAACTCAAGGAGAGTTAGGTTGCTTGTCATATGATCTCTCTCTAACTGATCACTGATCCTAACATGGTCACAGTTAATGTATTCCAGCTGGATGGGTTTGATTTGTATCAGTTATGGATGGGGTGGATTCCTCTCTCAGCCAGAGTTCATTACTGCATTGATTACATTTAGTACATAGTTCCCACCTGAGTGATTGCCTGGATATTTTGTGAATAGGTTAGGAGATGATCCATCCACACTTCTTCAAAGTAATTGCCTCTGCTCACGTTTTCAAAACAAGTTGACTCCCCTCAATGGATTTGGAAATTATTCCATGCAGTGATACAAATACATAGCCATATTAAAAGGCTTCAAGTCACTGGGATATGCTTCATCCTTCTTAAAATCCAATCAGTAGTTCATAGCCAACAAATTCACAATGCATTATTTTTAATAGAATGTGCAACATTAGAATCTTGTTAATACAGTGTAATTCCTTTTAAATGTCAATTATGGGATGGTCCAGTGCTGGTTGGGCCAGCATCTATTGCTCATCACTAGTTGCCTTGAGAGGGTGGTGGCCACCTTCCTGAACCTTTCAAGTCCAGGTTTTTGTAAGCAGACCTTCAGTGTCGCCAGGGAGAGAGTCCAAGGATTTTGAACCAGTGACAGTAAAGGAACAGCAACGTATTTCCGAATCAGGATAGTGAGGGGGCAGGAGTAGAACTTGCAGGTGTTGATATTCCCAAATTTTTGTTGTCCTTGAATTCTAAATGGAAGCGTTGGAAGGTTTGGAAGCTGCTGTCTAAGTAGGCTTAATGAATTTCAGCAGTGCATCTGCAGGTGGTATACGTTTGTTACCGCTGAGCGTCAATAATGGAGGGAGTGGATGTTCTTCTGAATGTGGTGCCAATCAAGTGGGCTGCTTTGCCCTGAATGGTGTCAAGCTTCAAGAGTGCTGTCAGAGCTGTGGGAAGTGGGGGCTTTTCCATCACACTCCTGATTTGTAACTTATAGATGATAGATGGGCTTTGGGAAGACAGGAGGTGAGTTACTCGCTGCAGAATTCCTAGCCCAGTAAGCCACTGTATTTATATGGCTAGTCGAGTTCTGTGCCTGGTCAATGATGACCCCAAGGATTTTGATTGGGATTCAGTGACAGTAATGTAATCGAATGTGAAGAAAACTGGATTTTTACTTGAGTTTTTCATCAAGTTCCCTGTCTACACTTGGAGCCAAATGACAAGTTGAACCTGTGAAATTGACAGGTGGGTAAAGAACAGCTGGTCACACAAGTCTGCCCCACACAACGATGGACAGTCCATCATGACCAAACACTTGTTTGTCCCCCTGCCCTGCAGCAATGTAATCTCCTGGGGGAAAGGAACAAAGTAATGCCTAACACTTCTGTTTTCTCTGCTGAATTCATGACTGTGCAGAGCTGCAGCCCTGTGGTCTGCCATCCTGCACTTGCACCCAACCGTGATCACCTGTTTCTTGTGTTTTAGACAAAATGTACTGTCTGTATCAATCTGACATTGTCCAGCGACAAGAAAGATCTTAAAAGGAGAAAGAACAAATACAGCAGAGAATAACAAGTTACTGATTGGAAAAACACCTGGAAATCCACAGAGTGGACCAAATGCATTTGGTTAGTCACAGCACATTCCTGCAGAGTGTGACTACAGAGGGAATTACGATCCATTGCTGAAATCAAATCCTAGTGCCGACACTACCACAGAAGTTTCTCCTTTGTTCATGTTTGCCCCGATGAGTTAACATTGCCCAGAAAGCCAACAGTGTGAATGCTTTGGACTCAAGAACAGAAATACTAATCCTGAAGAACTGTGGAATCCCTTCCCCCTTACAGCAAAGATTTTTTTTGTATGTATTCATGCTTCTACCCCACTCCTGTTACTGCAAAATTGTCCCTACAGAATAAACCAGAAATGAACTTCAGTTTAATTTTTAATTCCATAGGAATACACTATACAGCCTGCAACCTCCAAGCACAGTAACTGTGCTCCTGTTGTATTTGCTCACTCAAATCTGTCGGCTACCAACGTCAGCTCCAAGTGGGAGGGCAATCTATCTTGCTCTGGCAGGACACCAAGTTTATATGCAGCTGCATTAAAATCAATACCAGTCATCGCATCTGACCACCCTCAAATTTAAATTTAAAAATCCACCCTTGTCACTAAAACAAAATCCCCAAAGCTGTGTATTATAAAATCAATGTGCATTAAGTGGAGGTACACAGCCTTCGATCGAGCCTTCCTGTACAGTCACAATCCACCTGCAACTATTTTATTGCAAATCTCCATACTGAAATTTATTTGTTCTGGAGAGGTCAGCATCACATATTTGTTTTAAGAATGTACTGCAGAGTCAATGCAGACATTTCTTTTCAACCACAAAAGCAGAGATTGCTGTAAAAACTCAATAGATCTGGCAGCTTCTTTGGAGAGAAAGCAAAGTTAACGCTTAAGATTCAGTCGCCCAACTTCAGAACTTTCTTCTTTTCTGAAGAAGGGTCACTGCACCTGAAACGTTAACTCTGATTTCTCTCTACAGATGCTGCCAGACCTGCTGAAGTTTTACACCTTTGTGTATTTTTGTTTCTGATTTCCAGCATCTGCATTCTTTGTTGATTTTTGTTCAGATATTTGTTTAGTTTATTAAAATGTAATTCTTGAAAGCATCAAGTCAATGGAGCATTGAAACAGTTTTCTAAGCAATCTAATTAGCCATGAGAGTAAAGTTTGGAAGTCCAGACTACAGAGTCATAGAGATGTACAGCACTGAAACAGAGCCTTTGGTTTAAATCATTGATGCCAACCAGATATCCGAAATTAATCTAGCCCCATTTGCTAACACTTAGTCCATATCCCTCTAAACCCTTCCTATTCATGTACCCATCCAGATGCCTCTTAAATGTTGTAATTGTACCAGCCTCCACCACTTCCTCTTGCAGCTCATTCCATATGTGTACCACCTTGTGCATGAAAATGTCACCCCTCAGGTCCTTTTAAATCTTTCCCCTCTCAAGTTAAACCTATGCCCTGCAGTTGTGGACTCTCCCTATCTATGCCCCTCATGATTTTATAAACCTCTATAAGGTCACCCCTCATCCTCTGATGTTCCAGGAAAAATAACCCCAGTCTATTCAACCTTTCTCTGTAGTTCAAACTCTCCAACCCTGGCCATATCCTTGTACATCTTTTCTGAACCCTTTCAAGTTTCAGAACATCCTTCCACAGCAGGGAGACCAGAACTGAATGCAGTATTCCAAAAGTGACCTAACCAAGGTCCTGTATAGCTGCAACGTGACCTCCCAACTCCTATACTCAATGCTCTGAAGAATAAGGAAAAGCATACCAAAGCCTTCTTCACTAACCTGTCTACCTGCGATTCCACTTTCAAGGAACTATGCACCTGCACCCCTCGGTCTCTTTGTTTGGCAACACTCTCCAGGGCCTCACCATTAACTGTATAAGTTGGCCCTGATTTGCTTTTCTAAAATGCAACACCTCACATTTATCTAAATTAAACTCCATCTGCCATTCCTCAGCCCATTGGCCCATCTGATCAAGATCCCGTTGTACTCTGAGGTCACCTTCTTCACTGTCCAGTACACCTCCAATTTTGATTTCAACTGCAAGCCTACTAACCATACCTCCTATATTCACATCCAAATAATTTATATCAATGACAAAAAGCAGTGGACCAATCCTTTTGGGACGCTGATGGTCACAGGCCTCTAGTCCAAAAAGCAACCCTCAGCCACCATCCACTGTCTCCTATCTTCTTGCCAGTTTTGTATCGAAATGGCTAGTTTTCCCTGTATTCTAATTCTAGATTCACAGTGCTTTCTGAATGGTTTTACTATTGACTGCTGTGTTTGGATGTGTGAATGTCAGAAATGTGTTGTCCTTTATCAGAGCTCTGTCAGAGTTTCACTTTGGTGCCAAGCCTGAATGACTGGGTGGGATGAGAATGCATACTCATGATTCTCTCACTGAACAGCACGATCACAATTCCACCTGTGTGGTCAAAGGCAAGAACTGAATTACCCCTCTGCCCTGCTTGCAGAACTGTATTTTCACACTGAAGGAGTTACGTAAACTGGGATTTACATATCAACAAACCAAAACTAGCAAACCCATTCGAAAAGATGAAAGACTTAATCTAAGTTTGTTTAATATATTTCAGCCGCATGACACTGTAATCTTCTGTTATAAATTCTGTGTCTTATGGTCCTGCTCCACAACCACCTGATGAAGAGGCAGCACTTTGATAGCTATTGCCTCCAAATAAACCTGTTGGACTATAACCTGGTGTTGCATGATTTTTAAATTTATGTAAATTGCACAGTGAACTGATGCAGTTCGGGCCACTGACAGCCATGTAAGTGACTTGATCTCCTGAGACCTGACAGCATTGCAGACCTATATTTTCATGAATCTCCCAAACTGCCATCAAGCCTCTAGTCAACTGTAAAACAGTACAACTGGATTCATTCTCTCTCAGGGATGGAACTCATGGATTTTTGATTTTGAATGTGTCTGAAGCTGGAATATCAGAGGCACATGAATTTGTCAGGGAAAGGCAGTGCAAGAGATTACAAGGCTGCATTTGAACAACACTCAAGCGTGACCAAGTATGCACAGTCCCTTTGCAGTTATTTCAGGGCACGTCTGATCATCTTATAGGGGATAGCTTAAGAGCTACAACGTAACAGAAGCGAGTAGATTGTCAGTCAAGCCTAATGACTGTTGAATGGTATAGAAAACATAACATGGTTAAAGAAAGTATCGAAGTTGGGAAATTATGTTGAGGTGATACAGGTCATTGGTGAGGTCTTTTCTGGAGTACTGTATCCAATTCTGGCCATCCTGTCATAGGAAGGATATTATTAAGCTGGGGGGTGGGGGGGCTCAAAGGACACTGACCAGGATGTTGCTGGGAATGGAAGGGAATTAAAAAAAGTCCTAGCCTATCCACTCTCTCCCCATTACTCAATATGGGCAGAGACTGGATAGGCTAGGACTTTTTTTTCCACTGGAACGTAGGTGGTTGAGGCATAACCTTAAAGAGGTTTATAAAATCATGAGAGGTGCAGACAAGATGAATGATGGGTGTCACTTCCCTAGGGTGGGGATTTCAAGACTAGGGACAGACTATTAAGATGAGAGAAGAAAGATTTTAAAAAGACACGAGGGGTTTGTGAGTGGAATGAATTTCCGGAGAAAGTGGTAGATGTAAGTGCAGTTACAATGTTTAAAAGACATTTGGATAAATGCATAAATAAGATATGTTTGGTGGGATATGGGCTAAGCAAAGGCAGATGGGACTACTTTAATTTGGGAATATGGTCGGCATGGACTGGTTAGATCGAAGCATCTGTTTCCATACTATTTGACATGATGACTCTAAAATTATGGGAGAAAATTGAATAAAATAGACTTGCATTGTATTACAAATTTCAAAAGCTCAGAACATTCCAAAACTCCTTACAGCTAACAAATAATTAATTGGTATTGGGTAAAAAAACAAATATTAGCCCCGGACATCAGGAATGAATCTATGTTCTTCTTCAAAACTCTCATGGGGCACCAGACAGGTCTTAAGATAGCATCTCCAACAATATAACTTTGTATTGCACTGGAGTTTCAACCTAGACTGTGTGCTGAAGCCTCTGAAGTGCGGACCTGAAGCTTTATACTTCTGCTTCAGAGCTGGAACTGAGGCACATCATAATGATAATGGCAAAGGTGTTTCTGAGGCAATGCATGATAGCAGAAGGAAAGTTAGGATCAAAGACCAGTCTATGTGATATGGCTACAAAAGTACAGGACCAAGTGTCATCCAAGCCATCAACAGTTATTTTGTTTTTTGTTCCAGCAAGTAATTAGCTTCAGCATAGAAGTTCAATGGACTATGCAACAGAACTAGCCACAAAGTAGATGGAGATTACAGACTTGGACATTCGTCTGCAATTTTAACCACAATTACTCATTCCAGTTGAAGCCAATTATTTTCTTTTTCACAGCATCGCCTTATAAAATCTATGCTGGTGCTTTTGCCCTAGTGTCACACGTTTCCTCCTATAGTTTTGCAGTTTGATCAATGTTCATAAACTGGAATAGAACTCTCAATTTGGCCTCTAATGATTTTCATAAATAATCTGTAATTGGAGGTTAAAGGCATAGTGAATATGATTACAGAACGTCTTTTCTCCAATCAATTCTTGAATGTTTGGTCAACAGAAGAAGTCTACAGGAAACAGTCACCAACATGTTTTTCTGCCAGTAATTAAAGTGTGGCTATTTTTCACCTTAAATTTCTCTGGCTGATTCTTACTCCAGTTATTTTCCTCTGACTCTTGTTTGTAACAGCAATCAAACCAGCTCAGTTCAAGAGAAAAATTGTCTGATTCAGGTCCAAAATGTTATAAAACGTTATAGTACTCAATTGACCGTTGCAGCCAGCCAGAAAGAATGATTATATTGACTTCCCCTTGAGCTAGTTCTGATATAGTGCACAGGACACAGTCTCTCTGTAATCAACAACAGATTAGTTCTCTGTCGACTGGGAGCAAATCTCTCACACTTACAATCCCCATTCATAAGTATTGCAGCACACAGCACTGAGCTGCCCATTTTGTACATCAGGTCTGAAAAACAGTGGTACCTTGGGAACAGAATTAACACCACCAAACTTTTTCCGTCAACAGTTTTACATAGATTGTTAACTGTCAACTACACTTATGGTATAGAGGGATATTATGATACAAGCTACCACATTTAATTCCATAAAATATACTGAATGTGTTTGCTATCCAATATTGGTGCTTTTATTGCAGGTGTGGTACAGTGGCTCACTGGTGCCTCACAGTGCTAGGGACCCGGGTTCGATTCCAGCCTCGGGCGACTGTCTGTGTGGAGTTTATACACTCTCCCTGTGTCTGTGTGGGTTTCTTTCGAATGCTCCGGTTTCCTCCTACAGTCCAAAAGTGTGCAGGCTAGGTGGATTAGGCATTGGAATTGCAGGGTTAGAGGGATAGGGTAGGGGGAGGGTCTGGGTGGAATCCTCTTCAGAGGGTTTGTGTGGACCTGATGAGCTGAACGGCCTGCTTCCCCACTGTAGGGATTCTATTTCCAGCAGCCTTAACAAGCAACAAAATGTCTCAAAGTGCTTTATATTAGGAGCACAAATTAGTGAATGCCAAACTAGATGCAAAATAAATGAAACACATTAGAGGAAGAGAACTTAATGTACACCATAGTCAGAATTACGATTATTCAATAGAAGAATATACAGTTTTATCAGGTTACAAGGGTAGACCTGAATGAATATCTCAAAGATTGACTGAATGATCATTATCAGACTTTGTGGCCTAATTATTTGACAAGCATGATGATGTTTTTGATGTTCAATAGATTAATATGTATCATAGAAGGAAAACTGAACTTGCTGAACCTAAAAGATGGTAATAGCATAACTGGACAGGATAATTGACAGAGATGTCAATGTGCTTAATTATGATTTCAACTTCTATAGCTAAGACCTGGTAAAAGGGTCAGAGTCATGGAGCTAAACTACTCCTTTCTCTGGAGCTGAGGGCAAAAAGGAAATTCAATGTGAGAACTGCATAAGTTATGTGCAGGGATACAGGATGGAAACGATCACTGAAGTAGAATGGGCCAAGGTCATGAGCAGTTTTGAATTAAGCTTGTTAATATCCACAGTGCTATTGAAACTTGTGCTGATACTAATGGGGAGTTTGCACAGATGAAGACCTGAGTTGCAGCATTTTAAAGGAATGCAAGTTTGTTGGAAATCGTGACAGGGAGCCTGTCCAGGAGAGTCCTAGAGAAAACAAACTTTGCGATGATGAAGACATGGACTTGAGTGTTATGTATAAAATGTTGCTGCAATGAAAGAAACTGGTCTTAGTAATGGAGCAAGCACAGAGGCAGAGAAAGAACACCAGGTCAAAGATTCTCCATCCTTTTAGGTCGAGGTATCACTAGTGGTCGACGTTTGGACTTGCAACACAAATACTACTGCCATACATGAGAATGAGAAAATTAAAGTAGTTATTCACCATTTATAACTTGTCGAACTAAACTTTATAATCACTCACATCATTAGATGATGAAGCCTAAAAAGGGGAAGCCAAAGACCACAGGAATTAAGAGGAATTAATGGATGATTACAGCTGATGAATAAATACATGGGTGTTACTTGAAAACGGCTGAGTTTTGTTTTTCATCTCATTAAGTATGTTAAATTGCTTAACCAGTTTCTGGATTCTATTCCTTGGCCCTGATCAGGTGATAACAGGGATTATATTAGGGTAATTTATTTTCATTGTACAAGTTAAACACCCACACTGGAGCATTTAATTTAAAATAGATCTATTACAGATATTAACCATTCTTTCTAGTTTAAGCACCTCAAGCTCTTTTCTATCACCAGCACTATAGGAAGGTCTTCCCACAGTGAGTGTCCCTCAACCTCTGGATTTCACCTCAACCAGCAACAAGAAAGACTGATATTTCACTTTGTGTCAGTGGAACTTTTTCAATGTGATGTAGAGAGTTTGGCAAATAACACAAAAAAAAGTTCTGAAGAAGGGTCAATGGACGTGAAAAATTAACTCTGTTCTCTCTCTACAGATGCTGCCAGACCTGCTGAGGTTTTCCAGCAATTTCTGTTTTTGTTGCCAAAAAACTCATTGCTAGTCTCCATTTTAATCTTCTGTAAGATCATGGCATTAATATTGCATTTAAGTCTATACTCTTCAGATTTGGTGTCACTGACATGGCCAATATTTATTGCCAGTCCCTTGTTGTCCTTAAACATAGTGGCAACCCTCATTTTTAACCAATGGAATCAATACAGTGAAATGCACTTTGTGATAGAGTGCTAAAACTTTGACCCAGTGCCAAATTGGCATAAACAGCTTACATCTTTACTGACCCTGTTTTACAGATTCATATGCATGATCCTTAGTGAAAAATTGGAAGAGAATCACTCTTGACCACTCTTTGAATTCCAAGGTGAAAAGATCTTGTAGCTCTTTCCATATTTTTCACCATTTACAATCAATTTGTCAAGCAGGTATTTTGTTTCTATGCCCGTGTTAACATAGCTGACTCAATTGACATTCAAAGTGCAGGATGGCGCAGCAGCTTCACATCAGTTACAATCCTTCCTCCCAGTCCTCACATCCTCCTATAGCATCTCTTCTGAAGACGCAGCTAAGACAAGCAACTTCCTTAATGTAAATTCCAATTTGTCTGCCATAGCATTGTCTGGTGTAAAAATAATTTTCAGACTATTGTTTACAGTTGCAAATAACACATATCTATACAATGTCAGCTAACCAATCTCCTCATTCTATACACACCCCACCACCCTTAGCACCACACACCTGCTGGCTATTTTTGATGCTGACACATTTACTGGAAATACTTGCATGAGCACTAGCAACTAAAGGAATGCATTGTCATTCCAGAGACTGTTTGATCAATGGGCAATGATCCAAGGTGCTGCTCCTCCCACTTATTGTGTGACAACTGGAAACGGGTTACACGAAGATTAAATGCTTCTCCTGAATTGTCAGGTAACCTTTCATTATTTCCTTTAATCCTGCATAATAAATGTCAGGATGTCACTAATGCTCTATTATACAGGAAACAACCAGAAAGGAAGATCTGAATTTCCCTAAAGACCATCAGCACCATATGAGCATGAATTAAAACACATGTTGATTTTTACCAAGTGAACAAAGAAATCCAATTGGAGGATCTGTACAAAGTGAATAATCTGTTTCTTTACAAAACTGTACTCAGTCATTTCAGGTAGCTAGCTCTTCAGAAACAATATTAAAATGCACAGTCTATTTTCTGAAGTATGTTTGTAAAAGTTATGCAAAAGCACACTTTATGTTATTTGTTATTTTCTTTGTTATTTGTACAAAACATACAACCTTGGGTGTAACTGAATTGTATAGCTACTAATGTGTGATTTAATTTACAACTCAATTAATTCACAATATTGTTTGGAGCATTTGCAGAATTAAAGGGAGAACATTTTGTTCCAGCAACAGTGCAAGAATCTTATAAAGTCGTGCAAAATAATTATTCATTAATGAAATAACAAGTATCACTTGTGCTAAGATTGAAACTTTTAAAACTTAGATGTTTCTCATTTTCTCAGAAACCACAAGAACATCAGTACCTGTTGAACACATTGTGGGAGGTAATCTGTCAAGCCTGCACAACTGATAAAGAGAACTTATTGCAAATAGTTGAGAGGCTATCAGTGCAGTGAACGATGAGAGGAACCAATATTTTTCATCTCAGCAATGGATAAACCCCACAGGGGTAGCTTCGCACTTCTTTTCCCCCAGACCAAGACAATTTTTCCCCAATGTGTCAGCTAGCTTCCCATTCTGCACTAGTAACAACACTATTATATATAAGATTCAAATTGATCTGTTTTGACATGTTGTGACACATGTTCGAGCAGGTGGGGCTCAACCTAAGCATTCTGGCCCAGGGACAGGACCTGAAAACTCCACCATTGGGGCCTTTGAAATTATTTTTAATCAATCTACTCAGACATTTTATAACACACCTCGAGGACAGGTGGGACATTAACTTTGACCTTCAGTCCTACATGTAGGGATACTCCCACTGCACTACAAAACCCTTACAACATTCATTATATATTTTCCATTTTTCTGATTCCAGTTAGCTGAATGAATAGCCATGATGATAGCAGCATTTCATAACAACTTCAACATCTATTGGAATTACAGGTCAAGCCATAAGCAATGCCTATGAGGCAGTTGAAAGGTCATGGGGACTTAATTTAGTCAAATTTTCTTTTCCGCAAAGCTGCAGTGTCATACAGTGCACTACATTGAAACATATGTATGTTTATATTGTTGAATAGTGAGGGTTGCCATACAATGGGTTTTACAGAAGTCAACTTCATGAGACAAAAGTTTGTATGCGTGTTTCAGTGGATCAACCTAACCTGCCTACCTCTGCACTAGCCTGTCTCAAGGGTTATGTGTAAAGGCACCCCCCCAATTCAATCACATGCCTGCCACCCACCAAGGCAAAAACTTTATGTGACCAGGTCTTCAACATTAAGGTGAGTCTTCCAAGTTGAGAAATTTCCTAACCTGAGCCATCCACTTCCATAGCTAAAATCAAGTCTTCAATATCTAAGGCTGTTTGTGTTCTGGTGCTAATTTAGGTCAGATTGCAAGAGAACGATGTCCATCAGACAGCTCTCATGTTTATTCAACTAAATCTGGCAGCAGAGCCAGTCATTCATGGGACTACAGTTCTGCTGCCAGGATAAAGGAGACAGATTTAGCAGTGTAAACCAAGACAGCCAACACACAGACATTGGTTTCCTTTAGTATCCAAACAGAACAAGTACCCAGCTAAAAGTGGTCTTACCCTGTTTTCATAATTGTACTTCCAAAACCAGACAACTTTTTTAAAAAAAATCATATTTAAGGGATTTATTTGTTGTAATGCTGGCTGCACTAGTCTTTGAGCAACACCCTTCCTTCTTTTTTATTATATTTGCATCTCTTATAACTCATCAAGCAATGGCAATTGGCAAAATATTTAAGATTATCGAAAACTCAAAAAGGATGGGAAGAAAGTTAGTGAGGGTTTTTTAAGCACATTTGTCACCACAAATATTTACAGAAGCACCACTGATTGGTTGATGAGTTGCAAATTCAAATGCAAAAATCAATTTTCATGAAGAGCTGAGCAGATATTTGCATCCATTGAAATCGGAGAGCTAGACATATTTTAAAACCTGGTTGACATTTAACACTAGAACCTGGTATATCTTAGTAGTTGTAAGCTACAGCAAAGATTGACTTCTGAAGGAGAACACATGCTTCAGATTTTGGTAAAATGGAGTAAAGTGAGCATTTAGTTTTGTTGAGTTTCTGGGTTAATAATGTAACAGGACTGGATTACATCTCGCTCTTGTGTACTGCTTTAGGAGAGATAGGAACTTAATGTTATGATGATATTCAAATTATAGTGTGTTGTATTTAATACTTTGAGAAAATTGTTTTAAAATCAATCACCTTTGCTTTAACAGGCCATTGGTAAAGGTGGACATCAAATGTAAAACAGCAAAACAAAGTGTTTTGGACTAATTAAATATGGACTATTCCTTTAAAGAACATCGTCTCATATTTTATAACGAACAGCAAGGAACAACCTTTGCCATTCATTTTGTTTTCAGTTGTACAGAGACTTTGAGCGGGCTTGTCAGCAGATATATACTCTACCAGCGTCTATTTGAAATCAGCGCCCTCTAAAGGGGAAGTGTGGCACATGTAAGCAAGGAAAATTGATCAACAATCAAGTAAGAGAAACCAAATTGAACCATGTCGGCAACAAAGGGGGAAGTCAAAACCAGAAAATATTAAAAGAACATTGAAATAATTGTATAGTAAGCAGAATTAAGAATGAGAATATACGAATAGAATTAAGAGAGAAACATTAAAGTAAAAGATGAATAAACTGGTTAAAGAGCATTTCAATGTTATTTTGTAAAAGAAATTATAGTATTAACTTTTTTCTAATTACATATGGCTTCACACTTGTAAAATTAAATTTGATGGGGCAGGGAGTTCATCGAGGATGGTATATGGTTTATTACTCCATTAAAACCTCAGTCACTCCTGATTTAATAAAACTAACTTTTCTTGTCTTTAGCAAGAATAGTGGGCAAGAAGCACAACTTAACACTATCAAATTGATTTCTCTGCCAATTTAATTGATGAAGACTCCAACAGGAGAAGAAGGGCATCAGTGACAACAAGTATTAGATTGTCTCATTTCATTGTGCATGTGCGGGCTTCAAAATTCCTGCTAATTTTACGCTGTAATAAAGACGATTGCAACAGTATGTTTCAGTGGATCAGCCTAACCTGCTCTACTCTGCACTCGCCTGTCTGGAGGGCAGACCGAATTCCAGTCCATTAACTTACTGTGGAATCTAAAGTAAATCTACCTCTTTGCATATCGCCATATTGGTTATACTCCTGTACTCAAGCATCTTGCCTGTTTCAATACTCATTTATACAAATAGGTGGCTCAGTGGTTAGCACTGCTGCCTCAGCACCAGGGTCCCAGGTTCAATTCCAGCCTCGGGCAACTGTGTGTATGGAGTTTGCACATTCTCCCTGTGTCTGCGTGGGTTTCTTCCTGGTGCTCCGGTTTCCTCCCACAGTCCAAACATGTGCAGATCAGGTGGATTGGCCATGCTAAATTTCCCATAGAGTTAGGTGCATTAGTCAGAGGGAAATGGGTCTGGGTGGGTTACTCTTTGGAGGGTCGGTGTGGACTTGTTGGGCCGAAGGGCGTGTTTCCACACTGCAAGGAATCTTATCTAATCATATTGAAAGAATGCCTGCAAGTTAGAGAAACAATATTAATAAGATTAAAAGGACGAGGTAAGGCAATGAACAGCTTTCATTTCCAAGAGGATAATTCACACTGAATTTGAAGAAGGTTTGTTCTCAACTTGCAAGGACTTCACAAATGACTTTGCTCCCTTTATTTGGATTTAAATTTAAGTAACAAATAGGCACAGCAGATTTGGCTGAAGCTGAGCAGAAATCATTTTTCCTCTGAAATGAATCACCCAAAGTGAAATAAGGTTACCACAAACCACACTGCTCTTAACTTTGTCTTTCCTTCTCTAAGTATATGTATGCATTGCACAGCTGGTTGAGTTTCACATTACTTTCATAATTTATATTAATATTTTGTGCTGACAAAATACTGTGAAACTTGGGGACATAAAAGAGCTTGAATAGTCCATTCCATCAAATGACATCACAGGTTTGACATTAATGCCTTGTCAATTTACCAAATGTGTAGCAGTAGTTTAAACACATGTCTACTGATCTTAAACTTCAGGGCAGAGGATTGGGGTCACTGCAGGAAGAGAGCACCTGAGGTGAAGCAGTTATAGAATGGTATTACTACATATCACGTGCAACATAAATCCCAAAATCACTCACACACACACACACACACATACATGTGCAGACACACACAAATACATATACACACATGTACACTTCACAAATCTAGGTATGAATTTTGCACAATTTAAATGGTATGGTCAATAACAGTAATTTACATTGATTCAGAACACTTACAGTCATAAAATATAATTAGGCACTTCACTAGATCATTGAATGCAAATCAGCCTTCTTAAATCCACTAGAACCGTACCGAACCCTACCAAACCACCACACCCCCCCCACACCCCCACCCCAGACAATAAGCATGGAAATTCTGTTTCAACGGTCAAACGAGATAAAATCAAGTATAACACCAAGCCACATAAGGTGATAGTGGGTCAGGTAACTGAACTCTTAATCAAAGATAAAAATCAGACAACACCAGGTTATAGTCCAACAGGTTTATTTGGAAGCACTAGCTTTCAAAGTGCTGCTTCTTCATCAGGTGGTTGTCAAAGAGGTAATATCATAAAGAAAGAAAGCAAAGTTTAGGGAGGGAATTCCATGACATTGGACCTAAGATACTAAAGACGAAAACACCAATACTAGAGTTGTTCAAATCAAGGACGTATAAGAGGCCTGAATTAGAGGAGGAATGATAGCCCAGAGAATTGTAGTGTGACAGGAGATTACAGAAATAGGGTCAAGACCCTGTAACAATTTGAATACAAGAACAAGAACATTAAAATCAAGACATTGTTTGACTGGAAGCCAAAGCAGATCAGAAACAGTAGGGTTGAAAAGAGGAAGTTTAGTTATGTCAATAATTGAATGTAAAAGTACTCCTGACTTTATTTCCTGCCATTGCCAGAGAGAGGGATAGGGGTCAAAAAATAAAGAACACAGTTTAAAGTAGGGACTGAAAACAATGGCTTCAGTCTTTTCAATGCTGAGAGATTAAGGTACAATTTTTACTCTTTTATGGGCTGTGGAGCTTGCTGGCAAGGCCATCAGTTGATGAAAATCCTTATGAAATGAGAATGTAGGCTCATGTATATGTGTTCTTCTGATGTACTCAAAAGATTAATGCCTTTGTGGCACTACGTGCTGACATGGATTTGCATAATAACAACATGTTACATGATAAAATCTCCCATTGCTTAGGAAAAGCAAGCACAGAATCTGGCAGGCTTTTAAAAGAGGATGGTGTTTATCTCAGAACAAAGACCAAAGTCTATCTGGAGTGGTTCCTACATCACTTCCTTCTGGTTGCAAGACTTGAAAACCTATCAGCATCACAGAAAGCAACTAGAAGCATTCCATTTTGTTGTCCTAGATTTGCAACAACACGTGATAGAACAAGACACCCAACACTGAGGTTCTTGCTAAAGACTGCCTACTTTGCATCATTAGAGCTCAGCCTTTTTTGGATTGGTCATATGGAGGACTCCCACAACCTAAAAGTTGCATTCTACTCCCATATAATAAGTCAAATGTAGGTATAAAAACAGTCTAAAGCCCAAGTTCCAAACTTGTGAGCTGAATCCCAACAAATGGGAAAAAAAACAACCTCAAGTGGACCTAACTGGAACTTCATCAAGCAATTTTCACATTTAAGGAGACAGCATCAAGTGGCTTCGGGAAAAGTGAGTGCAGCACAAAGCCAAAGCCTCCATTGATCCTTTCAATTTGCCATTATATGCAGAATATACAATTGATTATACAAGCCAAGACTAGGTCTGACATTTCACGTGAGACATCAAACTAGACTCTAAACCACTCTTTGGTGAACATTCATCCACTGAAGCAGTGCAAGAATCAAGCATCATGAATATCGGGGTAAAACAGGATCTTGTTTTGTTTGCTTACAAAACAACCAATTCCTCATTCATCTATTTAAAATGAGCAAGACTCCTGCAAGGCATGGCAGGCACTAAGTCGAGTTTTTTTCAATCATTCACAGAAAGTGGGCATCACTGTCAACGTCAGAATTTATTTCTTATTGCTATTAATATTTCGGAAAGTGGTGATGAGCTGGCTTCTTAAACTGCTGCAGTCTTTGAAATTTAGGTATAACCATTGTGCTGTTAAGGAGGGAATTCCAGGACTTTTCCCAATAATAGTGATGAAACAGCAATGTAGTTGCAAGTCAGTGCAGGGAGGAGGGGAACTTGTTCCTATACATCTGCTGCCCTTGATCTTCTAGGTAGTTTGTAAGATGCTATCAGAATAGCTTTGGTAAGTTACTCCACTCCACCTTGTAAATAGTACGCACTGCTGTCACAATGGTGGAGGTTATGAATGTGAAATTGTGGTGGATAGGATGCCAAACAAGCTGCTTTATCCTTTATGGCATGAAGCTTCTTGAGCGCTATTGGAGTTGCATCCATCCAGGCAATTAGAGAGTTTTCTCTCAAACTCCTGACTTGTACATCGTAGATGTTGCATAGCAATTGAAGAGAGAGGAGATCAGTTATTCACCGTAGATTTATAAGTGTCTAACATATTCTTGTAGCCACAGTATTTAAAAGGTTGGTCCAGTTCAGTTTCTGCTCACAGGTAGCCACCAGGGGTTTTGTACTGGGGATTTAGCAATGGTAATTGAACATTAGCAGCCAATGACTATATTCATTCTTCTTAGAAATGGTCATTGCTAGACACTTGTGCAGTGTGAATGTTACTTGTCACTTAACAGTCTAAGCCTGGCTCTTGTCCAGATCTTGGATGCTTATGAATATGGCTTCTTCAGTGTCTGAGGAGAAGTGACTGGTGCTGAACGTGGTGTAATCATCAGCGAACATATTATGATAGAAACTAGGCCATTGATGAAGCAGCTGAATAGGTTATTTTGTGGCAGATAAGACTCCACCCAGAACAAAGTATTCCTCCTCATTCCAGTTTTGCTGGTGTCCCTTAACACCATACTCAATTCGATGCTGCCTTGATGAAAAAGGAGCAGACCTCACCTCCCCACTGGAGTTCAGATTATTTGTTCACAATTGGACCAGGGCTGTAATGAGGTCAGGAGCTGAGTACCCATGACAGAATGCAAACTGAGTGCTACTGAGTAGGTTTTTGCTGAGCAAATTGGCACTTGATAACACTTTCGACAAATCATTCCATTCTTGATTAGTAAAGGGAACAAGGGTTATGAGGGGTGGGGAAGGCGGGTGAATGGGGTTGAGAAATATATCATCAACAGACTCAATAGGCTGAATGGCCCAATTCTATTTCTATATCTCATGGTCTCATGGTCTTCTCACTTTGCTGATGGCCAACAGTAGACTGACCAGACAATAATTGGGTCAATTGGACTTGTCTTACTTTTTGAGTACAAGGCACACCTTCTATTTTCTACATTTCCACATGGATGCCAGTATTGTGTGTGTAGTGGAATATCTTGGAAACAGACATGTTTAATTTTGGAGGACAAATCCAGTACAATTACTGGAATGTTGTCAGGACTCAAGTCCTCTACAATATCTAATGTTTTCAACTATTTCTTGATATCATATGAAGTGATTCGAATTGGTTGGAGACCGTCATCAGTGCTGCTGGGCACCTCTAAAGGAGGCTAACATAGATCATCCACTTAGCACTTGTGGCTGAAGATGAATACAAATGCATCAGCCTTGTCCATTGCTGGTCTCTCCCATTATTCAGGATATGAATATTAATGGTGCTTCCTCCTCCTGTTATTTGATTAATTGTCCACCACCATTCACATAGACATGGGAGGACTTCATAGTTTAGGTCTGATCCTTGGATGTAGGATTCCCTGGCCCTGTCTAATTGCACGCTGCTTCTGTATGTAACTTGATGAGTGACTTTATGAGAACACATCATATTTCTTGTTGTAGTAGCTACACGTATCAGATGCCACTTCAAAGGATGTCTGTGGACTCATGACCATAACCCATGGCATTGCAAATGGCCAATATCCATTTACCAACATGATGGAGATGCCAGAATCTTCCTTGTAAGCAAGAAAAGGATGATTGGTACCTAAATCGAGATACTTTCTTACAACTCTTAGTGACTGACTCAAGAATACCATTGACAGAACTTTGACATATGCATTGTAGGCATTCTCCTTGTTTGACAGAACAGGTTGAGGTTTAAAGAGAACCCAACGAGAAGGAGCCAATTACCTGTCAGATTAAAATACGTAAAATAAAGCTGAAATGTAATTCACATTGTCCATCGGATATATGCTGCAGAAAATAGCAGAAAACCACTTTAATAGGAAATAAGAAAGAGTATAGCCCTCAATAATCCTGGTTATTGAACATATTTGTAAATTGCCCTTGGTCACAGTAAGTTGATTCAGTTGTTTTAGATATATGGAGGACACAGGTAGGAAAAAGACATCAGAGACTTAATCCACAGAGCAACCTTGAGGTCAAAACCTGTGATTATATTGTGATAGCTTAATTTTTATTGAAAACACTGACAACACAATTTATGGGATGTAAAATTTGAAGAAAAATTATGATATCTGGAAGTTAAGTCAATACGCTGGAAGTATGTACCCAATTCATTTTTTTCCTAGAAGCAACAGTGGAATTTCCATGGTGTTGTACATGGGATATAATTATTATGTACAATCTTCTGCTGAATCAAGATTAGTGGGCAAGGGGATAACTGAAACAGAATTGAAGTTCTTATTCAATCTCATTTTAACATCATACATGTTATCCTTATGTAGACTGAATTATCTTTACATTATTTATAGCTAAATTTACAGTGATTTACAAAGTAGCAAAGTAGTTGGAGCGTCCAGCATATACTGAAGAGCAAGAGGTCATAAAGTTGAAGTGTTAACAACAAGATGCAATTACAATATTACAAAGATATATAATGTATATCATTGTAAATGTGCATAGAAATTTACAATTGAAAATGTTGATATAGAGTATAACACCAGAAAGTGATATTTTATAGTCTCCACTCACAAAAGAATTTAATATATCATACAGATTTTTTTTTAAGAAATGAAATATTGCCTCTCCACAGTATTAAAGAAACTCACAGCAGAGGGCGAGCTATTTGGTCAATTGTGCCTTTGAACTTATTCCTAAACCGACAATGTTTGGTTGAGATCTTCATTTTCTCTGTTCAAGTTGCAAACTTCAAAGATCACAGTGACTGATACAGGTCTGTGAGAGACCAATTACCTGGCTCTGAAATAGGTGGCGATATTTAAAATTGCACAGCTGTCTCTAGAAATGAGATCAAATATTGAATGATCATGTAGCTTACTGCAACTTTTTAACATTCTTTCAGAACTTAATTGACTTTGATAATTGAAGAATATTTTCTGAAGAATAATATGAATTCAAAATTAATGAGTTAAATGAAAAAAGTTAAAACCTAAGAATAATGGTAACAATGGTTTATTTGAAGCAAGGAGGGAGAAACATTAAAGATGCTAATTTTCTGGTTCTTCTGTCGAGCCCTTGTGATGGAGTCAGAGTTCCTGCACTTCCAACCTGTAATCCTAGCTAGCAATATCATTAACGCCTATTAAATTGAAGATTAAATGAAAAAGTACCATTTCTTTCACTCTCCTGATGCATAATGTTCACTACTATAATAATCATTTATATTATGCTTGAGGCAGATGGATTTTATGAGATACTTCTGCATGCTCTGATTGAAACCTGGACCAGAGTCCAAATTTCAGTTTTGAAAGGAAAATGAAGGCGAAGCCATGAAAACAATAAGCGGTCCATGTATATTTCAAACCTTGTAAACTATTTATTCTCTTGTGTTTTTCTCTTAATCTAATAATGACACTCAACTGAATTCAGGTCTTACAAAGTGCAGCAGCGTGATTTTTAATCTGCGATTGATAACCTAATTCCCAACACAATAGAAAAACCAGTGGAGAATGTTATTTCTTGGAAATGAATGTATGAGATGTACGGCAGCTATATTTTGAAGTACACAAGACAGGAGCAGTATGACAAGTTTTCCTGCTGTTTTTTCCCGGGGTATAATTTCAGGGGCCTGACCCTGGGCTGGTTCTGAGTCAAAGGGTAATGGTATTTTCAAATATAAAGGTCTCATTGGGAATTAGGCTACCTCAATACTAGTGGGCTTTACTACTACCATTAGCAGCATCTACTTGTAGAGCACAATCGTCAAAAGCAATGGTAAGCCATGTTGGGGTCTGCTGCTTTCTTGCAGAAAAGGTGCCAAAATATTGACGGGCTAGCAGTCTCTCTGTGCATGAAGGTGACTAAATGCCCAAATGAAAGATACTATACGAATTTCAGTACTGAAAAGTCTCAGAGTTGTTAAAGTGTGCCACCAATAAATTTATTTACATTTTCCATGCATTGATTCAGACAGCTATGTTCTAAACGGTTCAAGTTCCAAATTGATTTCCCGACTGAAAAGTTGTCCTCTGGCCTTTCCAAGTCTATTAACACATTCCTTGAGGAACTTAACAAACTGTTGAAAAGGTACCCAATTCTCTCTCTCACCCTCACTTCAAAAATTCAAGCATATCTCAGAGGCTAAAATCATCTTGGAGTGCTTTTACTCAAACATACATATTATGTGCCAAGAGATGATTGAAAATCCCAGTTCAAATCTCAGAATGAGATTAACTCTGATTTAACTTTGAGTAGTTCTAAACATAGAGCCGCGTAAAAACATAAGGAGTGTATTTTTAACTTATCATTCATTTCCATAAGCATATATTTCTGTGGGAGGCTTCTAGTTTTAAAATGACAAATGACTTCATACTAAAAAATAAATTATGACAAGTATCAAAAACTTTCATAATTGACCCATATGTTTCTGGGCAAAAATGAACATTTGAAGCATTATTTAATAATGGCAATATCAAAACACAGTAGGCTTTAAAATGTTCAAGTGTAATAATCAATTCTATTAAGTAGCTCAAAAGCTACAATAAGTCATCCACATCCATATATCGGGCACTAACAAATTAAGAATGTTACACTAACAGATTCATATGGATTGGAAAATTAAACTTATTGTAAAAATCCACTTGAATATCTCTTCTGGTATAAGTGTACAAATTCCAAGCAATCTTGAGCTTTGATTTACTAAACTGCAGTTAATTTTCACTAAGGTCATATGGAGACAATTCCCGTATTACGATCAGAGTCATTTACAGAGTGAGTTTCCACAAGGAAAGTCATTTTGTTCAGTTAACTTTTTGTCAATATTTTTGATCAGGTAGTGCTGATGTTGTCTTCAATAAAGAGTCTTAGCGGAGTTGGGGCTGAGTAGTGGCACTTTGTTGGCACTTCAGTAAATGCTGTTATTGACTCGGTAGCGTCAGTGTTAGCAAGTAACCCCCTCTTGCTCCAATCTTTCGATAAAAATTAGTAAACCTCCACCAAACTCACCCTCACTGACTGCACTATTCTTATTCATTTGTATCAGTTGAAAATCTTACAATGCTCCTGTTCTACTTTAAAAAATAAAGGCAGCAAATCGCTGGAACTTTTCGATAACTTTTGCTTTGAGGGTATTTTAAGAAGTAAACGTGCATGAAGTTGTTCATGAAGATGGCAAGCGAATAAGCACAGCTGAACAGGTTGCTTAAAAAATCCATAAAGCACAAATAATCCAATTAATGTATTACTCTTACATGCCGGGTTTGCAGGCAATTTCTGAAAACTAACCCAACCGCCTATTTTGTTTTGTTTACAAATCGGAAATCACAGATAACTCCTGAATCGGAAATAAACCGAGAGAAAGAGATCTACTCCAAGATTAAAAATCACACAACACCAGGTTATAGTCCAACAGGTTTAATTGGAAGCACACTAGCTTTCGGAGCGACACTCCTTCATCAGGTGATAGTGAAAGGCTTAACAGACAATCAATTTTTCAATGTATAATTTCAGTTACATCACACTGTAAATTTTTGCTACAAATTCTGTGTTACGATCGAGCCCTCCACTATCACCTGATGAAGGAGCGACGCTCCGAAAGCTGGTGTGCTTCCAATTAAACCTGTTGGACTATAACCTGGTGTTGTGTGATTTTTAACTTTGTACACCCCAGTCCAACACCGGCATCTTCAAATCATTCCTCCAAGATTAGCTGTGTTCACGGTATGAGTGTCAATGGAGCCACTCCATAATCAACATTTCAACCGATCATGTGAAAGGAAATGGAAAGAATCTGTAAGAATCGCTGATGGCATTGTAGGTGCAGTCTGTACGTGAGCAGTTCAGTGAAAAGTTTCAACAAGATCTCAGGCTGACACGCGCCACTCTGTGTGAACATTCTATACTCTGTGAATTCGCTGTGGCCTTGAAAGGAAACTACTGTGTTATACATACTGCTGAAAAGACAATGCAAGTATTTGAGATAGCACAGCGCTGTGAGGCGTGGGAATTTATTCATCACCCCACCCTCCCCAAACCCCGTCTCTACCAACTAGTTAGCTGAGGTAAATTTCTTGAATCAGTGGGAATGTCTGCAAATAAGTGCTGTAACTGCGGCCTGACTCTTTACCAACACCCAAGTCTTAATGGCCCAGCAACCACAAAGCAAATGATTACACGCTTTCTTGAAGTTGACAAAACACACGCCACTGGACTGACATTACTGCAGGAGAATTATTTAAATAGTAAAGGCATGTTTTGCTTCACAAAGGTGAAAAGACGAGAATATGAGGGAAAAAAGATGAGCAACCACATTAAAATTAGATTAGCGAATAGTTTCGCACAAGTTTAAATAAACGTTATGCACTGACAGACATTGGAGTTGTATTATGTATCGATATCTATCAAGATAAATTATGTATAGATGTCTGGTCTCCGTCTGTAACGCATTACATTTTAAGTTCATTTAAAAAAAACACTCTTTATCCTGGGGGACAATTGCTCAAGATTGTTTAGGAACTTCGAATCAACAAGTGACTGCTAATAATAAACTGTGTACGTAGCGTTGTATGTGTCAATTTGGAGTGAAGGGCCAAAGATCCTTTACCTGTACCAGCGCAGTCCCTCATCGTAGTGTCTGTCGAAAAAGTGCGGCTCTGCCCCCACCGCCCGGACGTCGGGATGGACCCGGACGAATTCCAGTAGCGCCCGGGTGCCTCCCTTCTTCACGCCGATGATGATCGCCTGCGGCAGCTTCCTCACGCCGTCGCCGCTGAAGCTCAGAGTGCTGGGCAGCGGGTTCCCCACCACCGAGCCGCCGTCCCCGGTCTGCCGGTTGAGGTTGAAGGACTGGAACTGCAGCCTCAGGTCTCGGAAATATTTCTCGGGCAGGTCGCCTTTCCAGTAGCCCCGCACCTGAAGCTTATGCAGCAGCGTCTTCCGGTGGAGGGACTGCCACTCGTCAAAGTCCGCGGCCAGGTAGCCTTCCGAGCCACGGACCGGTCTGGGCATGGTGTGGCACACATCCGACAGATAATACAAGAAGTACAGGGACATCAGCAGCACGCAGAACATGACCACGATCTTGCGGTAGACTTTCGTGGGTAGAGCGTCCGAAAAGACTGTGCTAAGTGCCATAGCGTGTAGCAGTCCCCGGCACAAGAGAATGCCATGCTAGGCTGTAGCCATGTATCAGCTGAAAAGAAATATTTTATTGGTGTGTATATATGTGTGATCCTTACATATGTTTGTTTAACATCTAAAACCTGATCTCTGAATTCAATTGGATGCCACTCGTTTCCCTGGATGTTTTTTGTTTGTTGTTTATGCCCTCTTAGTTTTACGGCTCCAGCCTTCAGCCTCATTTACTTGCTGGTGCATTTTGTATTTTCGCTCAGCAGCTTGTGTGTGTTGTCACGGCGCATTACTTGCTACTTTGATACATTCCCACTTTCCGCCCCAGTTACACGGAGACAAATGTAGCAAAGGTTTCCCCTGAGTTCACGCAGGGGGCGGGGATACCACCATTGACAGCACAACTGACCAATCGCAGTCTCGGCTACCGCCAGGAGCAGCCGCCAATGAAGCGGACTCTGGCCGCGCTCCCGGCCACTCAGAACGGGAGGTGGGCGGGGTCTGGGCTGCGAGCGGAGCTCGGGGAGAGGGAAGTCCCGGGCTCGGCTGCTGCTTCCTATTCCACAACCTCCGCCAGCACACACACCTCCCCCCCCCGCCCCCCCGCCCACCATCAACTGAGCGGGAGCATGAAATGCAAGAGGCTGCATTTGTAAAAAGGGATGGGGTGTGCGTGTGGGGAGTAGAGGCGCGGGGAGGAGGAGGAGGAGGACAAACTGGTGAAATGTTGGTGAATATACACAGAAGGCGCTGTTCCACTGATCAAGTGAAGGTGGAGAAGCCACATCCCACCCCAGACAATTTGCACAAACGTATTTTGCATGTTTTTTTGCGGGGGCGGGGGAGGGTAGTGTCAATAAACCACAGACACACTCCGCTGAAATCGCATTATTTTAGTTTGTGTCACATTCTGCGCGGGTGAATGTTCACGAAGCGGATTTAGAGCAGGGTTCAGTGGCTAACTCTTCCCCCCCCCCCCACCCCCCCCTTTTCTCAGGGTGTTCCCCGGCGGCGGAGTTCTCCCGCTGGCCCGGTGTCTTAGTGTCAGGTGGTTTGAGCTCCAGAGGCCGAGGTTTGCTGGGCACTGGACCCCCACCTTTGACACTTGAAGCTGAGAACGAGTTTCCTTTTCATCACAGGCTGTCACAGTAATGTCAACAGCGGCAGATCGGGGGATAATCCATTAACTGCTTTCTTTTGTTTTAAGAAACACTTTCATACAAATTAACCGATCGCCAAATAATACTTGGAAGCCAATTGCCTGTCTCCGCGGGATGCATTGAGTGGTTGAGCGATAGACACCGCATTGTCTGATAAAGCCCAGAGAAAGGATGTTTAAAATGATTCCTGTGCAGCAATGCAACCAACTTTTATTATGACGGAACAGTAATTCCTGTTAGTTCATCACTTTGCATGTTGCACAGTTCAAAGGGAGATATCCACTATAAAATAGCGAAATTATTGGCTAAAATGTTGAACTATATTTAATTGCGACGTTGAATTTGATCTCCCAACAAAGTTTGAAAAGCATGATTATGCATTATGTCTTATACAGTTGACCCAACTGCAGATTGGAACACTGCCGTTAAACATTTGTTTTTTGAAAGGAGAGTATTTTTGGTAGGACTTGTTGAAGTGATGTCCGACCGTCAGAGAGGTTACTCCAGCCTAGAAAGTCCACACAAGTGAGTTTTTTGTCGCCGCCTGTTTAGGACAGTTCTCTCTGTCTCTCCCCAAAAGCTTCAGGGCACATTTTCGACAGCGCGTCGCTGCACTCATTAAACTCGAGTTCCAGGGAACATATCATTAAATCAAACACTAGAATAAAATTACTCCTTTTGCGGTGAATGTAAAGACGTGTGTGTCTTTATTTGACTGAAATGATTGGTGATGAATTTTCTTTTTAATGTAAAATTATCCTCAGTAGAATGAACGGTTCCTTTTCTCACTGAAAACTGAGCGCTGAGTGGCAATCTACTGTATACAAGAATGTGTGCGTGATCTTTGGGTATGAAGAACTTTCTAAAAATATATATATAACATAGTATGAAGTACTACCTAACCCCACAAAGCCGGTGCACTTAAAGAGTTTTGTTTTAAACCGTTAACCGCTTGGACAATTGGAAGTTGAATCAGTTCAGATCGTCTCCCTCCAATTGTATATCTGCTACCTCTCCAAACTTTATGTTAGCGACATTGGTTGTGGCATCTGCAGTTTGTGGGGCATTGACGTAGACTGGAGAGAAATTATTTCACCTGAAATTCAATATAAAAGCATCAGGCTGCAGTAGGTAAATCACAGGCACGGCAAAATGCCTTCTTAATGCTTTCATTTCCTAGGGCCAACGGGAGCTAAGAATTCCGGACCAGATAGTCTTCCTTCAACCCGATCGTTTCTGGTTCATTTAGCTTTTGTCCAGTTTTGTTTCATTCTGTCACTTGTTGCGTGTTAACATCTCGCTCTCCCACAAAGCGCCATTAATTTAGCCCAGATTTTGTACAAACTTCATCTTATAGCCCACCAAGGGAGATCACTTTTATTAGAACTTGCCTTGTTTCTCTCTCTCTCTCCCCCTCCCCCGGAACCAGCACGTCCTTTCGTCCGGAGTTTGATTATTTCTTCACAAGGGCACAACCGAATGTTTCACATCTGTTGCCTGATTTTTGTTATTGTGGTTGTTGGTGTGTACTTTTTTTTTCCTGGAGGTTAGAATTTGCATGAAAATAACGAAGTCAGTGCTTCAATTTGTCCGCACATTAGCGCCTGAGAATAGGAAAACGACTCAAAAATCAGCGACCTCGGATCTACCATATGTTGCAGGACTCACAACAATAGGACGAGCCCCTGGTTAACAAATCACCTCTGTCAGGGTGAATTGTGGGAATTCATTGGCCAGCAATGTTTCAAGATAGTTTTTTATAAAAAGGCTGATTACTAAATTTATGAAGTACTAAACACTTAAACTTTGTTTTTTTATATATTGGCCCCTTTATTTATACAGCATTAGGTGTATGTATCCCAGTAACTGCTGTCTGAACCTAGCCAGTGCTCTAATATTTTGTGCACTAATGAACGTTTTCTGCTTCGGTTTGTAACCAAGCGTCCTTTCCAAATATTTCAGGAATAGCACGTAAATGGATTTGAATTCCTAGACATAATCGTCCCGTTTCCCCCATAAAACTTCAGCGGAGGAAACTGTAACTCGGCAAGTGTTTTTATTAACACACTGGCGTTTCACCAAGTTTCTGAAACTGAAGTGTTGGGGCTGATTTAACTTTGTAAACTCCTGCTTTGAAAGCTAAACAGGGTCTTACAATTTAAATTAATGATCCGGATTGGGGTTTTTTTAGGGGGAAGGGGGAGGAGAACACACAAGGTTTGGAAATTTGCGAAATAGCTGTGCGTTGCTGAGCAAGTAACACTCTGTCGCTGAAGTCGGTGACGAATTTATTTGACTAATGCTTTGGCGAGCACAAGAGCATCACCCCGAGAACGAAGAAGGCGTGAAAGTATTTTTTGAACGATTCAAGTTTCGTTGGGAGAAGCTGCGCACAGTTAGTTTGTTGCGAAGATGTGTAATCTAAAATGTGGAATTCATTCTGCTGTTTCCTAGTAACGACGTTTGTACATCCAGTCACCTAAACTCTGCACAGAGATTCTGGATAAATCGTTAAACATGAAACCCCAGCGTGGCAATTGTACGTGAGCTAGCAATTCGATTTATCCTAAAGCTAGGTGAATTTCCCCATGATGTATTTTAAATGTTGTAGTGACTGGTTACAATTTATCAAGTGACTGCATTTTACCACAGAAAGTTAATTTGGCGTCCAATTGCATGTATAACTTGCCGTTTGTTATCAATCATGTTTCAAAACACAGTGCTCGAGTTCCTGTTTCTCAGCAACACTTTCATAATTAGACAAGAAAGTTCCCTCTGTAAAATCTGAAACGGAGAGTCGCTTAATGAATGTTTAGATACGTAAATATTCGTCTTATTAAGATGTTTCACTTGTTAAGTCAAAAAGTACCCCCCACCACCCCCATTGATGGTACTTTGGAATTTGCAGCTCACTCGGAGACACATACCAGCCTCTGAGAGGCAGTAAGAGCGTGCAGAAGGCAAGTGGAGCCAAAGCTGACAACACCCAACTCCTGCACATCCGAGCGCCTATGTGAATGAACCAGCAACCCCCCACCTCCCTCACCTCACTGAGAGGGAAATATCCTGTCCTTGTGATAAATCACTCGGGCAGTGGAATGAGTGGAGATTTGTTAACTTTTCACAATGCCGCAAGCCTAACGAAAGCAGCGTTTCGCTTCACGTTGTGCGAATATTGAGTGAGGGATGCTCGGTCGAGCCGGCCCACTCCCCAGACGGAATGTGCGGACAGCGGTTCACCCGCTCGCTGTGGTTGCGGCCATTTCCAACAATGTTAATTTCAAGACAAACTTGTCACCTTACAAATTGGAAGATTAATGCTGGAGGAATGATCACTTCCACCAGTGTATGCAAGCAAAAGAAACACAACGATTGATGGCCAGCTATCAATTGTGGAAGGTTTGCACTATAGGAAAGGACAAACTTGCTGCGTGGTGTTGTAACACCTTAAGGGTGTATTTAGATTTATTAGTAAATGAGCGACTTGTAAGCAGGAAATTTGGCCGACTGGGCGAGGATAAAGCATTGCTCGCAGGATATAAATAGCGTTAACATTTACAACGCTGAGTTCCAGCTGAATGGGAGAAGGATATTCCTGGTTCCGGGGCTTCAATCTACTATAACCGAGAATACAATGCTGACACTTGAGTTGATTTTAATGTATTTAAATCACCGTCTTATTAAAAGGTACTCCAAGCTTTCAAACATGTTAATGTTTGAAAGGCAAGTTTAGAAATTGACACGATCGACCTCACTCTCAAGAGGTAGACGATTAGCAGCACGCTGTTTCTTTTCCTGTAGAAAGTTGTTTCAAGTTAATATAACAATACCCATCTAGCTGAATTCAGTGAAAGTTGCACTTTGTTGATAGAGCTATCTGGTTTCTACGACGGGTGCAGTGTCACTTACTCGGTAATAATCTTTAATGTATATATTCAGCGAGATGAAAACAGAATTTGATTGATTCACCGATATCTGATTTAAGTGTAAGAAATCTGATGATGTGTGATGTGAAAATTTGGTGTTGTAACTGCCTAACCTGTCAGAGGCCAATGTTTTATGCAGAAGGTGAGATTGTAGCTTCTCGCCTTGGACCCGCTATTCCTCACTGCTTTCCCATCTTTAACCCGGAGTGAAATGAGTCAAATAAAATTTCTGGAATTATAAACATCTACATCACGAATCTCGTCTGGTCACTTGGAAAATAAGTAATGAAGATCATTCGTTAATGTCACTGAGGGGGTGATACATGGGCAGGGTGCTCCCCCATTCCCGGCTGAACCAGTGCACTGATTATATCTTCACTTCCTTGGCCACTAGTCAGGCGTGAAGGATGTGCGCGAAAATTAACATATCCAAATGACTTTATACTTGTCAAAACAGAGACGAAAATACACAAGCAAACAAAACAAAACTTGCTTTCGTCGTTGGATATTTGACGTAAGTCATGGACCTTTTTTTTTAACTTTATCGTCAGGCACGGCTAAAGACAGATTCAACATTGTCACTGGTTATGATTAGCTTATTAGGGACATACAGAGTTTAAAAAACCATTGGGTCAGAATTTGGCTCCTTCAAGTAAACTATTTATGAAAAATTATTTACAGGTATAAAGTTTTCGCATTTTTCTTTAACTTTTCCCTTCTTTCTCCAACCGTGTCTTTATTTTTATTTTTTGTCTAACTTGCCTCCGATTCATGCGATTTCTTTCACCATTGTTACTCTTTCTATCGCTATCTTTAATATTCGTTGCTTAGACTGAAAAAAAAATCCAAGGACAGTCAATTGGGTTAACAGGAAACTTTAAAATGCCACTTGTGGCTGTTTAAACTATATTATTGATTTACTTCTTCAAAAAGGTATCTTCTGTGTCTTAAAACATGGAAAAAGTTTTCAAAAAAGATAAGCATATTAGTTACAGAAAGCACCCAAATACATTGTCTTATATTTGTTTTGACATTTCTGGGCCTGCAGAATATATTAATAATCATCTCAGAGCCTCAACCTGCCTCCAATGATATTCAACTAGGCCTGTGGTGAGCCCAAACAACAAAACCTGTGGGATCTGTTTGCAGCTCCAGAAGTTCCTGAATTGTCAAGGAGATTGAAATCATGAATGAGAGCTGGTCCACTGTCATAGAATCATAGAGATGTAGAGCATGGAAACAGACCCTTTGGTCCAAATTGTCTATGCTGACCAGATATCCTAAATTAATCTAGTCCCATTTGCCAGTATTTGGCCCATATCCCCCAAACCCTTCCCATTCGTATACTCATCCAGAAGCCTTTTCAATGTTGCAATTTTACCAGCATCCACTATGTCCTCATTCCATACAAACACCATCCCTTGCATCAAAGAGTTGCCACTTAGGTCCCTTTCATTTCTTAAGATTTCATCCCACCAGCTGGCTCTCCAAGTGATACCCATGCCTCTTTTATTCATTTGTGGCCTAAGTCCCTCATTTACCCTGGGCATTTGATAAGTGTACTATCAGCTGTTACCACTGCTCCTTGGTGGTACTAAAAGCAATGATAAGTTGACAGCCTCTGATTGGTGGGCAGCTCTTATAGAAATTCCACAGGAACTATTCCCTTGCTAACTCCCCAGTTGCAACATAATTAGTTATAACTCACTAATTTCTTGCTGATAATTGAGGATTCTGCTAAGTCATTCCCAAAGCAAACATAAATTTGTCGGGTGGTATTTCCAGTTGCCCAATCCCCTCCCCGAAGTACTTGATCCTAAGGAAAGCTGCTTCTGGCCCTCAGTTTGGCTGGCCCTGCTCAAAAGAGGTAATATTAGGCTCTCACTAACTCTCAAACCATGAGAGGGAGGGACGGAGGAGCTGCCACCAACTGGATGAATGTCTTTCCTTCTCTCTTTGGCCTTGGAAATGACAAGTGTAGACCACAAATGGACCATGTGGCTCTTAGTGAATATCACTGGACCATAGAGTTATACTATGTATGTGACCTGACATACAGGAGGGAGGTCTTGTTATGAGATTACCAATTCACATTGCCAGCAAATTCTGGTGTCAAAATCATGCAATCTGAACTCTGCAGAACAAATCTAATTCACAGCATTTCCCATCAGATTCACTGCTTCAGTAATTTCTGGACAAGTGTGCATTACTGCATGGATCTGACAGTATTTCAGCTGGATGGACAGAGAGCAGATCTGGCTCTTGTCTGGAGCGGAGTGAGGCACAGGGATTGTTTAGAAGATTTGAACTTTCTTTTTGTTACTATTTTTGTCCCTGCTATATCAACCAATCAACCAAAAATATATTGAACTAAGGGAATACATATCAGATTGTTGCTAATGGAAAACAAGTGGAAAATAAAAAGTGTGACACTCAACCATTGCCTATGTTCAGAATACTTTGTTAATACCTATATATGTTTAAAAATGGTATTTAAATTGGAATGTTTCTGTTAATAATCCATTAGCATTCCAACAGAAGGAATCCTGAAATTTAATGTATTTATTATCAAAATACTTAAGCATTATGTTCATGAGGACAATTAACTGACATTAGAACACATGGCAGAAATTCCACATGAATTCAGGTAGAAAGTAAAAAGTTTACAGAGCACCTTTTATTACTCTGTGATATCCTGAAACTTTTTTTTTACAGCCAATGAAGTAGTATTAAGATCATAAAACATAGTAACAAGAGTAGACAACCAGCCCATTGGACCAGCTTCACTATTCAAAGGACTGATTTGATAATCATCAACAGCACTTTTCTTACCTTTTCTCCATAATCCTCAAATAACCTCTCTATCTTGGCCTTGAATGTACTTAATGTCATCGCCTCAATAGCCCTGGGTGATAGAGAATTCCATTGATTCACTACTCTTTGAGAAAGAAATTCCTCTTCATCTCTGTCATAAATGTGCAATCCTTATTCTGAGATTATGCCCTCTGGTTTTAGACACTCCCACAAAGGAAAACAACCTTGCTGCATCTACCCTGCCAAGTCCCCTACAAAACCTATACATTTCAATAAGGTCAACCCTCATTGATTAAATTCCAATAAGCTAAGGCCCAACCTACTCAACCTCTCCTCATACGACAGCCCCACCATTCCCAGTATTCGTCAAGTGAACCTTCTCCAATTCCTCCAATGCCAGTATATCTTCCCTTAGATAAGGGCCCAAAGCTGTTCACGGTATTCCAGCTGTTGTGTGATTAATGCTTTATATCATTTTAGCAAATGCTCCCTACTTTTACACTCCATTCCCTTTGAAATAAAGGCCAACATTCCATTTCTCTTCCCTACTATCTGCTGAATTTGGATGCTAGCCTTTTGTGATTGTTACACTAGAACTCCCAAATCCACCTGTCCTGCAGTTTTCTACAGCCTTTCTCCATTTAAATAATATTGAGCTCCTCTATTCTCTCTGCCAGATTGCATTACCTCATATTTTCCCACATCATGTTCAAAGCGATATGGGCCAAATGCTGGCAAATGGGATTAGGTCAGATTGGGAAGTCTGGTCAGCACAGACAAGTTGAACCAAAGGGTCTGTTTCTGTGCTGTATGACTCTATGATCCATCTGTCAAGTTTTTTTGGCCAACAGCGTTTCTATCTATATCCTTCTTTGTGTCATTCTCACCACTTGCCTTTCCATCTATTTTGTGTCACTCACATAGTTGTCTACAGAACACTCACTTTCCTCATCCAAGTTGTTAATATATTTTGTAAATAATTGTGGATCCAGCACTGATCCCTTTGGCACACCACGAGTTACAAGTGATGGTCTAGTGATATTATTACTGGATTGTTAATCCAGAGACCTGTAATGTTCTGGGGACTGGGTTTGAATCCTGCCAAGACAGATGATGGAACTTGAATGCAATAAAAACCTGGAATGAAGACACTAATACTGACTGTGAATCCATTGTTGATTGTCAGAAAAAAATCCCATCTAGTCCATTAATGTCATCCAGGAAAGGAAACCAAAATCCTTGCCTAAGTTGACATATGACACCAGACCCACAGCAATATGGTTGGCTCTGAACTGCCCTCTGGACAATTAGGGATGGATAATAAATGCTTGCTCGGTCAGTGCCTCCTTCATCTTGTGAATGAATTAACAAAAAAGGCATCCTGAAAGTGCCCACCATATCCCAATTCTCTGCTTTCTATTAGTTAGCCATTCCTCTATCTGTGCTAATATGCTATCTCCAAACCGTAGACTTTTATCTTACTAAGTAGTCTAATGTGTGATCCCTTGCCAAACACCTTCTGAAAATTTCAAATATATTATATCTACTGCAGTAGAGGAAATGCAGCAGCTAATCTGTTCACAGAAATTTCCTACAAACGGCAATAAAATGAATGACCAGAACATCTCCTTTTGGGGCATATTAAGTGATCAACATTGATTAGGAGGTAAGATAAACCCCTCTAGATGTAATTGTTTCCCATTTCAGGAGAAATACTGATGGCAAAAGCATATTTCCTAATTGCACAGGTCATTTGTGAAAACTTGCAATTTAAGAGCTAGGACAGTGATGCAGAAAAGTGTCATAGGCAGACATCGTTCAATAGTGCTTCCAAATCTGCCTCATGGTACAGTGGCTTTGAAGGTATTGGAAATAATCTTCCCAAGGAAGGTGTTTCTGATGACATACATCAGCTGTAATGAAAGCTGTATAAAGTAAATGATGTATTTATGATTTTTATAGGCAAGCTGGACTATATCCAGGAAATAAAAGGATGCAGTTACAAGGATGTTGCCAGGGTTGGAGTTTTTAAGCTATAGGGAGAGGCTGAATAGGCTGGGGCTGTTTTCTCTGGAGCATTGGAGGTTGAGGGGTTTATAAAATCATGTGGGGTATCGAAAAGATAAACAAACAGGTCTTTTCCCTGGGGTGGGGGAGTCCAGAACTAGAGGGCATAGGTTTATGGTGAGAGGGGAAAGATATAAAAGAAATCCAAGGGACAATGTTTCCATGCAGAAGGTGGTGCATGTATGGAATAAGCTGCCAGAGGAAATGGTGGAGGTTGGTACAATTCCAACATTTAAAAAGCAGCTGGTTGGGTATACGAATAGAAACAGTTTAGATTGATATGGGCCAAGTGCTGGCAAACTGGGTTAAATTAATTTAGGATATCTGGTCAGCATGAACGAGTTGGACTGAAGGATCTGTTTCTGTACTGTACATCTGTATGACTACGAATTTATATGTTAAAAATAATATTTTTGAAAACATTTTTAAGTAGTAAAGAGCTGGATATTCGTCCTACAGGCACATGGACTAAATGAGATGGGTGAGCTGAAAATCTGGGTTGAATATTCTGGGTTAGGTCTTTAGCAATGTTGACATCCAAATATTTGTAGTTTGCAATTCTAATGAAAGTTAACAGACCTGTTCTTTTAACAGATGCTGATTGGCCAGTTATATATTTCAACCATTTTGATTTTACCTCAGAGATTACTTGTTTTTTATTATTTTCTTCATTGTTTACTGCTTTTAGTGTATAATGTATCACATTACAGCCAGTAATGAAGAAATACTAAACTGTAGCCATCCCTGATCCATTGCTTAGACCTATTTCAGTTCTATGTATGGCATTTATAATAATGTGTTACATCCATGCTTCATAGCTATGTAATCTCTAGGAAGCCCAACTCTACATGGTGAAATGCTTCCAGAGATGTTATAACATCCATGGGCTACACAGCTACTGAGCAAAACACTACAACATTCTGCTCTAAATTCATGCTAATAATCTTGGCTCTCCTTCTCTGTTTGGTAGCTGCCACAATCAGCTGGATCTATGTAACATAATGGAGTTAGAACATTCAAAGACTAATTCAGTCAATGATTGAAAATTTTTAAACTAATAATGAGCATCTGAATTCATAAATTAGGTTAGAGTCTTGAACTTGCTCCCTAGTATATCAGTTCATGTATAATACACTTCCAATTGCCTCTAGATGTTTAATTTTATTTTTGAGTCAATGAAGGTCATTTATGCATCATATAGCTGATGCAGGGTAATATTTTTGAAGACTATTTAATACCTTGTTATAAAATGGCTATAAACAATCCACTGAACTGTCGATTTACTGCAGTTGTTAAAATGATGTTCTTTCTGGAATTTCATCAGAGGTTTTCTTCCGTGGCAATTAATATTTACCACATTGAACACTGATGATATAGATGATATAGATTACCAGTATTCTCATTTTTTTGGATTAACAAATATAGTTTTCATGGAACAAACACTAGCAGATGCTGTGGACGGAGTCAATGGGTTTAATTTAATTCTAGTGATCAGCTGATGTATATAAGCTGCTCAGTCTACATTTTTGTGGTTTTATGATGTCACCTAACCTTTTGATAGAATTAGACAATCTAGCAGGTCACTGCATATTAACCCTTATCATATACAACAATCCTTTATTTTGTCATGTTAACAGAACTTTTTTTAAATTTATATATTCATCCGTCATTAAATTGTTTTAGATTTAAGTATAGGCCAACAACACATCCCATAATCTTACAACTATCCTTTGTTTGCCAGCATTATCCTACCCATCATAATTTACCTGGATACCACGTGCCATGTTGCCAGATAAAAAAAAACTTTAAACTGTCTCAAGGATATGTCCCATTTCTGTATTTCCAACAATCTAGAAAAGAATGTAAAAGATTCATGTTTAAAGATGAGTAATAGTGTTTGTGAGCATTGTACTAGACTTTCTGAAGCACCAAGTGGCATCAACGAAATGTACTGAATGGCATACTTTTACTTCCAGATAGTCCAAGAAAACTTTGTAATTCTGCAGGTTCTGGAGAACAAAGCACTTTTCAGCAGTTTGCATTAAATATAAGTAAGTTACACTTCCAGCATGTGGTTACCGAGCAGTAGTAGAACAACATCACACTTCCCCCATAGCCAAGAAAGTAACATTGGTAGTTTTTGTGAACAAATGCTTAACAGGTTGATATGCTTTCTTTTCTCTTTTATTTTAGCACAGGCATTGGGTTAGCAAACCTGTTACAGTTTTGATTTTCCACATAAATCAGCTCTTTGTGTTCTTAGCCTTATAAAAGGAAAATAAATTTTAAGCCGTTGTATGGAATGATCCTCAATCTCAGTGATGAGGCTATAGGTTTGAATTTACCATATCACTTGTCACTAATTGACAGGAACATCAATTTTTTTCTCGCTCTATAAATCAAACTAATGTAGTATATATACAATAGAACCTAAAATGTTATATTGTAGATTCTTCACATTGATAGGTGCTTAGCTTGTAATTTTCCAACCTATTTACTATATTTTGGATGCAGTGTTAATATTAATTAAGCTGAAAGCAAGAGAATACGTCAATTTCTCAACCTGGCCTAAAATGACTATCGAGTGAATATCTTCAATCTATTAATATATCTGACAAAACATTTTTCTTAAAATAAGTTAATTATTGAAAATAAATTATTTTGAGACCTGAAATTTGTTTGCACATGAGGGTGGTTAACTAGGCTTGTGAGGGTCAAACTAACTAGACAGAGGTTATCAGGTCAGAGTGTGTGTAAGGGTTAATAGGGCAGAGTGCACAATGGGGTTATCAAACTGTTGATTGAACAGATTATTGAATTTGATATATTGTCACCTGATAGATAAGTAATACAGTCTAACGTCTGGGTGTACAGGACTGTTTACAAACTCCAGTTAACTCATGTCTAAAAATTTGTAGTCTAAAAACAGAGTATTTTTGCTGACTGATGTATCTTTCCATTCTTAACATTTTTGACAGGAGAGATGTTTTAATGGAGACATTCTTCCATACAGATGTGATTATTCCAAGAATTATCATCTCTATCATTTATATCATTGCCCCTCTTGCTTGGCCAGGAACAAGTTCTGTCTTAGGTTTTAAATGCTTTTTTTTCTGGATTGTACTGGGAGAAATATGTTTAAAGATGTATGTTTTAGTGACAGGAATATAATTTCAATATATGAAAATGTCCACATCAGTGCAAATGGTGCTGGTTCAGCCAATATCACAGATGATGTGGAATTGGCAAGTTGTTAGACTGCTATTATAGATTGAATAAAACTCTTGCTGCTGTGTATTAGTAATGGAAGGAATGAATGTTGCCTCAGCACCACCTTAACCATCACACAAGTGGTTTATCCAGGATGGTGTTTTACCTGTTGAGCCTTTTTGGAGCTGTGTTCATCCATGATAGTGCGAACGTGCTTTCCTGTTCCTGTCTTGTGCCTTTTCATTGGTGCACAGGCATTGGGGAGTTATAGAAGCTGGAGGATAGCCTGTGCAAGATTCCTAAACACTGCCCTGCATTTATCACCACGGAATTTATGTGGCTAGTCCATGTAGGTTTCTGGCCAATGGTTACTGCAGGACGTTGATATTAGGGGATTCAGCAATGGTGATGCATTTGAATGTCAAGGAGAGATAGTTAGATTCTCATCTGTTGGAAATAATCATTGCCTGGCTCATGCCTGGTGTAAAAATTACTTGCTACTAATCAACTTAAGACTGCATTTTGTCTTGCTGAATATTGACAAGCATTGCTTTGCTGTGTGAAGAGTCGTAAGTGGCACTGAAAAGTGTGCAATCATCAAGAACATCACTAATTCTGAACTTATGATGAATGGAAGGTCATTGATGAAGCAGCTTAAGATGTTTGGTTGCAGGATGCTATCCTGAGGAACTTCTACAGTGATATTCTCAGCTGAGATGATTTGGCCTCCAACAACTACAATCACCCATAAATGTCAAGGTCAATCACTGTCACCTCACCTCTAGAATTCAGCTCTTTTGTCCATGTTTGGACTCAGAAAATGAGGAGACTAATGGCTGAGAAAGATCTTCCACTAAGCACGTCTGGCTGAAGATGGTTGCAACCATGATAGTTTAATTCCTTTCCTCCTATTTGGCTTTGTCAATATTCAGGATGAGGACGTTCTTGGAGTCTTCTCCTCCTGTTACTAATTTAAAGGTTCACCAGTATTCATGATGCAATGTGGCACGACTACAGAGCTTTAAATTTGACCTATTGGTTGTGGGATTCCTTAGCTCTGCATCCCACTTCTGTGCACTCTTTTACTGAATCTTCACCAGGTGCTGCTGTTGACCTGCTCTCCTACACCCCTCATTGAACTATGGTTGGTCTTGAAGGCAAGAGTGGGAACAATAATACACCAAGCCATAACTTTGTGGATCGTGGTGGAATACAATTTTATTTCTGGTGATGGCAGAAATAAAAGAAACAAAAGTGGGGCTTTGATTTAATATATGTGGAAAAATGCTGAATCACTACCAACATCTGCCCTCGAAAAAAAGTGGAAGGAAGATGTTATGATCTTTTCCTGAAAATGTGAGGCCAGAAATTGTGATCAGATGACAGTTGTTAGCATAATGTTTTGATTCCCATTTCCATCTCCTCTTGATCAAACTTTATTTCTTTATTTGTCCCTTTACCATCTACCATCTACCATCGCAGTTGTCATTTAGTCCCTTTACTTTTCCACATTTTTCTTCTCACCCCATATCTATCCTCCCTATGCACTTGCTTAAAACTTGTTACATTGTTTTTTTATCCTCAAACAAAGGGGTCATCAACCTGAATCATTGGTTTGAATTTAGTGATGTTGACAGGCTGAAAATTGGGGTGGGATGGGTGGCCTGGGTGCCACCTTGTCAGTGGCCAGCAGTTCATTCCTATTGGGGATAGCCGCTCAAACCTCAAGAACTACTAATCAGATGACCAACAACTTCATCAGCCCCACCAGGGAAAGTAGCCACTACTGGCATCGGATCATAAATTGCTGAGTCATTGGCCCTTACATGTAACTAAGTTGGGTCTGAGGTCCCAGGCTTAGCTAGCAGGCTCTGGTTAGGGTAGGTGATAGAGTTGCTTCAGAAGACATTAGGAGGTTTGCTCTGTGTCCAAAGACTTCCTGAAGAAGAACCTCCACGAACTCCATCCCTCTCCCACCACTGGAGCCAACTGTGAGGCTGCTAGGGTTTATCTGGTAGCTCTGTCACACAGCAGAGCTGTCTGAAATCTCATTTAAGTCAGACCAGGTAAAGATGGCAGATTTCCACTCTTGGAAGACATTAGTGCCACGATGGATTTTTACAACCTTCTATAGTTTTACATGATACAATTTTTTTTTTGATTCCCCACTTCTTTTGAATTCAAATTTCAACAACTGGCACAATGGAACTCAAACGCATGTTCCTGGAATATTAGCCAACACCTAGGATATGTAGAGCAGTGGTATTGCCACTACACCATGCCATCACTTGGCTTACAATGAAATGATCATAGGTTTGGTGGAAGCTCTTCTTCAGCAAGTCTTTGCATCCAGAGAGGACCTCCTGCTGGCAGTTGTAGCTCCTGAAGCAACTCTGTCTTGTGATCCATAAAATATTTATTCATAAGTCTCAAACATTAAAAGAAAATACCAAATGATAAGAAAGAATTGTTTGATGAAACTTTAATGTGATTAGAATTTTAATTCCTACTTTCCAAAGATGTTTTAAATCCTGATTTTACGAAAAATATGTCTGTCAAATAATTGAAATCCAAAACCCTTAATAACCAGCGATGCAAAATTTGATGACAACAGTGGGCTGTGCACTCTGAACATTTACTGAGGATAGTCCAATTCATTTCATACAGACCTTCATCAAGCATTGGATTGCCCTTTGTTTCCTTGTATTGACCTTGGTCCCTGAAACTATAAGGTTGAACTGTGGCAGTGACCCTGATGGAAGAAGAAGAAAGCAGGAGAGGTACTGATAAGGGAGTCATTAGTTAGGGGGATATTTCTTGGCCACAGATATGACTCCAGGATGATGTGCTACCTCTGTTGTGCTGGGGTCAGGACTGTCACTGAGGAGCTGCAGGGCATCTTGAAGGGAAAGAGTGACAAGTACACATTGGTGCCAATGAGACAGATAGTATGAGGAATGAGGTCTTGCATCAAGCGCTTAGGGAGCTAGGCAATAGACTACATGCAGGTGTTAAAGATTCCCCAAGGTGCCACATGCTAGTCAGTACAGAAAAGGAAGAATAGAGTCACGAGAATCTGTGATTCAAGAGTTGGTGCAGGAGGAAGGCGTTTAGATTCTTGGATCACTGGGATCATTTCTAGGGTAGCTGGAACCTGTACAATTGGGACAGTCTGCATCTTAACCAATTTCCTTATGGCTGGGTTGGCTCATGCCATTGTGAGGAATTTAAACTAGTCGGTCAGGGGGAGGGGACACACAGTGTTAGTACAATAGGGCATGCTTTAGTAAAGGAACCAAGGCAGAAGGAGTTCAGCCATATTGAGTTTCAAAGGAGTAAGGCAAAGCTGGATGGCTTCTACTTTAATGCTTAGAGTATCAAAGGTAAGACTGATGAGTTAAAGGCCTGGATTGATATGTAGAATTGTGATATTGTTGCCATCACAGAGATGTGGTTGAGGGAGGAGTAAAACTGACAACGCAGCATTCCAGGGTACATAATCTTCAGGCAGGACAAGGCAGGGTGTAATAGAGATGTCTAGTGATCATAACATTAGGCCATTGCCTTTCCTGCTGTGCAGCAGAACATTGGAGGGGAAGGGGAGGCAGGGCTTTCTAAATGGATTTATAGACAATACAGGCCTAACATGTTCCCTTTAGAGTGAAATGAAAGAGCAACAAGCTTAAAGAACCCTGAATGTCTAAGAGTATTCAGGTCTAGGTAAGAAGGAAATGAAATATTTTTAACTAGTACAAAGACTGCAAATTAGTGGAGGCCCTGATGGAGTATAGCAAGTGCAGGTGTACTTAAGAAAGCAATTAGGAGAGCAATGGGGGAATGAAAAGAGAAACACAAGTGGGTCAGATTAGGAAGATTCTGAAGACGTTCTATAAATACATCAAGTGAAAGAGGATAACTAGGGAAAGAGAAGGGGCCATTAGAGACCAAGGTGGAAATCTGTCTGTGGAGCTGGAGGACTTTGATAGCCTGCTAAATAAATGCTACACATCTTTCTTCACTTTGGAGAAGGAGGATGTAGGTATGGGATTCATGAAGTGGGACTGTGAGATTCTGTGAGCACTTTGTCGCAGGGAGTAAGGAGCTATTGGAGGTTTTGATGGGATTAAAAGTGGTCAAGTCGCCAGGTCCGGATGAGTTGTATCCCAGGCTGCTGTTGGAGATGAGGGAGGAAATGACAGTGTATCTAACCAAAATTTTTAATTCCTCTCTGACCACAGGGGAGAGATCAGAGGACAAGAGGGTAATTAATGTGGCTCCAATTTTCAAGAAGACTGATAGGGGTCAACCAGGGAATTATGCAATATTGAGTCTAACATCAATGGTAGGGAAACTATTGGCAAAGAAGTTCTGAAGGGAGACTTAATCTCCATTTGGGAGTCTAGATTTGATCAGAGATCGTCAGCATGGCTTTGCCAGAGGGAGATCATGTCTAACAAATTTGATTCAATTTTTCTAGGAGGTGACCAGGTGTATAGATGAGGGTAGTGCAGTTGATTTGGTTTATATGAATTTTAGCACGGCATTTGACAAGGTCTCATATGGGAGACTGACAGAAAAGCCTCTTGGAATCCAAAGTAATTTGGCAAAATTGGCTTAGTGACTGGAGATAGACGGTGATGGTAGAAGATCACTTGTGTGACTGGAGGATATCCGGTGTCAAGTGGCATACCACAGAGATCAGTGCTAAGTCCCTTATTGTTCTTGATATATAGGGATATAGAAGAAAGTGTTGAAGGAGATGATAAGTAAGTTTGCAGGTGACATAAAAATTGGCCAGGTAATTGACTGTGAGGAAGAAGATCTTAGATTACAGGAGAATATACTGTAGATGGAGTGGTCAGATGGGAAGATCAGCAGGAGACGGAATTTAACACTGATAAGTGTGAAGTATAGTACTATGGAAGAAGTAACAAGACAAGGAAGTACTCAATCATTGGCAGGACACTAGGAAGCTCAGAGGAACAAGTGGAATCTTGGGTGCTTGATCACAGATCCACGAAGGCGATAGGTTAAGTTAAAAGAGTGGCTATGAAGGTATAGACGGCACTTGCTTTTATCAGTCAAGGCATACATTATGAGAATAGGAAGGTTGTGTTCTGGCTGTAGAGAACTTTGTTTAGGCCACAACTGGAGTAAATGTGCAGTTCTGGTGACCATACTATAGTAAGGATGTGATTGCACTGGAGCTGCTGAGGAGGAGACTCAACAGGTTGCTGCCTGGGTCAGAACAATTTAACCATGAAGAGAGTCTGGATAAGCTTGTGTTGTTTGTTCCATACTGGAGAAGGCTGAGGGAGCCTGATTGAGGTGTGCAAAATTATGAGGAGCACATGCAGGATGGATAGAAAGCAGCTGTTTCCCTTAGTTAAAGGGTCAGTAACAAGGGGGCACAATTTTATAGTGAAAGGCATGAAGCTTAGAGGGAATTTGAGGAGAAACCTTTTGACCCAGAGGGTGGTAGAAACATGGAATGTACGGCCTGGGAGGGTAGCTGGGTTGGGAAACCTCATAGGTTTAAAAAGTACTCAGATGAACACTTGAAATGTCGTAACATTAAGGATATGGGCCAAATGCTGTGAAGTGGGAGAGTGTAGAATTACAGTAGTTTTTACTTTTTCATATTCAGTGGATCATACTGCCTCTTCTGTATTGTTTAGTTCTATGATATTGCATTGCCAGTTATGCCATTCATAATAAAAAAGACTCCTAAAATTGAATTTAGCTATGCTTCTGGTCAGAATTACAGATTTATTATAATGCAGGAGACCAATCAACTCATCAATGTCTGCTCCAGCTCTATTATCTTGTGCCTTTCCCCCATTTCTCTGCACATCAATAATATCTAAATCACCATCCATGCACTCTTGAATGGCTCAGTTGAACCTGTCACCATTGATTTCTAGGCAGTGCTCTGAAATCATGTTGAACATGAAGATGGCATCACATCTTTTCGTAATTTTACTTTCTGTTTTATTGTGTCAAAATCAAGTAGCAATGAAGACTTTGTTTTAAAAAAATTGCATGTGAAGGCTGAATAAACAGATGAGGTAGAAAGAAATACAGGGAATGTTGACAGGATTAGTTGAAGTAGGGAATGGAGGAAGCACATTTGCAATATAACACTGGACCTGTTGCATCAAATGGACAGTTTTTGTGCTGTGGCTGTAATGCTATATGATATTCAATGTTTTTCTTTCTCTAAAGTCCTTATTGTGAAACTGAATAGGTTGCAAACTACGTTGTCTCATTGAATTTTTTTTTGTTGATTTGCAGTTGGGATGTGTGTGAACATTTTCCGGTTGAATTAATTAAACCCTGATATCCCATTCTGTCTCCTCCTGTAAGAAAATGCTGTCAATTCTCTATTTTGAACCTCTGCAGGCAGTCAATTCCACAGGGAATTAAATGAAGTAAAATTACTGTAATCTTAGATGGAGTAACTCCACCATTATCTTGTTTCCCCTTCAGACAATTCATCATACTGGTACAGGGTAAAGGACGTTTCAAATTGAAGCTATTTTGCTATAATGGCCTATCCATATGTAAACACTCCATGCTGACTGTTCCCTGCAAACATTTGATACGGGCAGAGTAAAAATATTGCTGTAAAGTCTGTGGCATATGTAAACATCTTTAATTCACTACAGATGCATGGCTTCTCAAGGCAATCTTTGACTGTTCTGAATGGTCAGCTCAAATCAACCAACTAATAACTTGTTTATGCTGAGGCCCAGCACCTTAATCTTGGCTCAACCATTGAATCTATAATGTTTAATGCTTTCTACTCAATGCTGTACCTCCATCAGGTTTTTTTTTGTAGATGTACATCATGCTCCAATTTACAATTGTCAGGCACCAAATACACATACATGCAAATATTTTATATCATACATTTTAAATGTATATACACTTGCTGTAATGCTGCTGATGCAACAGCAAGTCTATTAAGTATTATGTTTAAGTTACTTTCCAATCAGCCCTAGTAGGAAACCTTTGCCATCATTGGGTTGATATTACACAATCTGGAAAGTTTTGTTGGTAAAACAAACCAATTTTTAATGAACATTAATGTCTGTGAGTGCTTGATTGTAAACAGTGAAATCCTGTCGAACATTTCAAGGCAACTAAATCACAGGTGTTTCCATATCTCTCCATCATCCTGGTAAAAACAGTTGCAGAATTTGTGAAGGAAAGCTAAAAATATTGTTCAACAGGGTCCTTGTACAATGGTTATCTTGTTTTCTCACACTCCCAGTTTTACATGCTCACAGTTGACAAAATAACCTCCAAAATTCCTTGAAACCTATGTAGATTTAGGGAGCATCATTGCAGACTAAGGGGACTCTTACTTAAAACTTAGATCCAAAGGAATTTCTTCTCTCACAAAGTAATGAATTTCTGGGATTCTCTAACCAGAGAGGTGTACAGCATGGAAATGGACACTTCAGTTCAACGAGTCCATGCCTACCAGATATCCTAAATAAACCTAGTCCCATTTTCCAGCATTTGTTCCATATACCTCTAAACTCTTACTGTTCATACACCCATCAGATGACTTTTAAATGGTACAATTATACCAACCTCTACCACTTCCTCTGGCAATTCATTCCATACATGCACCACTCTCTAAGTTGCCTCTTAGGTCTCTTTTAAATCTTTCCCCTCTCACTTAAACCTCTGCTGTCTAGTTTTGAACTCCCCCAGCCTTGGAAAAAGACCTGTGCTTTATTGAGGCACTATCTCTGAAATTTATAAAGATGCGATGATAAATTTTTTAAGTAAAGGAGTTGGGGGTCATTAGGAGCTGGCTGAAGGTGGCATTAAGGCCTGGGGCAGACCAGCCATGATCTCATAGAAAAAAATGAGCAGGCGTGAAGAGTTGAATAGCCTACATGTGTTCCCATTTCTTATATGCTTTCAAATTAGTGAAATTGATGATGTTGATGAGTTACTCTATTTTCTAATGTATGCTGCATGACAAAATGTTGGATTGGCTTTACAGGATGTATGTAGTCATTGTTTAACTTTAAATACACAAACATGCCAGCGTTTATTGCAATAACTTCAGGATATTGACTGAAATCTTTGGAATACTGCTTGTTACGAAGGAAAAACCATGCATAAAAAATAAACCAACAGGAAACAATGCAATGCTTTTTTTCTGGTTCAAAATGGTTTTAATCAATAAAGAGAACTAGCATTCTCAGTTCAGTTCATTTAATTTTGAAATCCAAACAACGTGTCTATTAATAATCCAGCAAACAGTTGTGTATCATACGCCATATGGGAATGAATGGTGTCAGTACAGAACATTCACTCCAAAGAAATTGAATAAACTTGATATCAACCAATGATGCAATGTTCCATCTGTGCTTGGGTGTCTTATGTCACAGTGATGGTGTTCATCTGGCCCAAGAGTCTCCAATATCAAATTCTGGGACAGCTTCAAGTCCCACCTCAGGATTTGATGACCACAGAAGGTGTGTCATAATATGAATAAACAGTTTGATGTTCATTCTGTAAATGCTTCTGATATAATAGGTGGAGAGTTTTCTGGTCAGCCAGAACTGGATGTTATCCCCATGATAAAAGCCTCTGAACACAAGTTCTTGTGCTGAGCAAGGGTCGGTCTTGAGCTAAGGGATTACCACACACACACAGACACACAATCATGCACACACACACGTGCACATTCACACACTCACACACACATATTCACTCGTTCTCACACACACAGACTCTCACATTCTCTCTCTCACAAACACACATACACATTCCGTCTGCACCAACAAACCTATTACTGTAATCTCGAGCAACAAGTTGATTCATTTATTCAAAACCTTCAAGGAATTTTGAAGTTTTTGTTTGCATAAAATATTACAGCCAATCATTAGCACTTTCCAAAAAGACAGACACTTCCCAGTCATCTGCAATGGGAATATTGATCACTTTTACTGGCAATGTGGACAAGATGCTCGAGGGTTTCCTAGTTTACACAGGGAAATTGATTTTAGTCACTTTATTATTGGAGTGCGATTTTTAAAAATGGAAACTAACAGAAAAGAGCCTATCAAAATTCAAATGATCTTGCCCAGCGCAATGATTTTGTTTTGAAGTCTGTACAGAATTTTAGCCCTGTGGCTGGGCCACGCTGAGAGAGTACTGAGTCTGATTTGAGGAAGGGGAATGGGCTTTGGGCTGAACTTTCTTCTGAAATCACCAAATGCCAATTTTCGGGATTTTCACAGAGGGTGTTTTCTTCATGAACCGTAGTGAGTACTCATGCTTTTCTCTGCAGCTTGCTTCATTAGCTATGCAGCATGCCTCTATGGTATCCTGTTTGTGCTATCTGACACTCAGCAACAGGGCAAGTATTTGCCATTGCTGGGATCCTCCCAGTGCTGCCATATTTTAAAGTCCAAATATGCACCAGGTCATGTGCTGCCAGTCAGAAGCTGTCCTTCCCTGTGAGAAGGCGCTTCTGAAGGCACATCGGTGGCATTGCTGAATCTTTGTTGCAACTGCAAATGCACATTCACATATGTACAGTCACTTTGCATTGTCACCTGCTTGATGAATAGTTGTTGCAACTATAGCTACAAGAATCAAGCAAATATTTTACCTGTCCTTAGTGTCATGCCAGCTTTCAGCCCTGTCTAAGGTGGTGATATCTGGGCGATGCCAGCTATATTGGCAAAACCTATTTCCTGAGCTGTTGCATTTACCTTGTTACAGGGACATGAGATAAAGTGGTGCGATTTGTTACAAACTATTGGTCAAGGCTGTTGGGATCCCACATATGTTCCCAGTGGATCCTTAAAAATAGCCAGTTGCATCATGGTCTAGCATGGCTGTCACCTTTATAGCCACGCGGATAGGATGGCCACCCATTTCATCAGGTCACAGGACCCATTCCAGCAGTTGATGCTGTTCTGTGATGGTATTGTGGGACATATGGCAGCTAACCTGAAGGATTCTATAACTTACATATATGATATGTTCCATCTTGGCATCCCAGGAACCCATTACTGCTCTCCTCCTCTCCCCTCCAGTACGATCATTAGCCTTGGAATGCAATGCTATCTTGTACGAGAGAAGGCTTACTGATTCAATAAGCCGTGGGCGGCAAGGTGGCATAGTGGCACAGTGGTTAGCACTGCTGCCTCACAGCGCCAGAGACCCGGGTTCAATTCCCGCCTCAGGCGACTGACTGTGTGGAGTTTGCATGTTCTCCCCGTGTCTGCGTGGGTTTCCTCCGGGTGCTCCGGTTTCCTCCCACAGTCCAAAGATGTGCAGGTCAGGTGAATTGGCCATGCTAAATTACCCGTAGTGTTAGGTAAGGGGTAAATGTAGGGGTATGGGTGGGTTACACTTCGGCGGGACGGTGTGGACTTGTTGGGCCGAAGGGCCCGTTTCCACACTGTAATGTAATATAATCTAATCCTTAGTCATTGGGAACACTACACCTCTCTCACCTGGAGGAAATGGTATTAAGGAAGACAGACTGGGTCTCCTCTACCTCCTGCGAACCCTGTGACATCTTCATGTAAAGGCTGATCTACAGCCACTGAAGGTTGCTGCTGGTCCTGAGCTTGCTGACCCATGTATTCTTCTTTACCCTCTCTGCAACATGGTAACACAGTGACCATGACTCCTGCTGTGGCTGGGTCCGTTGGTCACATCCATTGTGTGGGGAATATCAGAAATAGAATTGACTGAGGGAACTAAATGTAATATCTCCAACTTTGTAGATGATTCAGAGCTGGGCTTTGAGCTGTGAGAAGGATGCAGAGACACTTCAATGTGATTTGGACCAGGTGAGTGAGTGGGCAAACCCATGGCAGATGAATTATAATGTGGATAAATGTGAGGGTATCCACTTTGGTAGCAAAACCAGTGAAGCATTTTATCTGACTGGTGATAGATTGGGAAAGGAGGAGATATAATGAGACTTGGTGCTCTTGTACGCCAGTAAGTGTGCAGATGCAGCAGCAGTGAAGAAGGCAAATGGTATGTTGGCCTTCAAAGTGAGAGAATTTGAATAAAGGAACAAGAATATATTGCTGCAATTGGCCAAGATTTTAGTGAGATGACACCTGGAGTACTATGTGCAGTTCTGGTCTCCTGATCTGAGGAAGAACATTTAGGCCATGGAAGAAATGCAACAAAAGTTTACCCGACTAGTTCTTGGGATAGTCAGACTGATATATTAAGAGATACTAAATTGACTAGGTTTATATTCACTGAAGAGTGAGTTATAAAAAGCTATAAAATTCTAACAGGACTAGGCAGGGCATACACAACTAATATGTTATTGATGACTGAGGAGAGCAAAACCAGAGGTCACAGTCTAAGGATATGAGGAAAAATTCCTTCATTCAAAGAGTGGTGACCTTATGGAATTCTCTGTCACAGAAAGCAGTCAAGGCCAAACAATCAATGTTTCACGACCTGGATGAGGGCGTAGAAGGGTGGGTTAGTAAATTTGCAGATGACACTAAGGTCGGTGGAGTTGTGGATAGTGACGAAGGATGTTGTAGGTTACAGAGAGACATAGATAAGCTGCAGAGCTGGGCTGAGTGGTGGCAAATGGAGTTTAATGCGGACAAGTGTGAGGTGATTCACTTTGGTCGGAGTAACCAGAATGCAAAGTACTGGGCTAATGGTAAACATATAATATAATCAGAGGGTTTAGATAGGGTGGACAGGGGCAGCCTTCTTCCAAGAATGGTGACGGCGACCACGAGGGGGCATAGCTTTAAATTGAAGGGTGATAGATATAGGACAGATGTCAGAGGTAGTTTCTTTACTCAGAGAGTAGTAAGGGTATGGAATGCTTTGCCTGCAACGGTAGTAGATTCGCCAACTTTAAGTACATTTAAGTCGTCATTGGACAAGCATATGGATGTACATGGAATAGTGTAGGTTAGATGGGCTTCAGATTGGTATGACAGGTCATCGCAACATCGAGGGCCGAAGGGCCTGTACTGTGCTGCAATGTTCTATGTTCTATGTTCTGTAAGGAGTTAGACATAATTCTTAGGGCTGTAGGGATCGAAAGGTACGTGGAGAAAGTAGCAATAATTTACTGAAATGGTGATTATTACATTGAATGGTGGAGTGAGCTCAATGGGCTGAAATGCATACTCCTGCTCCTATTTTCTATGTTTCTATGTTTTTACTGCAGATTCTTAGTCATATGAGCAGTAAGCATTCACATCAACTATAAATGATGGTTGAGCATAGTGATACAGTGCTACTTGGAGGCCTCCAACAAGAAGGGCCACATAGAACTTTGGCATAGGAACTTTATCCCAAAAAATGCAGCACAAGTCATGCCATGCAAGTACAGTAGGAGATTGGAAGTGATATTTGCTTATTGATATCTTGTCCCCTTACCTCAACTCATTAACATCACCCAAGAAAGGTAACATTGCACATAAGAGAAGGTTGGTGAATGCTTACACTTCAAATTGACAGAATACCAACTCCATGTCCTTGAATATTCTGTGAGAGCTTTGATTGTCTTTGTGAGTAGTGAGCCACAGGTGCCACTTTTCAGATCACCTCTGATTATTTCTGCTTCACAGAGATGACTCTTGTTTCACACAATTGGACATGGCATAGATTTTACATGCAGTGCGTTATGATTACTGATGTCTTCACCCTGTGCTGTGCTAAATGCCCGATTAACGCGATTCTCCCTTGAGAGAGTCTTCTGTCATTCACAAGTAGGGGTCATGTATTCAGACAGTTAAAAAACATTAAATCTGTCCACTCCGAGTGTACTCACGCCATTTTCAATTTCCATTGCTTATTTATGATTCAGATAAGAATGGAAGGCAACATCGGTGATGTTTGGTGTAATGAGTTACTGGCTCAGCCTCATAAACAAGGGGCCCTCCTAACCTCTAATGTTCCTTTCTTCCTTCCACTCCCTGTTGAGTTTATAAATAAATCTTCTGCACCTTCCCATACACCTCTTTCAATTGATTCTTTGTCTCCCAACACTACCTGTTCTGGAGATTAATCACCGTGTTACAATGTCCCTCCATTCCCCCAGCAAGTCCAGAATGGTTGTAACTGTCAATACCAGCTCTCCCATAACTTCCCATGTTGTCCAATGCACAATTATCTCCCTACCTTACCTGCTGCGTTGCTGCCCCTCTTTCCAATTATTGTATTCTCAGCACTATGCTTGCAAACCCCACAATTAACTTAATTAACTTCATGACCATAGCAGTGGTCCCTACCTAAACCCCCCACCCCCCTTGACTTTCATTGGCTATCTCCCTTGACCTGACTGTAGACTACTTGCCTTAGACTTGGAAACTTGGCCATTTGGTTGAAGCACATGCAGTGTACTTGCTGTGTAAGCTTCTGGCACATGGTGCAGTTTTACCATTAATGTAAGGTTGAGCTGGACAGCAATATGTTCACCCCCTCGATTGATCACCCCTGAAAGCCATGACAAGCTGCCTGGCTTTACGTCTGTGCTAAAATGCAAATAAAGACAGAAGTACTGTAAGCCTTTAAATTCTGAATAAAGTGGAAAGTGTGAAAAAAAAGGCAAGGCAAAGCAGAGATGCCATGAGCATCCAAGTAACTGCAAAGTGAGCGAACACTGAGAGAACAAGCAAGGAACCTTGAAGTGCAATCTGATACAGTGTATGAGATGAGAGCTTGTCCCTGGAGGCTAAATGTCCTGGCAGCAGTACAATGAAAAGTGCAGCATTGAAATGGAGAACCATATTGTGAGTGGATCAGAGATGTGACAAGGCTGGTACATATCCATTGCCAAACCTCATGAATTGGGGTGGTGCGGGTGGTCACTGCCCATGTTGGCACCTGATGTCTTAGATGGCAGTGCGGAGGAGCAAGCTGAAGTCATAGGTTCCACTCTGACTTTCATGTTGGGAACAGTCCCTGTCTGGTTTCTCTCTGGTGCATGAGAGAAGAAAAAAAACTATATCAATGAGGTGAGATTGGATGCTAATGGCATTGTCAATCGGTCTCTTGCCATTCTTATCTCATCGTTCAAACTTGGTTAAAAGCAAGGACTTTGGACTTGATACAAGTCACATGGATGAGGCAGCAATGCTAGTTACCTGCCTTGAAAATACAGTAGTAAGAAACAATTCGGCTGACACAAAGAGATCATGTGAAAGCTTTGAACCAGTTGCAAGACATCTATGCATCTAAGACAATAAACCACTCTATCGTATAATTGGGAGTATGTCACTCAATGAGTTATTCTAATTTTGAATTCACCTAAGAACAAATCTCTTAGAAAGCTGTTGACAAGAGGCCTTGCAGCATATAGAGAAAAATTTGTTTCATGTCACCCAAAACATCAAATCATTTAAGCAACCACAGGCCTCCCACAAAAACTACAGGCAATTATGCATTGTATAATTTCATTGCATTTTTCCTTAATCTTTGTGTGTGAGTTGAAGGAGTGAAATGTTACCAATATTTTATTACATCCAGAACAAGAGTACAATAACAAATAATGGAGAAAGTGAGGACTGCAGATGCTGGAGATCAGAGCTGAAAAATGTGTTTCTGGAAAAGCGCAGCATGTCAGGCAGTATCCAAGGAGCAGGAGAATTGACGTTTCAGGCATAAGATTCCTGAAGAAACTTCGATTCTCCTGCTCCTTGGATGCTGCCTGACCTGCTGCACTTTTCCAGCAACACATTTTTCAGCAATAACAAATAATTTAAATTCACAAAAATTACTGCTGGATATATTTATATTAGAACAATAACTCTAAGGGTAAAATTAAACACAGCCTTTTACATGTAAATCTCATGAGCAATAAAAAGGAACACAAATTTTATCCGTAACAACATTCGTCATTGCTACTTTGATTATGGAGAAAGAGAAATCTTTATTTGAGCAACATAATTCTTAAACTCCATTTGGAATTCTACTATCATCTTTGGAGAAGCACACAACCTGGTCCAGCTTTCACAGATGAAACGATATGGGCTGGTGCTCTGATGCTGTTGCTATGTCAACAGCTACGGTTGCTCAAAACTATTCTTTTAATTTCACTGATGCTTCAAAACAGATAAGAGCCTTCAAGAAACAGGTCTCAGAGAGCAGTGCCAGACTCGGCATGGCACCAATACATTCTCTGTGGGAAAGAAATGTTAATGAAATATGCACTTATGAGTAATGCATTTAAGTAAAGCAGACTGTGCCACATTTGTTCTCCTTTCAATTAGCTCTTGAAACTATGAAAAACTAATTAATTTACAGAAGGTTGCTGTGTCAAAAGAAAAGATAAATTGAAACTTAATTTACTGTGATAATGACGGCTCTAAAATTCACTTGCCTGCATGTAAAATAGTTAAGTGTGACCCACAACAGAGCAAATCTTCTGTTAGTTGTACAATATTAGAAGGGGTTATATGGAACTCTTGTCTAATCATGTGTCATTACAGATATATAACAGTTATTGTGTGCGTTTTCTAGCATGTATGGCTTAGGATTTCACCTAAATAGCATAAATATGTTATTCCAAGATCTATTTATTTCATAACGTACAAATAATAGTTGGTAATTTAGCAACCCCAGATCTGTTCCACCAGCCAGTGAGTTTGTGGCTGATTTTTATCTTAGCCCTGTTTATAGATTATTGTTCCATAACCCTTCCTAATCTTACCTTACAAAAAAAAGTCAAAATGTTTCTACAATTGCCATTAATTTCTGGGAGAGAAAACTCTGGATTTCCACTAAATTCTGTTTGCCACTGGATACTTTTGTCCCTCTTTATTCTTTTCCCTATTAAGATACCTTTTCAGAATATTTCTGTGATATGACCAACTCTTCTTCTGAAGGTTAGGAGTATCCATGAGTCACTTTATTACCCCTCCTAACCACTTTGTATGAACTGCTGAATTTTGCTTCCAGAGGTTCACCTTGCAAAGATAATAATAACCAATACTTCATATTCCAGAGGCAGAAATCCCATTTACCCCAGAACTGTTGACCAGTTAGAAACTAGCAACTCTCCAGTGCTGTGATTGCACCAGGGAGTGATGGTTATTGCCAGTAATGCACCCACTAAAGACTCGGATCAATGAAGGACCTTGCCCATAAAGGAGTAAGGATGGGTTTGGGTTGAGGGATTGCTATCCAGGGGCAAGGAGGGTTGAAAGAAAAAAACTATGGGTAGAATTTCTGCATGTCCTCTTTCCTGTTGCTGCACACCTTAATCAGGCATTCTTTGTCTTGTAAATGCGATTCAACCTCCCACCTCCTGCACCCAATCCACTCTTGGAAGCCTGTTCTCTTTTCTAATGCCACTAGTTGAGTATCAGCCATAGCAGGATAATGTCCATAATAGGCTTGATTAGCATCTGTATGGAAAGGCCATCCACAAGATTTCCCATGTCTGGCTTGATTGAATGGACAGAGGAAGACAGTGGGGTCCTTATTTACACCATCCCATCTGATTAAATGCCAGCTCACCATGAAACCTACTGCTGGAGTTTGGCAGGAGATGGGGGTGCATTAAATCTGCCTGAGAAGTGAGAAGAACTGCTAACATTTCCTTTTCCTATAAGACAAATCCAAGCCACACTTTATTGTGGTATAAGATTCAAATAGAAGATTTGCTACCATCATCCTCTTCGCTGACCGGAGTTCACATGGCTAGCTTGTTCTAGCGTGGTACAGGAAAATCATTTCGCAATCTAATAAGAAAACACTCTTTTCTTAAACAAGATAAAATGCATTAAATTTAAAATTTATCGTATGATTACAACTAGGCACAAGTTACATTGGTATGATAGACATTGTTACTCAAACTATGAGAGACACTTTGATGTTTGATCTTACTTCTTTGAGACCCAACTGGTATTGATGTGACATCATCATTTTGAGCAATGCTTAACGTAATTCTCAGCATTAGCCCTTTCAGATCCTTGCACCCTACAGAGGAGAACTGCACCAATGGAACTGTGATCTACTGACTCCCTACAGATTATGAGGAGATTAGTCCATGAAATCTCCTTAACGTTTATGGCTGAGTTTTACACCAATCAAATGAGTCATGAAAGGGCCACCACGAGATTTAATGGATGTGAATCCATGTATTCTTCTCAATGGTTGAAATCCAAAATCCAATAAACAATAAAACTGAAGAAGTTAGAAGATAAATAATTTTGGCTGTGCTTGTTATTGTTGCTTTTCTCCTGGTCTATCAACAGACAATATTGTTCAAATTAGGAAAAACTAAATGCCAGACCATTTTATGTACATTCCTTGGAAACCTGGTACCATTGTACTAAATTCCCATTTTATGATATAAAAGACTGGATCATTTATTGTTTGAAGACAGATATCAGACTTAATCCAAATAATTCAATGGTTTATTGACGACCTGAATCCCACAGCACTGCCAGTGACAACATAGATGAATGGTCCATTGTTCTCTAATAAGTAGTTTTCTTCAGAAGTAGAACTTTTATAAGATTATGAAACATTTTGTGTTTGGAAAATCAGTCAAGTTGACATTTACAGCTGAGACTGACAGCTATAATGTCCCAAGTCCTACCTCATTCCCACAATTCATGTGTTTCCTTGAATCAACAGCATATAAACACAAAGACAGAAGTGAAGTTTATGTGAAAAAAATTTCAATTTTCCTATACATATATTTTAATGCCATTAGTAACACTTCAATTTCACCATGTTCTATTTTAAAGTCAACTAAAGCCTATCAGGAACTTTAAGTTATTTAATTCTTTTCTGCAGTTTTCAAGAATTACAGGGTATGATTTCAGTTTTAGACCTCTATCATTCTGGATGTAAGTTTCTGCTGATCTGGAATGTTCATTTTCAGATATTTCATCACCATACTAGGTAACATAATCAGTGAGCCTCCGGTGAAGCATTGGTGTTATGGTCCACTTTATGTGTTTAAGTTTCCTTGGGTTGGTGATGCAATTTCCTGTGTTGGTGATGTCATTTCCTGTTTTTTCTCTCAGCGGGTGACAGGTTAAAAACAGGAAATGACATTACCAACACAGGAAATGACAACACCAACCCAAGGAAACCTAAACACATAAATAGAAAGTGGGCAATAACACTAGCACTTCACTGGAGGCTCACTGATGATGTTACCTAGTATGGTGATGAAATGTCTGAAAACAAAACTTCCAGCTCAGCGAGCAAACTTACATCCAGAACCTCAACCTGAGCTACAAATCTTCTCCAAACTCACTAACCTCTATCATTGTTCAAGGATTTAATCTGATGTCTTGATAGATTTTATTTCCTTTATTGTAGGATAGAAAAGTGTAAAACATGACCAGTTATTCATCCAAAGGATGTAAATGTGACTGACAAGGCCAATGTTTATCTCATAGAAGTAGTTGTTCTTGAGAAAGTGATGTTGAGTCTCTTGGCTTACTGCAGTGAATGAATTACCAAGGTACTGTCAGTTAAGAGTCTCCAGGATTGTGACTCATTGACTCAATAACAATGAAGGAACAGTGAGTTGTTTGAACGTCAGGATAATGTTTGATTTAGAGAGGACCTTGGAGCTAGTGGTGCTCCAATGTATGTGCTACAATTAAGTAGTTTTTGTTTGAATGAGGTTGGCAGCCTTTGGTGTAACGTATAATCTGATAGTGTTCTTATTATTAACTTATCTGCAGCCAAGCCTGCTCCAAAGTAAATCAAGTTGACTTCTATGCGGAATCCTATCTATAAAGGAAAAATAACATAAAAAGGAGTCTGAGTCAAAACTTCACAGTTTTCACGGGAGTCCAAGCTTTTGTGTTTCCATCCCAACTACATTATGAATCCATTATGGTTTCATATTAATTAATTAGTACCCCAGAGAATTGTTGATAATTGATCAGCTATCCTGACTAATGAAAAGGTTCTCAAGAGTTACCCAAATCACTGAAGACTGGGATTTTCCTCACTCAGCCCAATATAGGCTCTGCAGTCAATGTCCTAATACGATGGATTGTTATTTGTATGCTATTTTTGCTTATTTATAGGTGGGTGGGGGTATGGAAAAGGATTCACTTGTGCCAAAATAAATAAGACAGAAATCAAAGTTTTTTCATATTTCATCAGCACATATTTAGAAATGAAAAGTGGCCCTTCAGAAATTTGGTGGACAAGCAGGAGGCTGAAAGAACACAACCAGCCAGGCAGCAGCAGGGGGGTGGAGAAGTCCTGAAAAAGGGTTACACCTGAAATGCCAACTTCTCCAACTCCTGACGCTGCCTGGCTTGTTGTGTTCTTTCAGCCTCCTGCTTGTCTACCCTGGATTCCAGCAACTGCAGGTTTTTTTTTTGTCTTTTCAGAACTTTGGGCTACGTTTTGCCTTGAAACTGATAACATTGCAGAAAGAACCCTTCAATTCAAAGTATGATAAAGAAAAATAGATCCATAAGTGTCACAAAATGGATATGAGTTGAACTTACACTTGTAAAATAGGATTTTCAATGGGAGTGATCAATCCCACGACACAGGTGCCTTGGCAGCACTGCGACAATACATTGATCTATTTTGGATATCTTGAAGGCAATCTGAATAGTCCTGTTATCAGGGTCAAAGATAGCAGCAAACATAAAATTTGTTGCAATTTTTCTGATATTATAGAGTCATCCATATCTGATGTCCTTTATTTGTATTAGTACTTTACTTACAGCATTTCCTTCAGTTGCAATGGAATGGAGTACTCCCTAATCCCCTGCAAACCATAATTACCCTGTTTAAGAATCCCCAGACAGAAACAAATCAAGTGGACATAAATAACATAATCTGAAGGCATTGTTGTAACAGCTAATAGCTCAAACCAAGGATTTAACTTGACATTTTCCTCATTTCTACAGCTCACTGTCATTGCTGGCAGCTACATTTTCTGACTGAACCATCACATAGAAATGTAGCTTTAAATGTCTGCATTGAGGTTCTATGCTGAACAGAGTTTTAAAGTGCTTGTACATGGCCTAACAAAGACACGTCTATAGATTTTGGATTAAGTCAAGTCTTTAAAAACATTTCTGGGACCCGGTAGAACTTAGAATAGTTTGTGTAAAGTGGATCAGTGTCCTGTACAAATAAATTTAAAATAATATAATAATGCCACTGTTGGGAAGACCTGTCTGGACTTTAATGTACAATGACTCTGTCTATCTGTGTATTTGTAATTGAAATGGATAACAGCTGTAATATCTCAGCTATATATATTGCACATGGTGCCTTGTTTGTGCAACACAAATGGGGAAAAGTCAAGTGCGAGTTTCAAAGAATCCCAGCATTGTAAATGTCCTGAACCAAAATATTTATAGACGCGGGGTTAATTATGACATCATCAGGTGCATCACACAGGGCAAGGAGGAAATCATTATGACATCATTGATTTAGCAACAAGCAAAGGCCCATTAAATGATATAATCTGTTTTAGGAGGCATACCAGCCATTTAGCAACATTGGCATTAGACCAATCTTTTTCATGACAAGAGTGGCATTGTCTGAACTCTTGCCATTAGACGCACAGCAGATTCCAGTTATGCTACTTGAAAAGTACTGCTCTCCAAAACTTCAATATCTCCAAGCAGTAGCTACAAAATTGTGATAGACCTGTCAACATAGGTGGCCTAAGTAATGCCAAAGTTGGCAGGTTTGGGATGTCCTGATCTTTCCCCCCTCACATGTTGCATCAATTATTTATTGAACTATGTCGCTGCACTTCAGGGTTGGGTATTAAATGTGTCAAGAGGTTTATTATTTTCATCAGCCTTGTTTGCATCTTTCATGTCTCACCCATCATTATTAAATTCTTTTCCCCATCAAAATAAATCACAACTCTGTCTTATTTCATTGCTTTTTCTTTTGTGTTCCCACATTCTTCTCAGATAGCCTTTATTTAAATAACTTGCAAGATGACCTCCGCAGAACCTCAAGAGTATAGGTTCTTGATTTGTCAAGATTCATATCCCTTGCATCTTATTTGGGAGCATTCTTTGCTGAATGCTTACTGTTTTAGACAGTAATTATTTTACTATTATGCCTGTAGCCCTTATTAGTTATTTGTCTAGAATGAGATCATGTTTATATTGTGTACTTTTTTGTCAGAAGATTTCCTTCAAGTCCTTTGTTTATTCACGTCGCACATAGTTGAATATATGGTTTAGGAGAATATTTGTGTTTCAAATTTTCTCTAGTAATTTGTGTTATTAGGTTATTCTGACATTTACCACACATGTTGTATGTTATTCAATAGATAGATCTATAATACAGTGAGAATTTGGTAGTTCAACAATGCTTTTGAAGAAGAGACTAACTTACTACATAAATGTATGAATTCTAGGTACTAACCAAAAAGGTTACCTTTGATTCCTCTACTTACAAATGCTGTAGAATTCTGCAGTTTTGGATAATCAGTGCATGTAAAGCACGGTTCTTACATCCATTTTCTGGCAAGTTGCCAAGCTTGTTCATCATTTCTTTTATCTAAAAGTGCCAGCTCACATCAAGATACCTTACTAGTTGTACTTCTCTTTGCCTACTCCCAAAGACCAATTCTTCATCTATGTCTCTAGACAGAGGAAGGTACCAACCTTGGCATTATAGCTAAGTTTGTTCTTGGTCTCATGGTCAGATATAAGTTTAGTGGGAGTGGTAAATATATGATCCAAAGCAAGAATTTGACAACTGCTCTTTGCTTTCTCACACCAGGTGATAAGCGAAGGTTTGCAGTCCGTTTTAGTTCAGCTGACAGTACAGGTCAGGAAACAACATGGACATTGCTTGATCTGTAAAACTAGTTTGATCCTGGATTCTACATTTGGTATTAGGGAGCCAGAGGCCCAGATACTAAAGATTTTTTTAAAATGGTCATGGAATTTCAATAGGGAAGTCAGGGTTTTCCTGTATGCTGTAAAGTTTAAACAACACAATAAGCTGTTGATTTGTTTTCTGCTAGTATGGTTGATGTGTTTGGCTTCCTGCCAGATGGGGAGGACTTTAGAGCAGGTCCCAGGAACAAGGGGTGAGGGTGCTTTGGTAGTCAGATGGAGAGAAGCCACAAGTGGCAGGGCAGGGTGGGTGTAGGCGAGGGTGGAGCAAACACACTAGATTTTTATTTGGGGGAGGATGGGGGGAGAAGAATGCCTGATGGCAGATAAGTAAGTCACTTGTTGGAACTGCAGTTGCTGGAAATCAAAAAAAATCAGAAATTGCTGCAAAGATCAGCAGATCTGGCAGAATCTGTGGAGAGAAAGCCATTTACGTTTCAGTTCCAGTGTCCCTTCTTCAGAAAGACCGAGTAACATGGTCATCTGGAGTCCACAGGCATTGCAGTATAGACACTAACATTTTATAGAAGTTGTCCACATCTCTCTTGATCTGCCAGGTTTACAGAGACCTGTAATTCAACTGGCCAGAGGTAAAAATGAGAGATGGATTAAATGTGCAACTCAGTCTCATAAAATTTAAATGACCAATCTATCTCTTGGCTTCCTATTCCACATTGCAGTTCCATTAAGTCTGAATGTGAGTTTAGATGGGCGAGAGTGAACTGGTCTCAGACTTGCAATGTTAGCGTGCCTACATTTCACTCAACCCTAATCCACTCATTTTTGAGAGTTAGCATTGCCCAAGATGTGTACTTTATGAAGTAATTTTACACACAGCCATCAAGTCATTGTTTTCTGAAATTTGCAACTTGGCCAGCAAGTAGGCAGAGTGAAGGAATTTGTCTCAAATTTAGTTAACATCATTAAAATAAAATTGAGAAAGATTACAGATAAAACCAAACCATGTCTTCTTATAAAATGTCCAAAAGAGAAATAAAATGAACTCACATTTATATAGCAGCTTTTATATAATGAAATATCCTGGGCCCTTTGCAGGAGCATTATTAAATAAAGTTTGAGGAGACATTGAGACATATTACCGAAAGCATAGTCAAAAAGAGAAATTTTACAGAACATCTTAAAGGGTCTAGGCAATGGGCTGGGGAGGGGGGGGGCTGAGTGTCACAACAGTACTTCAGAGTTTGGGACTTAACCAACAGAAGGTCGAGTCAGCAATGCCGGAGTATTATCATCAGCAATACTCAAGTAATCAAAATGAGCGAAGTGCAGGTATCTTGGAGGGTCACAGCATTGGAAGAAATTTCAGATATGGAAGGACCAGGCCACAAAGTAATTTGAAAACAAGGATAGAATTCTCACTGCTACCTCACAGTGCCAGGAACCCAGGTTCAATTCCAGCCTCGGATGAACGTCTGTGTGGAGTTTGCACATTCTCCCCGTGTCTGTATGGGTTTGCTCCGGTTTCCTCCCACAATCCCACAATTTGCCCATAGTGTTCAGGGATGTGTGGTTAGGCACATTAGTCAGGGGTAAATATAGGATAAAAGGATAGGGGAATGGGTCTGGTTGGGATAGTCTTCGGAGGATCGGTGTGGACTTGTTGGGCCAAATGGCCTGTTTTCACACTGTAGGGATTCTATGTCTATTCTAAATCAAGGCATTTCTTGACCTTGCTAATATACCATGATTATAGTACTATATATTATCATTTTGCATAATACAATTTCCTACCATTGCTTGAGATAAAAATGTATTTAGTTTGATGTATAAGTGTGCTGTGCCAAAATTATAACGGGCTAAAGCTAATCTGATTGTGTATTAACCCCGCAGCATACTGTTTCTTGGAGAATGTGACGTAGATTTCTTGCTATGTTCCATAAAACAAATGACCCAATCCTGGGTGTGGTTGGTAACTTCAAACGTTGTAAATTTGTGGTCACCTTAGCTTTAGAATAGTTCATAACCTTAATGATGATTGATAACTGATTGGGGATGCCTAAAGTTAGGAGGAGAAAGTAATGATTTTTAAATGGAGAGATATATAGCCTTCCATTTATTTCAACTAATCTCCAATTAATCATAATTATAGGAACAACCCTGTTTTAAATAATAGACATATCCCTGGAAACTGAAACTTAAATTAGGAACATGTATGTTGAAGCAGGTTTTCCTGTTTAAATATGAAGTAACAGGAGATGGATGTATTGCTAATCCAAGACTATCAGCCCCAGTAATTAATTTAAATTTGAAATTCACTGTATTTATTTGGTAGAAATAAATAAAATGCAATGTGTAATATGCACATTTGACTAAACTAACGCTTGCTATCAATGATTAGGGAAGGAGTTACTGAGAGATGGAAATTGGATGGTTTCCTTCTATCTCTCACATTTTGGTACCTGCACCCCAGGAACATCAGGACTTTGTGGTAATGGGTAATTGGTAGTGTCACTATCCCTAAGCCAGGAGCATCAGGCTCAAGTCCCATTGCCAGGACCTTCAAGGTAGAGGTGTTGATAACTTGGCCAAACTTGAACAGCAAACTTTGAATCCTTCCAATATGCAAGAATAGAATAGAATCCCTACAATGTGGAAACAGGCTATTTGGCCCAATAAGTCCACATCAACCTTCCAAAGAGTATCCCATCCAGACCCATTCCCCTACATTTCCCCTAACCAATGCACCCAGCCTACACATCCCTGAAACACTATGGGAAATTTAGCACGGCAATTCAACAAATCTGCAGAGCTTTGGACTGTGGGAGGAAACTGGAGCACCCAAAGGAAACCCACACAGACGCGGGAGAATATGCAAACTCCACACAGTCACCCAAGGCTGGAATCAAACCTGGGTCCATGCACTGTGAGGTAGCAGTGCTAACCTCTGAGCTACCATGCCATCCATAGTGTACGATTTGAAGAGATTCCAATACAGGAAAAGGACTAAGTCATGCAGTCTGTTGAACCTGCTCTACAATTCAGTACAATTATGGTTGATCAGCCACTTCAATGACATTTTTACCCCAAATCTATTTATGAGATTGGTATTTATATATCTGTCAGTCTCTACTTTGAACATAATCAATGACTGAGCTTCCAAAGCCCTCTGGGTTAGATGATTCCTCATTTCAGTCTTAAGTCCCTTAATTTGAAATGGTGTCCCTTTGTTCTAGATTCCCCAACCAAGCAAAGCTACCTATCTATCTGTACTCTGTCTATCCCTCAAGCGATCACTCTCATTCTTTGCAACTCCAGATAATATAGCCACAGTTGTTCCAGTCCCTGTTCAAACAATAATCCTATCATTCTGGGAACAAGTTTGCTGAATTTCTCTATGGCAACAATAGCCTTCTAAGGTGTGGTCCCAAAACTGTCCAAAGTACTCAAAGTGCATTGTAACCCTGCTTTTGTACAATTGAAGCAAGATTTCATATCACCTGTGCTCAAATTATCCTGTGATAATGCCTAACAAACCTATAGCGTTCCTAAATGCACGATGCACCTGCATGTTAGCCAAATAATAAGAACATCCAGATCCTTTTGTACATCTCCTCCTTCTAACCATTTTAATCATTTAAGAAATCGCCTGCACTCCTGTCCTTCCTATTGAAGTTTCCTAACATTTTTCACACATTATATTCCATTTGTTAAGTTTTTGCTAGCATACTAAGTTTGTCCAAATCCTCTTGCTATGCATCTTTCTCATAGCATATATTCCAATCTTGCTTTGTGTCAACCACAAATTTATAAATATTACATTTGGTCCTCAGATCTAAATCATTTATAAATACTGTGAACAGCTGTGCCTTAAGTACCAATCCTTTTAGTACTCGACTTGTCACAGTCTGCCAATACAGGAATGACTCATCTAGTTCTGCTCTGTTTTCTACCTGTTAGCCAATTTTTCATCAAAGTCAGTGCATTAATTTTTTCCAACCCATGTAGTTTAATTCTGCACATCAGCCTCCAATTAGAAGCTTTGTCAAAAACCTTTTGAAAATCTAAGTAGACATCATCTAATGATTTCCTGGATCAATTCTGTTAGTAACACCCTCAAAAAATTCCAAAGTGTTTGTCAAACATGATTTTCTATTCACAAAACTCATGCTGATTATATTAATTAGATAATTATGACCAGTGTCACTTATCATTCATAATGGATTAATTGGGAGATTATAATATCCAGGAGATTAGTATCTCCTCAGTTAAGGACAGACTCCAATCTTAAAAAGAAATTAAAATTTTTCTGATTTCAGATGTAAGGCTAACATGCCCTGTTTACTCTCTGTATACTAAAATTCTCCCAATCTTCAGGTTTATTATTACTTCTGGCAAATTTATAGGGTCTTTCTTTTAATCTTTAATTCAGATGTACAAAAGGATCTGGATGTTTTTGTTAATTGGCTAACATTCTTTGTTAGTCATGCCTGAGTTATCTTTTTGCATATTGTGCCCTGAAGAAATGTAAATTCCTAAAGGAATGAAGTTGTTGTAAACTATGGAATAAATCTTTAAAGATTAACTGTGGGCTATACATTTTCATACTTTTTTAATGCATTGTCCAAACTCACCTGTCAATTTGATCCTGATACCTTCATAATTTAATGTTTTCATGTATAACATTCTGTCTTCAGATTGTGTCAAGGTCTCCACTGATGGTAAAACTGACCCCAAGTCAGAACCCAAATTGAAACTTGACTTGATAGACCATATGTTTCACTTTTGCAGTTTGTTTACCATGGTGGTTAGGTACTGGTCTTCCTATCTATATGGCACAAAAGTTCAAATGTGTAAATATTTCATCAATAAACTGCCAAGGTAGTTTATCCTGTCATTTAGCTTAGGTCACACGCTTTCTTGGAAATGGTGCAGGATCTTATAGAAGCCTGAACAATATGGGCTATGCCAGTAAATGTGGCAGTACCACAAGAAGTCTGAAAGACAGATCTTGATGTTGGGAGCATCTTGCTGCGTGTTACAACCAAGATTCAGTCACCAAGGTGAGATTCTCTCTAAGGACCAATGCATTGCCTATTAGGAGGAGTTACTCTTTGTTGACAGCCTCATTAACTGCACATCTTACCTCATTAATATGCAACTTCCAATTTTACAGCTGATCGTGAGCAAACTAAGAGTAGAAAAGTCTTGACATGGAAGTCAGAGCATGTATTTAGCAACCTCAGCTTGTCACTTGTTTCTCAAGGATCTCCATTTGGACAGCAGACATAAGCATTTCAGGGCATGCAATATGGGCACTGGCCAGGCACACCCACATTCATGGACATTGGCAGCCAACATATGTTAGCTTCGAAGAACGCTCACGGAACATCTTCAATCCACTTCCAGTCCATTTCTGCACTTCAATTCTGCACCAGAGGTCACAACAGCAACTACAGTTGTAATGCTTCAGCAAGGACACTGTGTGCTCAGGGACACAAACTCAGCTTATGGTCTGCATCAGAAACATCTCCTGTTAACATGCTCATTCAAATGTGACAAAGGTTGATAATTAAGTTTTAAAATTTGGGTGGCTACAAGGATGTTCACAGCATCTTTGCCTTCCCTTGCCTTGTCTTGCCATTTTGCACTTTGGTGCTCAGCCCTGAAATACCAGGATTATGGTATTGCTGTATAGCCATGCTGTATAGCACAGACACAAAGCCAGAAGGCTTTCACAGTTGTCAACAGTTCTCAGTCAAGACATAGGAGATAGCCTTTGCTCAGGAGGTCTCAAACAAGGACAGCCTCCATTATAGGTCCAAAGGCTTGGACACAATTCATTAACCATTCAGAGCAGTCTGGATCCTCTCCAGTCTGGATCTTCTCCCTGCTACCTCACATTTCCAGGATCTCAACTATACACTCTAACTCTGCACTCAACAACTCTTAGTCCCCTCATCTTCCCAAACCACTCACAATTCCTTCTCTCTGTGCTTCCTACTCATTTCCTGGTGATACCTCATCTCTTTTGCCCCTGTATCGCCACATCCACATCCATCATACTCAATCCATCCTTTTATCTCACTGCAGGAACAATAGTCTGTTGTTGAAAGGTTAGCTGACTTTTTCATTAACAGATCAACAAGAAGACATTTATTGACCAGCAGAAGAGTTCAAGGAATGCAGAAATTGAAAGATCCCTGTATAATATGAACTGACTAAAGTAAGAAAGTCAAAACACAGTTTGACTGGGAGTGCAGAGCAGCGGGATTTGACCGACTTGTCAAACACAATGGTGTACAGTTCTATAATGATCTCTTGGATATTCCTGCAAGTCATTTCACCTTCATCCTCAGAGGATTGCTGACGATCCCACATTTCATTTGCATCCAGGATAACTGCACATATTCATTCACGAAATGAGGGCATCGCTGGTTAGGCTAGCATTTATTGAACAGCCCTAATTGTCCAAAGGACAGTTAAGAGTCAACCACATTGCAGTCCAGACCAGATAGGAATGGGAGTTTCCTTCCCTAAAGGACATTAGTGAACCAGATGGGTATTTTGAACAATCAGCAATGGATTCACAGTCATCATTACATTCTTGATTCCAGATTTTTATTGAATTCAAATTCCACCATGACAGGATTTGAATCCGGGTTCCCAGAACACGACCTGGGTCTCTGGATTAACAGTCGAGAGTGTGATGGTGGAAAGGCACAGGCAGTGAGACAGCATCCGAGAAAAAGAAGAATCGATATTTCTGGCATGAGCACTTCATCAGGAATGACATTCCTGATGAAGGGCTTCTGCCCGAAACATCGATTGTCCTGCTCCTGCTCCTCGGATGCTGCTGAAATGGCTGTGTTTTTCCAGCACCACATTCTCGGACTCTGATCTCCAGCATCTGTAGTCCATATTTTATCCTCTCTGGATTAACAGTCTAGCAAAAACATCACTCGGGCATGACCTATGTTGTCTCCAGTTGTGAAGGTTATAGTATGTCATGATGTTGCATTTAACTATTTTTGGGTTGTAATGCAAGGCCCTGCTGCATAGTGGCTCAATGGTTAGCTCTGCTGCCTTACAAGTGCCAGTGACCCGAGTTTGATTCCAATCTCAGGCAACTGTCTGTGTGGAGCTTGCACATTCTCCCCACGTCTGCGTGGGTTTCCTCCAGGTGCTCCAGTTTCCTCCCACAATCCAAAGATGTGCAGGTTAGGTGAATTGGCCATGCTAAGTTGTCCCATAGTGTTTAGGGATGTGTAGGCTGGGGCATTAATCAGGGGAAATGTAGAGTAACAAGGTCGGGGAATGGGTCTGGTTGGGTTACTCTTCAGAGGGTCAGTGTGGACTTGTTGGGTCAAATGTCCAGTTTCCACTGGAGGTAACCTAATCTAAACTGGAGTAGTCTATGTATCAAAGCCTCTCATTAAAATGAACTATGGTCTGTCCCACTATGTCCTCCTTATCCACATATCTCCTAACCCTGTGGATAAGGGATAGGAGAGACCTTGCCATTGCCCCAACTCCCCACCCTGTGGGTCGCAGGGCATGGGACATGGTGGTGGGAGTGGATGGGGGGGAGATTCCTAGCAAGGAGAAGAAAAACTCTGGTTTCAAACCTCCACTGCCTTGCGGTCAGACCCACACATGGGAAAGCCTTCAGCAGTAAATCTCAAGGAAAAATCCAGATCCGGGGCCCTGAAGGCAGTTCATTGTTGGCAGCAGCTCCTGTGACGGCGTTGATACCAAACTGTAATGGCTTTGCTGTTCCTTTGGATTAAGCAGAGTCAGGGGCGGGTGGGGGGAAGGGTGGGAGGGAGGGGGGGTTGGGGCGTGCTTCATGGGCAACAGCTTGTTCCCCATACCACACTGCCTAGGCATGCATCCTACCACCCCCGCATCTGGAGAAGACACTCCAGCTTCGCCCGTACTGTCGACACAACAAATCGGTGCAGATTTACGTCAGCACTAGATTGGCATAGAGAATGGTGCCAGGGGTTGCTCCCGACGGTGTGAAGGGTTTTCGAATCCCCCTGGATAGCTATTGCCCACTTCAAGCTGGGCATCCCCCAGCCAGTAAGGTTCTGTCCCACCACAATCTGCTATCCTCATTGGATGCATGGGGATTGGGAATTATCCAAACAGCAGATTGCAATCACCACACCAAACAACAAAAGAAAATAACAAGAGAGACCAGCTCTAAAATTGGGAAGTTGGAATGTCCAGACAATGATGGCCAGCCTCTCAGAAAACCTCCAGGACATCAGTGGAAATCAGCTGTCATAAATAACAAGCTCAAGAGACTCAACATGGACATAGCCGCCCTCCAGGAAATAGGGCTGGCAGAGGCGGGCTCACTGAAAGAGAAGGGCTACACATTTTACTGGCTGGGAAAGGGTTCTGACGAGCCCAGAGAGCACAGTCGGCTTTGCAGTGATGAACACAGTAGAACCAGGCAGCAATGGCTCAGAGCGATTCATGACTCTTTGTCTCAACAGCACCTCAGGCCCAGTCACCCTTGTCAGCGTGTATGCCCCAACACTGTCCTCCACACCTGACACAAAGGATGAGTTCTCCTGCAACCTTGCACCCCTCATTAGCAGCATCCCTAGGAAGGAGCAACTTGTTCTTCTGGGTGATTTCAATACCAGAGTGGGGCAGACCTTGATTCACGGCCCTCCTGCCTTGGGCATTTTGGTGTGGACATAATGAATGACAACGGACAGCAACTGCTCGAACTGTGCACTTAGCATAATTTGCGCATCACCAATTCCTACTTCCAAACAAAGCCTCAGCATAAGGTTTCCTGGAGACATCCACGTTCAAAGCATTGACACCAACTGAATCTGATCCTAGTTAGGCGCACCGCCATCAAACATGTTCTCCACGCATGCTCTTACCACAGTGCAGACTGTGACACAGACCTCTCCTTAGTGTGTTGCAAGATCAGGCTGTAACCTAAGAGATTCCATTGCACTAAACAACAGGCGAATCCTTGCATCAACGTCAGCAAGATGTCCCAGCCAGACCTTATGCAACAGTTCTCAGAGGCTTTCAAGAGAGAACTTAGTATCACCTGACACGGAGACTCCGCCAAAGAGAAGTAGGAAACCTTGCAGGATACCATGCATCGCACATCCCTGGCTATCTTTGGGAAGAAGATCTGCAAGATACACGAATGGTTTGAAGCTAAGGCAGCCCAGTTGACCCCCATCCTTGATGCCAAGTGTGTCACCCTAGCTGAGTACAAGCGATCAGCTAGCAGAAGACCCTGTGGATTCTCAGAGCTGCCAGGAACAAGGTTCAGCAGACTGCCAGGCATTGCGCTAACCAGTACTGGACCTAGCTAAGTGAGGAAATTCAGACAGCCGCTATAACGGGGAACATCATGGGAATGTGCAAAGGCATCAAGAAGGGTAGCAACAGGATTCTTTCAGAGCAAGACAGTCCCCCTGAAATTCTCTACTAGAAAATTAATCACAGATAAAGGCCAGCAGATGGAGAGGTGGGTTGAACACTACTCTGATCTCTACACCAGAGAGCATACCGTGTCTGCTTCAGCATCTGATGCCATCATGAGCGTGCCAACCATGGACGAGCTAGACGCAGAGCCATCAGTAGAAGAGTTCAGCAAGGCTATTGACAGCCAGGCCTCAGGTAAGGCCCCGGGTAGCAACAGGATTCTTTCTGATCTGATCAAGTGCTGCAAGACTAGCTTACTGCTCCCATTGCACGAAGTCCTCTGTCAGTGCTGGCAAGAAGGAACTGTACCACAGGCCATGAGGGATGCCAAGAACGTTGCCTTCTCCAAGAACAAGGGTAAGAGAAGCGACTACAACAACTACAGAGGCATCTCTCTCCTCAACAATGTCAGCAAAGCCTTTCTCGGGTCATTTTGATTCGCCCGCAGAAACTGTCAGAACGTGTATATCCAGAGTCACAGTGCGGCTTCCGAGCTAAAAGCTCAACACTAGACATGATCTTCTCCCTTCGCCAACTGCAGGAGAAGTGCAGAGAACAGAAAATGCCCCTGTATGTCACTTTCATCGACCTCACCAAGGTATTCGACCTGGTCAACAGAAATTACCTTCTCAAAGTTCTCCTGAAGATCAGCTGCCCATCAAAACTACTGGGCATGATCGAATCCTTCCTCAGTAATATGAAGAGGACAGTGCAGCTCAACGGCAACTCTTCTGAGCCCTTCGACATTGCAACGGCATCAAACAAGGCTGCATCCTATCTCCCACACCCCAATAGAGGGGATTTACCTACGCACTAGATCAGACAGTAGGCTCTTCAACCTGGCCTGCCTCAAAGCCAAGACAAAAGTATGGGAGGCACTCATTGGGGACATGCTGTTTGCCGATGATGCTGCAGTTGCAACACAACCCCAGCAGGAACTCCAGTTACTGATATACCGCCTCTCTTATGCTTGCAAAGATTTCATGCTGACTATTAGCCTGAAGAAGATGCGAGTCCTGGGAAAGGATACAGAGACACCACTGACGACCATTGACGACTACGAACTCAATATCATCCATCAGTTTACTTACCTTGGCTCTACCATCACTGACAAGCTCTCCTTGGATACAGAGATTGAGAAGAGGATTGGGAAAGCAGCCTCAACTCTTGCTCGCTTCATGACTCAAGTATGGACAAATCCAAAGCTGAAAGTGAAGACAAAAATGTCAGTCTACAACACCTGTGTCTTAAGCACACTGCTGTACAGCAGTGAAATGTGGACTACATCTGCCAGACAGGAGAGAAGACTGAACGCCTTCCACTTGAGGAGTATTCGCTGTATCCTGGGTGTATCCTGGGCATATCCTGGCAAGACAGAGTGTCCAATGCAGCGGCCCTATCTCACGCTGGCCTTCCCAGCATGCACACTTTGCTCAGGCAGCGGAGACTGGTCTGGCTGGACCATGTCCACCGCATGGAGGATGTCTGCATCCCAAAGGATATCCTCTATGGAGAGCCCGCATCCGGGAAGAGACCCACTGTGCGTCCCAAGCTGCCCTACAAGGATGTCTGCATGAGGGAAATGAAGGCACTTGATATCATTAGAAAGTCCTGGGAAAGGCTTGCAGCTGACTGCACCAGATGGAGAAGCTCCCTGATTCCATCACCTCAAAGAAGCTGATGAGTGCTGCAGCAGACAAGTGGGCACCAAGGAAAGAGTGCAGCAGCTCCAGCAGATCAATAACCACATACAGATGTGACCTCTGTGACCGGGACTGTCACTCTAGCAAAGGTCTCTTCAGCCACAAGTGACGTTGTTTCAGGGAAGCAGAATGCTAGAACAACGAGGATGCAACCCATGGTCAGCTATGACCAAAAGGGGCCTCACCCCTACTATGGCCCTGGAGGTGGCATGGGGCAATCTTGTATTTCCATTCTGCATGATTGAGGGTTTTGTAAAGTTCCTGAAGAAGGGCCTGTGCCCGAAACGTCGAATCTCCTGTTCCCTGGATGCTGCCTGACCTGCTGTGCTGTTCCAGCAATAAAGTTTCAATTTTGTAAAGTTGCCATCAGCCATATTTGGGCAGAGTTGCTCTTGGCTCCCAGCTACCTTTCCTGTATGGTGCATGGTCCTGGGAAGCAGGCAGGAATCTATTAATTCTCATTATATTACGATAGCTCCCAAGGCATTAGGCACATGCCTCCAGAATCTGGCATCGATGGTTACAGATGAGCTCACTTTGATGGATTTGGAAGCCTTTTCGGTTGTCGAGCTCCACAGGTTGGTGTTAGGGTGCTCTCAAGGCAATGCTGGGTCCAGTCTAACGCACTCTGGAGAATCTCCCTGCCTGTGCTATTTGACAGTCCTTGTGTGGGAGAAAGATATAAACTGGTGCAATCAGGAGAAAATGGCATCTATGATTTCCCAGATGCTTTTGTGGACTGAGTATTTGGAGATTCTGCACAGGTCTCAGTTTTCCTTGGAATGAACTGCTGGCATAAAATGTAAGGAAAGCTGTGACCTGATAGACACCGGAATGGAATCCCTCCGAGCACAGTTCCTGAACCGACAGATTATCCCATTTCATTGACGATGGGCCGGGATGTCTGAAATTTGTGCCTATACTGGATCTCTGATGGCTTAGCTAATGACAAAGTCTGATATTTTCAGAGTGTGCTCGTTCTCCTCGTCCTCCTGTTTGGTCTGAGCTGGAGCATCTTCAGCTGTTGGCTCTCCCACTGGAAGCTCGGTGGCAGCTGCTGGAGGTTGCAGTTTTCGCTGGGCTCACTGACAATGGTTTAATTGATGTCTTCTTCAACACTGCCATCTATCTAAGTTGCAACAATGCCACAGAAATCCTCCAAGCGCTGGTTTCATCTCCTATGAGTGATCAGATAATCTGTGGAGAATGTCAGTAATTGAACAGTGTGTCAGTAATAGCACTCCTGATCCCTCACATCAATCACAATCAAATTACATCCTGCAGCCTCAAACACTGTGGCCAATATCATGCCTCAATAAGGAGCTCTATAACTTGTGAACATCAGCAAAAAAAACAGGTACTGCTACTCTGGGTGCACTAAAATGCAGAAACCTCTTCATCATTAAAGCAGACCTCCCAAAAATGTGATTCTTAAACATCACAGAACATATCATCTAAAACTCACAACGAAGTATGATAGTGCCACATGTCTGAAGCATTGTCAATTATGAAAAGTGATGCTGAATTGGCAAAGCCAGCTGAAAGTTTAATGGTATTCCTGCATAGCTTTGCCGATCTGACATGACAGAGGACCAATTGATACAAAGTATGCAGTTGTCATGAATGCTTGAGGCCTTTGTTTGCAATATTAATTATTGTGAAAAGAATGATTACCATTCAATCGAATGATTATCACAATTGCCTTACATACTGCCTAATATGCAATCATTATAGAGAGTCCCCAAAAGGAACGCGGTAACTTAATCTGCCCAAATGCCATGATGTGGCAGTATTTTGTCTCCTCACCATTCCCTCAGTGACACAGTCCAACGAATCCCAAACACAGACTGGAGCACCCACATTCCTCAGGCCTGACTTAGCCCACCCAGCTGCTGGACAGATGTCTCCACAGCACTCCAAATGAGGTTCTTGCGAAATCTGGACTGGTTGCATTAGATCTGCAAACTGATTGTGGTTCAATACTAGACTGCAAGGACACTGAGCCCTAGACTTTGATTGAGCCAAATGCCTGAGTGACCATGGAGTGAGATCAGACAAGCTCTTTGATTGAATGTGGCTGCACTTCCTAACTCATCATAGTCCTCCCTTCACTCCACTTTGACTCTCAGGCAATGATCATCTGGTTGAGTCATATGCAGTGTGTTTGCCACGTAAGCTACTGTGCAATCTGCCAGTATGACATTGATGTAGCACAATGCTGTACAACTGTTGAAGAGTGTGGAGCTGGAAAAGCACAGCCAGTCAAGCAGAAAAGCTGGCAGCCTGTAAGTTATGGCTGAATGTCCAAAACAATAAAAAGCAATGGAAGAGACAAGGCTTGCAATCTTGAAGACAACTTAAAGTGAATTAGTGCTAGGAAAGCAAAATAAAAGTTATAAGAGGGAGGAAGAGTGGAAGAAGATGGTGTCCATGGGGCATTTGGGGAAATGATGGCGATGGAGGAGCTGGATGTAGCCCTGTAGAAGCAATGAGCTACTTGCTGCCAGTTTACTGTCCTGACTTTCATGTTGGGAATTGGTTCCATTCAGTTCCTTGTTGAAGAAGGGGAAAATGCAAAGCTGCTTAAAAGTCAGTGGAGATTAGTTAATAACGAAATGCAAGTGCATGAAAATATAATTGTCCCTGCTCATTCATAAGACTCAGAACTTGCCATTTAAACCTTAAGAGGAAAATTGGACATTTTTCCCCAACTTTGGAAATCTGATATTTTTTTCATTCTCACCATTGCCCATACTACTCAAAGCTGTGAAAATTCACTTAATTTAAAATTCTGTCAAATAGCCATTTCTCTCTAAAGATTATTTCACAGCACCATTATTAATTAGCCCCTTATTTGTTTCACAATGCTGGATATGAAGTAGCCTGTCCTTTAGCAGTTTCCCTAACATACTGTTCTAGGAAAGCATTCCAACACACTACAGAAACTCTCCTCCACAGCATTGACTACACCTTCTCCATCTTACTGAATTACTCATCTGATATGCTTCTCTAATCTCTAGATTAATATCATACTTTGCACTACCATACTGTCAGGTGACCAAAATAATTTCTCCCAATGTTTGCTGTTCCTTGCGGTTTCTTAGCTCCACCCAAACAAATTTTATATTTTGTTCTTCTGAACTGAGATCTTTCCTCATTGATGTCCTGAACACATTCCATAATATTAACACAATACCTTTTATATTTTGTCCTTCCCTCCTAAATATTAAATACCCTTGAGTATTCAATTCCCTTTAGTCATGTTTCTGTAGTCTAAAAGGAAATTAGATCACAATTTTCATCTATTTGTGCCTTTAAGCAATTTATATTGTTGTGTATATAGTGTATATCCAAGTAGAGTGCCCTTAATTTGTTTTTTGGCCATTGTTTTGCATTCTAAATTTGGTTGATGCTCATCTTCAGCTTGTTAATCTCACAATTTTACTTATCACTTTGCTAGATCCTGCTATCATACTTAACTCCTTCCAATTTCAGTCACCCCTCACATTCCCACCTCCCTGACTGGTTAGTTTAAACCCTTCCCAATTGCAATAGTAAATCTGACAGTGAGGATATCATCACTGATCCTGTTAAAGTCGAGCTTGTAAATGTTTTACCTGCCCCTGAGCTGATCCCAATGCCTCAGAAATTTGATTTCCTCCACATATTCTCCAACCCCATGTTGAATTGATCAGCTTTCCCAGTCCTATGTTCACTAGCACATGGCACAGGAATAATCTTGAAGTTCTTGACTGTAAGATCCTGATTTTTAATTTCTATCTAAACTTGCCAAAGTCTTCTTTCTGGGCCACTTCCCTCTTCCTACCTATGTTATTGGTGCCAATATGGGCCAAGCCTCCCAAGAAGAATATCCTTCAGCTGTTCTGTGATATCCCTCTGGTACCATAGAGGCAACACACCACTTTGTTGTGATGAAGACTCATCGGACTTGAAACGCTAACTCTGCTTTCTTCCCACAGATGCTGCCAGACCTGATGAGTTTCTCCAGCTGTTTCTGTTTCAATTTCAGATCTCTGGAATCCACAGTTTTTTTGTTTTGTTACAACATCCTGGAGTTATGTTTCATGTCTGTCTGATCCCTGACAATGGAATCCTCTTTCACTTTTATGCTTCTTCCTTACCTTGTGTATCGCTGAGTTGCCTATTCTGCCACAACTTTGTCTCTGGGTGTATTCTACTGAGGCACTATTGCTCTCATCAGTATCCACAATGCAAAAGCAATTGACAAACAAGAAAGATTCAGAGAACTCTTACTGCCTGTCTGGTTCTCTTAGTTCCTTGGCCATTATCTATTCCCTCCCTGCCTATATGCTTATAGTGTACATTTGGATAATCTCCGTAAACATGTTATCCACATAGTCCTCTGATTCATGAATGCATGACTGCGAATCCAGCTGTCACATGAGTTTTAAAACCCAGAGCTCAAGCATGTTCAGCCAGTGACACTTCCTTCAGATGTATTGGTTTGGACCTATGATGCAACCATGACTTCCCACTCACTACAGGATGTATATCCTACTTGACCAAGATGACTTGCCATACATAACCTTAAAACTATTTACTACGATTAGAATAGGTAGAATAACTTATTACTCACCAATTAGTTTCTTCCTCTCTAACAAAGTAAAACCCAATCACTGGAGGCCATTAATGGTTGAAAATGGAGGAAAAGGAAAGAGAAACGTAAGGCACTCCGCCTTCTCCTCCTCATCAAATTCCCTTCTACAGTAAACTCTCTACACTGTGTGGACACAAAGCAACACTCAGTGCAGGTTAGGCAGTACTAAGGAAGGCTTTATTTTAACTTACTTTCAAAAATAACAGAACTAAGCTTCTGACAACTAGTTTTAACCAGCCTATCAACTAACAGGGGTTATTAGATTACTTACAGTGTGGAAACAGGCCCTTCGACCCAGCAAGTCCACACCAACCCTCGGAAGCACAACCCACCCTACGTTTACCCCTTCACCTAACACCATGGGCAATTTAACTTGGCCAATTCACCTAACCTGCACATTTTTGGACTGTGGGAGGAAACCCACACAGACACAGGGAGAAAACTCCACACAGAGAGTCGCCTGAGGCAGGAATTGAACCCGGATCTCTAGCACTGGGAGGCAGCAGTGCTAACCACTGTGCCACCGTGCCGCCCTCTCCACGATAACTGATATACCTCTGTTTTAATACTGGAAGATGACTTATCTTCTCTAAATAGGTTTTGGTCATCCATTTGCAGAAAGGATGTAATTGTACTTATGAGGTACAAAGGACATTTATATGGACGTTACCTTGGCTGGAAAATTGCCAACTCTAAGAAAAGATTGGATATGATGTGGTTGTTCTCCTTTACCAGGGAAAGCGGAGGGAGAGTTGATTCGAATGAACAAGGTTGTGAAGGGGCTGTATAAAGTGGATGGGATGGACCTATTTCCCTAAGCAAAGGAATTCATGACTGGGTGGCATAGATTTAAACTGTTTGCCGGAAGGATTAGAGGGGAGATAAGAAAAATACTTCCACCCAGAATATGATCAGGGTCTGGAATTCTGCCTGAAAATGTGGTAGAGGCAGGGAACTCTCATTTCTTCTGAAAGGTATCAGTATATGTACCTGAAGTACTCCAACTTCCCAGGATACTTAGCAGGTACTGAAAAATGGGATTAGGCGATTCATTTTTTCAGCTTGCACAGACAAGATGGCATCCTTTGGCACCTTAACGTTTTGCACACTTTTTAAATTAAGCTGAAGATCTGAAAAGGAGAAATGTTCAGCGATGTGGGAAGTGGTGGGGGAGTGCCAATATATAAATTGTTTCTTTTGACATGAGTTGAATGGCCTTCCATGCTATTATGTTTCGATGTAAAATACTTGAATCGATTTTTACACTTTGTGCTTTTGCTTTTCTTGCTACAGCTTACTGTAGCAACTGATGGCCTTTTTAATTTCTCTGCTGATGTTTAAATTTATGCTCAAAGAAGGATAATGATCTTACCAAGTTTCAGTGTTTCTTTAAAAAGTTGGAAAGCCTTCAACATTTGTCATGCTTCCTTCTCTTCTCCGTCTTCCGTGACAAAAGGGCAATGCTTCTAAAGCTTGTGATTTCAAATAAAACCTTGTTGGACTATAACCTGGTGTCGTCTGACTTCTGACCTTGTCCACCTCAGTCCAACACTGGCACCTCCATGTCATGGCGACCATCTTCCCTTGCTCGAGCTCACTCTTATTCAAGGCTACATATGGAATCTTAATGTTATAACAGCCGGCCTTCACTTGTGTGGTAGTAACATTACATGTTGACATTATGCAGTTTCTTACTGACAGCTACTTCTCCTCATGATTTGTACTTTTCATTTTAGTATTTTATTAACACTTTCATTTACTAAAAGGTCAGCATTCTTAGGGAATGACGTGGCATTGTAGTAATGGCACTGGATTAATGTTCTGGGGGCATGGGTTTGAATCCTGCCCTGGCAGATGGTGAAATTTTCATTAAATAACAACCTGGAATTAAAAACTAAGCTAACAGTGACCTCATTGTCAATTGTTATTAAAACCCCATCTGTTTCACTAATGGTCCTTAGAGCAGGAGATCTGTCATCCTTATCTGATCTGGCCTACGTGTGACTCCAGATTCACAGCAATGTGGTTGGCTCTTACTGCTCTCTGAATGACCATTCAGTCCAAGGGAATTAAGGATGGGCAACAAGTGTTAGCCTTGCCCAAATGATACCCAAATCCTAATCAAAAATAAAATGTAGATTGCCACTGGTGTGCAGTGATATTGCATTCTATACCAGATGGATTATAAAAATAACAGTAGAAATATATATTTTTCATTCAATAAAACACTTTACAATGTCTGTGCACATGTCTGCGACTATATGTGTGGTGGAAACCCAACGACAAGTAAGAAAAGTTAGAAAAAATGACAAAGAGCAATTATATAGAATGGTAGATTTCAAGGAGATGTGAAAAGGTGGGAAGTGTTGCAATATAATAGTTGGGTTTGGAAAGGTAACTTGCAAACCATCACTAACCCTGGCTGAGAAAAGCTTAGTTAACTAGTCTGGCTTGACTGTGCTGAAATCATTCTATATTACAGCCTGAAATAATGGAGTTGTGATTTAATATGCATTACATTCAGTTATTTTGAAAATATTTAATATGCATTCATTCTATATGACATTGGTTGGTCACATCATCACTATCAGTGAAGTTTCTTTCCAAATCTCCACAATTACTAATATATTCACTGGATTTGAATGAAATGCTGATTTGCCTATTTAAACAGATTATATTACATATGTATGTTAATAAAAATAAAAGCAGCATTTCATCACAGTGTAGCAGCAAAATACTTGAAATCCTTTGTGTGGTAGAGTAATTCACACAGCAATTAAAATTCTAATGCAATTTAGGATCATTTGATTCCATTAAAATCTAATTTATTCATCTACTGTGTATTCCAGCCCATTGAAATAATGCACAATTCACGCAAATAAGTGTCTGTAAGTATATTACTGATTGCATTATCTGATTCAAACATTTGTTATTCTTATTGTCAGGCATTCCTCAGAGAGTAACTTTGTTAATTTGATATCAAATGTAACATCGCAGTACGCTGTTTACGACACAACATTTCAATGTTTTTTTTCACGAATTACAAATTATGCAAATGATGTTGAAAGGCACCCAGGGCTTTGCAGAAATTGAATGAAGTTGCTACGGTTTACTTGTGGATCATAATGGCACAGAATTATATTACAAACCGTTGTTACGAATCTTGTACTCAAATTACCATTTTCTTTGCTTCTGATGGATGAGCCATTATAATCAGTAGCGACAATCAGATTTTCAGGGAGTTAACTCCTTCATACCTTGGTAGTCCCACTTTGTCATCATGAGTTTGACTCTTTCAGGCGTTAATATTGTGAAATCATTTCCATTGCAAGTTGTATTAAATAAATGCTTCTGTTCACTTTTCATAAGGTTATGATTAAATCAATAAAACTCTAATATTTCTGGCTTTAGTTTAAAGATCATTCTCATTGCACTGCTGTTTTGAAACAGAGTATGAGAGGAATGTCTTTTTGTGAGGAGTGACAATAGGGCAGTCTGGGGTGATAGAAAACTAATAAGAAATTGTACACGGGAGAAACAAAAACATTTAGCATAGTGAACAGGGAGCTGTAACCATAAGTAATTAGAAGAGGAGTTTAACAAGAGGAGTGTTTATTACCAGGAGGAGCAAGCAAGAAAGAAGAGTCGAGGCCTCTGCATGATCTTATAGAATAGCAGGGTAGGTTTGAAGAGCTGAATGCCCTACTCCAGCTCTTAATTCATAACTTTATATTTAATGAGGCAAGACACAGACTTCAGCAATAGTGGACATAATGGTCATGGTGACAGGAATATTTGTACAAGTTTACAGTGTGCTATAGATGTTTGTTTGTGTGCTCCAAATAGTATTGACTAAGTAGGACCATGTTGATGTTCATGCACCTGACAAGGCTTCTCCCAACCTTCCTCGTCTAAGCATATCAACATAATCTTCCATTTCCTTCTCCCTCATGTGCTTACCTTGAATGTTAGTGACCACATCTACAATGGGAGTGAGAACCACTCCTTTCCACTCTTTCCTGAAAAAACAAATTCGGAACATGTTACCTTCAAGCTGGTCACCTTCATCCTAGATGCATCACTCCTCCCCTCCATCTACCCTTTCTTTGAAAAGAAACAAAAAATCTCTGATATCTTCCTATGACCCTAGGGATGGGAATTCTTCAATAAAGACTGCTTCCCAGTGACTTGCATCAACCCTAATTCCTGCAGCTGGTGAATAAAGAAGATTTAAAGCCACATAAGCACCTCTGCTTAATAAAGAATGGGGCTGATTTGAAATAACATATGATGTATTGGTAATCCCTCCTATTATATTGAAAGGCAGTAAGCAGCAGCTCTCAAACTCTGAGCAAAATACCCCTTGGATCATAAAATTGAATAGAGGATAGTCAGAAAAATTCAGGCTTCACCCATTTTGTGGTCTCAGAAAGAAAGGGCTCTCCAATTGTGTCTTTGTTATTATTCATGATATTTGCATATCTGGAACTCACTTGTGGTTGTGTCACTTCTAACGTGGATAGACCGTGTTCTTTAGTCTCGTCAACTTCTAGGACTGCTGCACATCGGAATGATCTGTTTTAAAATTTCCTTGAATAAATTTAAATTTGATTTTGCCTCTCTCGGGCATGAATGATTGTCAGCATTGCTTACTGGATAGGCTTGGAGCTGATAAGGTTTCTGTCAAATCAATGGTGATTGCATCCTCTTCCCTCTGGTTCTGTTGTGTTGTTTTCTGACTGGTACATTTGCAGCTCTCACATTGATGAACCAAGTCAGATTCAGTGGCCTGACCCCAGGAATCGTTCTGCTCCCCTTGAATAAAATAAGCCTATTTAGTTTACAACATTCAGCCGGTCAGGTGGAACTGCACTGACTTGGCTGTTGTAAAGTTCTTGAAAGATTTTAAGAATTCCAATAATGCTTCCTTTAGCACCTAATGCAATCTCTTATGATCTCATCTCTCAATGTTCTATATTAGTAATTGTCAGAAAAGCAGTAATAGGTAATTTATAAAGCAATCAACGATCTCCCCCGATAATCTGTGCCGATTAAATTTGGCCCAGACTACTGTACACCGGGCCACAAGCTAACATACAAATCAAAGGGCTTATTTTCTTCTCAATATTTGACCATTTCTTCTTTGATCCACTGCCCCAGACTGATTGGTGTCAGCACTACTGCTAATTGCAAACAGCAATACGTTAACCTGATACTTGCCGGCTTCGAAGTAAGTCCGGAAGTAATCGGGTATTGATTGAAGTGGCAATGCCAATTGATCCATGCAGGGCTTAGTTGAGGCTCTTCATGTGGCTCATGGCCTCAGGAATTGCAATGTCTTTTTCAATCATCCCATTGACTTCTTGCTTCAGTTCTCATGGGACTCCAGTAGTGAATAGTTGCTCCAATTATTGCTGTGGGGGATTTTACAAATGTACTCTGCCAGACCAATGGATTTTCATTTCCTCAGATTTATCACCGTTGACTCGTATCCTTGGTACATGGTTCACAACCCACTGTAACCATGTACAAATATCAAGACGAGGTTCTGATTTCTTTTAACAGATGAGGACTGGAAACTATTCCAGACCAAAGTAATGAATTAATTATTTACATAACATTAGGAAACATGGTTCAGAGGGACTCCACTAGACAAGACCCAGTTCCATGGGTTTTGACATCACTAATGATACTCACTAGCAATTGGCACGATAGGCCATGTGCTACAGCAATATGCTGGAAGTCGCTGAAATGGCAATGGATTACCAGTTGAACCTGAGAAGATTCCACTTGAGAACTAGAGGAACAGAATTGTGGTTGTGGCAGGGAGCAGACATTTGAGAATTGAAGCATATTAAATGGACATTATTGCAGTGGGAACAAAACTTTTCTGGTTTTGATGTAATGTCATTGACTTGAAATCCTAACTCTCTTTCTCGCTCCACAGATACTGAAAGATCTAATCAATATTTCCAATATTTTCTATTTCTAAACAAGAGAGAAGTATGATTGATTGAGAGAGAAGGTATGGAAAAGCATAAGAACTTGTTTTATGCATTCAGGTGATGTGGGCTTCACTGGCTGAACCAATAGTTATTGCCGAACACTAATTGCCCTTGAGAAGGTGGTGATGTGCTGCCTGTTTGAACCGCTACAGTTTGTGGTGTAGGTAGTCCTACAATACTGTTAGGGAGGGAGTTCCAGGATTTTGACCCAGTGACACTGAAGGAACAGTGACAAAAGTTCAAGGCCAAATGCTAAAGGAGAAATATTTTGGCATATCGCATCTTAGAAGTCTGCACCAGATTCCTTGGGATCTGCCAAAATGCCTATGTTCCTGTTGGCCGTCATGTTTTTGGTTCATTCCAAGGGCCAGAAGTCTTACAAAGATGGTTAATGGGAGATAATGGTGGCATGGTGGCTCAGTGGTTAGCACTGTGCCAGACAGCAACAGCAATCCAGATTTGATTCCAGCCTTGGGTGACTGTCTGTGCAAAGTTTGCATATTCTCCCCATGTCTGTGTGGGTTTCTTCCCAGTCCCTGGCTAGGTGGATTGATCATGCTAAATTGTCCTACAGTGTCCAGGGATGTGCCGACTAGTGGATAGATTAGGGGGATGGATCTGGGTGGGATGAGTTTTGGAGGGTTGATGTAGACGACATAGGCTGAATGGTCTCTTTCTATACTGCAGGCATTGTATGACAAGGTCTACCCTCTCTAAATTAGAGTGGTGCTGGAAAAGCACAGCAGTTCAGGCGGCATCCGAGGAGCAGTAAAATCAATGTTTCGGGTTAAAGTCCTTCATCAGGAATACAGGCAGAGAGCCTAAGGGTGGAGAGGTAAGTGAGAGGAGGGTGGGGGTGGGGAGAAAGTAGCATAGAGTACAATAGGTGGGTGGAGGGGATGAAGGTGATAGGTCAGGGAGGAGGGTGGAGTGGATAGGTGGAAAAGGAGATAGGCAGGTAGGACAAGTCATGGGGATAATGTTGAGCTGGAAGTTTGGGACTGGGGTGAGATGGGGAAGGGGAAATGACGAAACTGTTGAAGTCCACTTTGATGCCCTGGGGTTGAAGTGTTCCGAGGTGGAAGATGAGGCGTTCTTCCTCCAGGCGTCTGGTGGTGAGGGAGCAGCAGTGAAGAAGGACCTCCATGTCCTCAGCAGAGTGGGAGGGGGAGTTGAAATGTTGGGCCACAGAGCAGTGTGGTTGATTGGTGCGGGTGTCCCAGAGATGATCGATGACTCCATTTTGCAACTCCCTGACTGAGGCTGAGTGTGGTTGAATATAGAAACAAAAACGGATATTGCTGGGCAAACTAAGCAGGTCTGGCAGCATCTGTGGAGAGAAAGCAGAGAACTGGGGGAGAGTAAACAAAAGGAACATTACCTTGTTCATCTGTCCAATTGTTGTTTTCTCTCTCTCTGAGCTTTATCTCCATCCATCGTTTACTCATCCCTCTTCCTCCCACCTCACCTTCAGCAAGGGTGGCACGGTAGCTCAGTGGTTAGCACTACTGCCTCACAGCAGCAGGGAGTCCCTGGTTAACATGAATTGGCCATGCTAAATTGTCCATTGTGTTGCATTAGTTAGAGGAACTGTAAAGTAATAGGGTAGGGGGATGAGTCTGGGTGGCTTACTCTGCAGAGAGTTGTTGTAGACTTAGGAAAATGGCCTGTTTCCACACTGTAGGGATTCTATGATATAACAACTTTCTCCAAACTACAATCAGTTCTGAAGAAGGGTCACTGGACCCTTTCTTTCTATAGATGTGACCAGACCTGCAGAGTTTTCCCAACAAATTCTGGTTCTGTTCTGATTTCCAACATCCACAGTTCTTTGTTTTTGAAGGCAGCCTATTCTCCTGTCCCCCTTAGTCCAAGAACTCCCCACCTATGTTAGGGACACCACCCATGCCCTCCACCTCCTGCATGATTTTCGCTTCCCCGGTCCCCAACGCCTTATCTTCACCATGGACATCCAGTCCCTGTACACATCTATCCCCCATCACAAAGGACTCAAAGCCCTCCGCTTCTTCCTTAATTCCTGAAGAAGGGCTTATGCCCGAAACGTCGATTCTCCTGTTCCTTGGATACTGCCTGACCTGCTGCGCTTTTCCAGCAACACATTTTCAGCTCTATTCTTCAATCAGGGCAATCATGGAGCAGACCGTAGACATCTTCAAAATGAGGTTCCATTGTTTGGATCAATCTGGAAAGCCTTCCAGTATACTTTAGCCAGGGTGTGCCACATAATCCTCATATGCTGTACTCTGCAGAACTAAAACCGGCAGAGAGAGATCGTGATGGGTGCTGAAGAGCTCAGAGAGCAGTAGCTGAGTTTGAGGAAGAAGATGAAGGCATTGAACAGGAGGAACATCACCTTCACCATGATAGAATGCTGCAGCATAGTGTGCAACAAGACAGACAGGAGTTACTTGCCACCCGTTTCCAACAGATTTAGTTGCGTGAAGATATCATTCATTGAATATAACTCTGTTGTTGCTCCAAAGTCAAGCAGACCCTATTTTTAGTCCCAAAAGCAAACCAACCTTCATTTCATTTGTTCTTTATTTGCTTTTCCTGTTGGTTAATAAAAGTTAACCACACAGAGGGTGGTACGTGTATGGAATGAGCTGCCAGAGGAAGTGATGGAGGCTGGTACTATTGCAACATTTAAGAGGCATTTGGTTGGGTATTTGAATAGGAAGGGTTTGGAGGGATATGGGCCGGGTGCTGGCAGGTGGGACTAGATTGGGTTGGGATATCTGGTCAGCATGGACGGCTTGACCAAAGGGTCTGTTTCCATGCTGTACATCTCCATGACTCTATGACTCTATTCATGACTGCCTGAATGTGTCACAACATCTGAGCCAAATCTTCAAGAACAACAACAGGCTATGTCACAATGGGCATTAAGGAAAGAGCAGCATTCCTTCAAATAGTGGTCTAACGTCCTATAAAATAAAATAAAGAACTGTGGATGTCGAAGATCTGAAGCAAAAAACAGATATTACTGGAGAAACGCAGCAGGTCAGGCGGCATCTGTGAGAAGAAAGCAGAATCAAAGTTTTGAGTTCAGTGACCCTTTAGATGCTTCCAAACTGCTGAGTTTCTACAGCAAGGGTGCGCAGGTAGGAGAATATCTGCAGCTTCATTCTTGTAACTGCAGTTACAATAGTAATCGATCAGACATATGAAGATTAAAAGTAGTTATATAGAGTTAAGTGATGTTGATATTAGAATGAAGTGTAACCTATGCGGCCTCAGAACATTTCATTTATCTTTGCCATCCTGTTAAGTCTAAGTGCAGTCTTGAAGTCTGCAGCTGGGGCAGAAGGAGCATATCCTAAAGTGGACCCGGTTGACCTTGAAGTTTGAGCAGATGATGCTGCGGCATTTGGAGATAGAGGGCCCAGGAATGGTGACAGTGACCAACCCGGGTGCAGGATCATCCTCCTCAGCTCAAAGTTCACAGTGTTGGGGATGTAGGCAGATCGAAGGTGAAGGAGCTGGGTACCTCTGAATGGTCCTGAGAGGGGACTTCAGCGAGGGTGGTGTCTGTAAGTGTTTCCTGCTCTGGCTGGCTGCCTACTGGCTCCACCCTTTCTCCATGTGAGGAAGGGATACTTGAAGGGGGATCAAGGACACTCTTCCCCATTGATGCTGAGCACTAAAGGCTAAAGCGATGGAGTGCAGGTCTATGTTAATCTCTAGCAGCCATTGTACAGTTTGCTGGACCCAGCTTTCCATGACAGCCTTCAACCCATTCAGGAAAACAGCCAGGCACATATACACTAGAGCCAGCATAATACTCCTCCAACCTTCAATCCAGTTTACTGAATGCCTGACAAAGCAGCCTCATCCTGGACCTACACCTTTTCATAAGTCATTAACAGCTGACACAAAGGGGTCCTCCTGAAAACTTTCTTGTGAGCTCCAGGACTTTCTCCTTGTAGGAGGTGAGGAGATTATGTTGGCCAAGTCCTCTACTCTTCACAGGCTACTTCCTCCTGCAATGGGACAGAGGAAGGGATTGAGTGAGCTGAAAGTATCAGCTATTAATTGTGATACAAGAGCAGGGAAGGTGGTGAGGTATCTGAAAAGAGTGAGCTGGAAGGGAAGATGAAAGAGGGATTAGTATTTTAGGGGGATGGAATAGGTAAGAGCCATTTAGGGAAGACGCTACATTTGATAGTGAGTGGTCAACAATAAGCTTTGGTGGGAGGTAGGTGTAATTTCTGGTTTAGAGTGAGATTTGAGGTAACCAAGAGAAGATGACTGTAGGTGTCCTTGCGGAGCGCAGCAGCATATTAACCATCTTGTAGCCTCACTGCACATTCATCTGAATTATGGACACTGCTGAATGCTTGGATCCAATTAATGGAGGGAAGAATTGAAATAAAGTCTAAAAATGAACTTTAAGGCACATGCACAGACACACCCCTCAGTGAGATTATTCTTCTTTTCTCTCCCAGTATATCCAAGTGCAGTACTGATATCCACAGCTTGGGTACTGGGACCCTAACTACAATTGTCTTGGAAGACGTGGCTGATCAATCCTATGGGTTTTGGGTCTATAGGGCCTTGGCCTGTTGAGAGTCTCCAGTTCAAATGGAAGCCCACCCTCCTCAGCTTGAACTTCTGTATGCTTCAGCATGACCAAGAGGGAAAGCTGGAAGACTTAGGCATCTTTGGAGTCTTATAAGAGGAAGCTTCCATGGGTTCTTAGTATGGCTCCTCCTTTGTCTCCGTGAGAGGAAGGTACAGCTGAAGTAAGTTTGAGGCCCTTCGCCCCTCTTTTGCCTTGCTGTTGATGCTGAGCACCAATGGCTACAATGGTACTCAGCTGTGCAAATTTCCACAGACACTGAGTGTACTGGTCCCTGACCTCACTAGTTGCACACATGCCAGAGACAGCATGGAATGGAACATGTTGGGCACTCTCCATCCTTCGTTCCAGTTACCATCCACCTCTATCAAACCTGCCTGTGGTCACTCTCTGTACAGTCTACAATGACCAATGACTAAAGTAAGAGCAATTTGCTCACCAGATTGTGCTCCTGAGTCTAATCTAGAAAGAGAACTCATCAAGGTGAAAGTCTCAGATCTGGTGGAGGATGCAGGAAGTGGAAGCCTTGCAGGGTTCAGTAGCTTCCTCATTCAGTGTTAGCTGAATGTGGACAGCACTGCCGTCTTGCTCCTTTGAGTTTACTGGGGCTCTGCTTAAGAGAAGAGGAGGAATTAGTAATGTGAAGAGGATAAAAGCTTATTCAGGATAAGAATTGGTTATCAGTGAAGTTACTGGGAGAGCAGTGCAGCACAGCACAATGAGTGTCACTCGGTTCATTGCTCATGAAGGTCTCAACATCTCCATATGAACCCTCTTCCCTGGTCAAATCCAGCATTTTCTCCTCTTTTGAGGTGAGATGCCTAATGTGCACGCCGCCACTGCTGGGCTTAGTTCTCTCCGCCCGGATAAGAGAGATGTTTTCCTGCAATGAGACAAAGGGAAGGATTGAGGACGATGGAGGTGAATGGGGGAGCCATTAAAGAGGAGATGAGGTGTCCTCAGGGAGTGAGTAGGGAATGCAGAGGGTAGGGAGGGTTCATGGTTTGAGAGGACAAGGTGGCTGAGAGCTGTTGAGTGGATATGCTACATGCAATGCTGAGAGTTGCAGTGCATGGACCTTGGTGAAAGATTTATGCAGTGACCGAGCGTGCATGGATAATGATGGACCTCTGAGTGTGAGATAGAGGAGAGAAAATGGCAGCACTTCATTCATGATTGCTGGGCATTTCCTTTCGCTCACAGTGTTCCAAGTCCCTATCCTCACCCAGGGCTGGCTGCATCTTGTGGCATGGTCTCCTTTGCTTTGGGGGTCTGGAGGAAAAAGCACAACCCTCCACCATGTCCACCAAGCCCTCCTGCAAGTCCCTGCTGGAGGAACGAGGTGTGAGCTTCGCTTTTTGCACCATTTGCTGAGTCCAAACGTTGCAGAACGACGGTGTAAGGAGCAGTTCCTGACTTAGTGTCCAAACTACATGCAGAAAATGGCACTGGCAACATGAACATTGCAAAATCCCCAGCAACAGTGAGCAACCCCTTCACTCCTTTCACACTGGTCACCATGCAGAGCGATGAAATAATTAATGAGCTGAAGAGTGAATAATTGTGTGAGAAGCAACAACATGGGCTATGGTGAACCACCTGCAATGAATCTCCCTGAAAATGACACCTCACCAAGAAAATAGGAAAACTCTGCACTACATCTTGTTTACTCAACCACATTCTTCTCATGAGACCAAAAGGTAGCTATCCTCCCACCCACTCAACCATGTAAACCCCTGACGAACCCACACACTTAGAAGATATGGATGGCAGCACTCATAAGTTGTATAATTAGACATTTGCCTAAAAACAATACACAGTGCTCTCAATTATATCTTAATCATTTATCTGAAAAGGTGGAGAAATGTGTGTACTATACCTTTGTTTTGTTCCCCCTATTTACATTCAATTTGTAGAATTGCAGTGGTCACCCAGGGGTCTGTTAGGTACCTTCAGCGATAACGTGTATTGTGTGAAATTAGGAAGAAAATAATTAAAGCATATTTATTGAAGTGATATTTATTGCAACTTTAAAAAATGCCAGAGTTGGCTGTTATGAGGTAAATCAGCTAAATAAGAGTTGACTTAAGAACCTTCAAAAAAAATGGAATTTACTTTTCTGTATTTTTGTCTCTTTTATTATCTTTGCATAAATGAAGTCATTGTTATGAAGAATATAAAGTAATAAAACTGTCTGATAGTGTTTCATTGTAACATCATCAAAGGGATTCTGGTGATATTGTAAACCACAAATCTACAGTTTAACCAGTTTACAAAGTCATCTGAGCTCTCAGATTGAGTTTCAGGTTTATAGTATACTCCTGGTTACCTGCTGTTTGTTGCAGAATGTGAAATGTTAATGAGATCACAGCACTGAAACAAGATGACACTGTATGGTTTAAACTGTGGTCTTAGCTGTTGCTTACTTATCACGTCAACTGAATTGAAGATCATTTTTTTTTAAATTGTAAGCCGAATCTACAGTGCAATTTGTGATGCCTGCTAATCTGACAGTATTGGATTTAAAATTTCTAATAGCAAAATCTATTGTTAAGTCAAAGTCCAATAACATCGATATGAGTTAATATGTTGGAAATCCATTGCTGCATGTGATGAAATTGGACACTGCATTCAGTAACATTTTACATTTAAAAATAGTTTTACTGGTCAAATGAATAAACAGATCTTAAATGTACTACCAAGGGTGAGATAGATTTACTATAAGTACAAACTGGGGATGCATGAACATATGAGTATACAAATTAGGAGGAGACCATACAGTCCTTCAAGCCTGCTCGGCCATTCAATAAGATTATGGCTGATCTGATTATTCAACTATTCCCATCAACCTTCACCCTTTACTTTTTGTGAATCTATCTACTTCTTTCTTAAAAATGATTAAAGACACAGCTCTTGCCTTTATTTCAAGTAAGAAAGTTCCAAAGACTCATTGCCACCTGTAAGAAAGTAATCCTGCTCATCTCTGTCTTATATGGGTGACCCATTATGTTTAAATGGAGAACTCAAACTCTATATTGTCCCACATGATGAAACATCCTTTCCACATCCCTCCTGTCAAGGTCCCCATGGTTCTAATGTTTCAGACAAAAAAAACTGAAGAATTAGAATGAACATTAAAAAATTGGAACAATTGCAGCTTAGGCAAGGCAGTGCAGCTTCCAAAAGTGTAAGTGTAGACACCCATCACCCTACAGAGCCATGACCGTATGGAATCGATTAAAGGGCAACCAGCAGACAAGAGTGTGTGGGAGAAGCACTATCTGGAGACATAATTGCTGCAGTCTGATGCCGAGTTATGACAGAATTCTTTCAAAGCATTGCCTTTCAGTAGTGTTTTGTATGTTTTTTTGCATGGAACTAGAATGGGAAAGAGCAAAATTAAAATGACCAATTAGGTTAGTCTATTAAAATGCAATCAAGGGGAGAATCTCTTGGAAGAAAAACACTGATTGAATGCCTAGAATTTATTCCAATAACTGTCTACTTTTTTTTATTCCTGATCTCTTCCTGGGAAGTTGCAATGCACATACTTCAGTTTGTCTACAATTGTTTTTAAAGTAACACGTGCGTTTTGCATTTTATAGATTACTCCAAGGCATTGTTTTGCGCAGCAATCCTGTGTAAGGATTTGAAAGCATAGAGAGGTAAAAGTAATTAAGAAAATGGTTCCAGGGATAATGTATCTCAGATGTGTGAATAGGTTGGCAAAGTTGAATTTTCTCCTCAGAATGTTGAGAGGTGATTTGATAGAGTTACTCAAAATGCTGAGGAGGCTAGACAGAGTGGATCGGGAGACACCAGGGACCCGGATTCGATTCCTGCCTCGGGCGACTGTCTGTGCGAAGTTTGCACATTCTCCCCATGTCTCTGTGGGTTGCTTCCAGGTGCTCCAGTTTCCTCCCACAATCCAAAAATGTGCAGATTCTGGATTAGTGGTGCTGGAAGAGCACAGCGGTTCAGGCAGCATCCAGGTAGGACAAGTCATGAGGACAGTGCTGAGCTGGAGGTCAGGTGAATTGGCCATGCTAAATTGCCCATAGTGTTAGGTCCATTAGTCAGGGGTAAATGAGGGAATAGGTCTGGGTGGATTACTTTTCTGAGGGTCGGTATGGACTTGTTGGGCTGAAGGGCCTGTTTCCACACTGTAGGGAATCTAATCTCTAATCTAATCATTAACAAAGGAGCTGAGAAACAGAGAGTACTGATGTAAGGTGAGCAGCAAAAAACATAAAGGTGGCATGAAGCCTAATGTTTACATAACAAGTGATTAGTATATGAGATGTTGCCTGAGATGGAGGAAGATTTGACTTTGAAAGGGGAATGGGTTTATCACGAAAAGATAAAACCAAATTGAAGTCCTACAGAGAATGTGTGGTGCAATACGACTAGGTGAGTTACTTCTTCAGAGATCTGGCATGAGCTTGAGGAGGCAAATTGTCTCCTTGTGTGACACAATCATTCTGAGGTTAGTTTGCAGTTGACTGCTGAGCCTTTCAAAGATGGCCACAGGACCAGGTAGATCTCACCACTTACCCAATGACTGAGTGGAAAGTGCAGTGGCATCTAAACATGGGGGTGTTCAATTTCTGTTCCAGAAGAGTCGGGGGAGGGGGATTGGGGGGGGGGGGGGTGCCTAAGCACAAAGGGGGAGCTGATTTTGATCTTGAAAGAGGAGTGCAATTTCAATGAGATTTGGGGTGCAATTTGCATGTGAGGCTGTCTGATACTGAGGGCATTTGGAGCAGGTGGAGAGAAAACACTGCTCCTGCTCTCATCCCACAAGACATGATGAAAAGACACCTGTATTTCTCTGAGGCTGTTCACGCATCTTGGTAACTTTTGCATTTCCCAGGTTTTATATCAGCTAGACCCAAGATTTCCCATGGGATAACACTATTCAGGAATATGTTAGATGCCTGTCCTACATCCCACCTGAGTAGAACCTGAAGGTAATTTCCAAATAGATTCAAAAGTTTTGCCACTATAACCCCATTGCCCTGCCACCATCTGGACTCAATTCCACCTGTTCCCGCCACATTAAAATTCTGCTTCATTAACTCTGCTTTTCCCTTCGCAGCTGCCGGATAAACTGCTATTTCAATCTTGTTCCTTTTCATTATTTGAGTTTGAGTTGCCAAGATGGCTGCCAATCACCTACGTGTACAAATGCCTGTGATTTCATTTTTTACTCATTTGTGTGATGCAGGCAGCACTGGCTGGCCAGCATTTATTGCCCTTCCCAGTTGCCCTTGAGAAGGTGATGGTGAGCTGCCTTCTTGAACCACTGCAGTCCAACTGCTGTGAGTTGACCCACAATTCATTAGGGAGGGAATTCCAGGATTTTGACACAGTGACAGTGAAAATACGATATATTCCAAGTCAAGGTGGTGAGTGGCTTGGAGGAGAACTTGAACATGGTGGTGTTCCCATACATCTGCTGTCCTTGTCTTTCGAGATGGAAGTGGTCATGGATTTGGAAGATGCTGTCTGAGGATCTTTGGTGAATTTCTGCAGTGAATCTTTTAGCTAGCACAAACTGCTGCTACTGAGCATCTGTGATGGAGGGAGTCAATGCTTGTGGATGCAGTGCCAATCAAGCAGGCTGCTTTGTCCTCGATGGTGTTAAGCTTCTTGAGTGTTGTCGGAGCTGCATTCATCCAGGTAAGTGGGGAGCATTCCTTCATTCTCTTGACTTGTGCCTTGTAGATGGTGGACAGGCTTTGAGCTGTCAGGAGATGAGTCACTTGCCGCAGTATTCCTTGCCTCTGGCCTGCTCTTGTAGCCACGATGTTTATGTGGTGAGTCCAGTTGAGCTTCTGCTCATTACATCACACCATCTTGACAGAGCCAATCCCCATTTGGCTCTCCCACTCACCACCCCACCAACAATCCCACGGTCTTCAAGCCTCTGATATCCATTCCACTGCTGCCAAGCTGCAAGGCCTGCTATTTCACTTAGTGAGTAGGGCAATCAGTGCAGTGATAGTTGAGGCAACAAGGGTTTGTTTCTGTAGTGAAACCACATATATTGAAGTTATAGAGTCATAGTAATAGAGATGTACAGCATGGAAACAGACCCTTCAGTCCAACCCGTCCATGCCGACCAGATATCCCAACCCAATCTAGTCCCACCTGCCAACACGTGACCCATATCCCTCCAAACCCTTCCTATTCATATACCCATCCAAATGCCTTTTAAATGTTGCAATTTTGCTAGCCTCCACCACTTCCTCTAGCAGCTCATTCCATACATGTACCACCCTCTGTGCGAAAAAGTTGCCCCTTAGGTCTCTTTTACATCTTTCCCCTCTCACCCTAAGCCTATGCCCTCTAGTTCTGTACTCCCTGACCCCATGAAAAAGACTTTGTCTATTTATCCTATCTATGCCCCTCGTAATTTTGTAAATCTCTATAAGGTCACCCCTCAGCTTCCGACGCTCCAGGGAAAACAGCCCCAGCCTGTTCAGCCTCT